>NC_045560.1:158645367-159003458 GCF_009819795.1 Aythya fuligula
CTAAGGACCCACGCCAACACCCCTGACAGCAGCCTCCAACACCGTGCAAGCCAGCTCTCAGGCTGAGGATGCTCCTCTGTGCCGCTCATGGCACACGGGCTCACCAGCCTTAGCTCATTCCATGGCACAAGAAAGCCAGCAAGGAAGGAAGGGGCCAGCCTTGCTGTCAGGAAACATGGCCAACATACCTCCTTCTTTCTTCCTCTTTCTCCTTTCCGTAGCACCACCACCTACAGCTGCTACTCTCTGCTGCAATGCCTTGCTCACTAGCACAATCCCTCCGGAAACCTTCTGGGGCTGCTCCTACCACGGAGTAGGGAGACCTTGGGGCTCTGGGAAAATCTGCTCTGCGCAAGGGACGTAGGCTGGTGGTCGCCCTCCAGGCACTTCAGAACGTGCACCTCCCACATGACGCTCCCTCTGTTTCATGTTTTCCTCAATAAAATCAATCTGCATCCTATATCCTCAGATGCCTCCTCTTGCTTTCTTCTCCCAACGCTCTTCCAACTTCACCTGACAAAGAGGAGAAAAAGCAGGGCTCAAGTGGCCATCAGGGCCCAAGCCGCTTGGTGTTCAAGAAGCGTTTGCACAACACTCTTACATAGATCCTTCTCACTACCATGGAAAGACAAGATGGCCATGCAGCAGATAAGGAACTGCCTGCATGGTCACATCTCAAGAGTTGCGCTCAATAGCTAAGTTGTCTTGAGAAGTTAGTTGAGAGTTTAGTGAGACTGATGTCTCAGTAAAATGGAGAGACATCTACTTGACATTTTAGAATAATTGCTGGAGGTTACTTGGTTAAGCTAAACACTTGTTCACCTCTTAAGGGATCGTTTAGCATTGAGAAAACTTCAAGGCTCAGATGCGGAGGATATGCAATGAAGTACTTACATGGTATTGTCTTTGGCAACAAAGCCTGCAACCCTAGGTATCTGTAACACCAGGGAATCTTGGTGTGCTGAGTCTAAGAGACATAGTATGGAGAGTGGAGCAGAGCAAAGTCACTGTGGCCAGACTCTGTGACATCCCTTCCGGGATCAGGAACCAGATGGTATTGTGGAACTGACAGACTGCATGGGCAGCTCTGGCTCAAACTGATATCCAAAGCATGGCCTTTTGGTGAACAAGGACTTGTACTCCTGTTGCTTCTAATTTACTAGACTGAAAGTGCATTCTCTTGTTTGTGAATCCGTGATCGTGATTGTGTAATTGTGCTTATAATGCTTATTGCATTAAGTGTGCATGCATGATGGTGATAATTCAAGATACATTGAATGTAACCAGACTTATAGTGGCAGGCAGCTTTACCGAGCAGAACCTTGAGTCAGCAATGCAGCCTTGTGGCAAAAGAGGCCACCAGGCTCCAGGAGGGCATGGGGAAGAGCGTTGCCAGCAAATTGAGGAAGACGCTCCGTCATCTCTCCTCAGCACTGGTGAGGCCCCTTGTGGAGTCCTTTGTCCAGTTTGAGGTGCCCCAGCGGAACCTAGAAGCAGACAGGCTGGAGCAATTCCAGTGCATTGCTACCAAGATGTTGAAGGTCCTGGAGCTTCTTCAATATGAGAAGGAGAGAGAGCTGGGCGATTTCAGCCTGCAGAGAAGGGTGCTCAGGCTGAATCTCCTTCTTGTTCCAAATCTCAGATAGGCGGGAATGAAGGCAAGGGACCTAGACTAAATTCAGTTACTGCCTGCTGCCGGGGGAAAGGAGAGTGAAAGCCACAGAGAAGCAATTTCCTTGGAAGAGAAGGAACCCCTTTTTCCCTGTGAGAGTGGTCAAGCAGTGGACCTCAAGCAGAGGTTTTGCATTTCCATCCTGGCAGATATGAGAAACCCAGGAACTGCACATGGTCCTGGACAGCCTGCTGTAGCTGCCTGTGCTTGAGCAGGGCGCTTGCAGTACATGGTGTCCAGAGGTTACTTCCAAACGGAAGGCATTCTGTGGCTGCATCTGTTGTCAATGCGGGAGAACGTGCTGGGTGAGAAAGCAGTCCAGTGTGTGCTGACACAGAGGGATTGTTTCAGAGGGCATGTGCAGCAGAGCCTTTGCGTGCCCAAGCCTTTGTTTGGTGAAGTGTAGGTCTTGTGTGATGTGCTGCAAGGTGTGGTGGCCCTTCTTGACTAGCCCCGATGATGTCTTGAGCTTTGGCTTTGTAGTGAGGGAAGTGGGAAGAAGAAGGGAAGAGGAGGAGCGTCAGCCTAGCATGAGACCTTTAGACCTTTATTGAGGAAAGCGCATGGAAAGGAAGGAGTAGCAAGTGGAACATCCCCGGGGTTCTTGGGTGCATGATGGGTGACCAACAACGTCATCCTTGTGCATGAAAGATTTTCCCAGAGCATGGAGATCTTCCTGCCCTGTGATGGGAGCAGCAGAGAGGGAGTCCATCCCTGGTGGCGTTTGGCTTGTGAGCCCATCATAGGAGCAGGGAGAACCAGATATTGGAGACAGTGCAAGTCAAGGAAAGAAGGGGGAGAATGGTAGAATATAAGTGGGCCATGTTTCCAAGCATCGTGGAATAGTCCACGTCCTTGCTTCTCTGGTTCATGCCTTGAGAGAAATAGCCGTGCTTGTGGAGCTGATGACCCAGAGGGTCAGGGACGGCGCACAGGAGCATCCATAATCCACGAGGAATCTCACACCGTACGTGTGGTGTCCTTGTGAGGGACAACTCTGTTAAATAATACTGGTTTCAATTGCGACCCCAGGGGGACATCACTCCTCCCTGGTGTCCACCTGGGCACCGAGCTGTTGAGCGCAACTCTTGAGATGTGACCATGCAGGCAGTTCCTTATCTGCTGCATGGCCATCATGTCTTTCCATGGTAGTGAGAAGGAGCTATGTAAGAGCGTTGTCCAAAGGCTACTTGAACACCAAGAGGCTTGGGCCCTGATGGCCACTTGAGCCCTGCTTTTTCTCCTCTTTGTCAGGTGAAGTTGGAAGAGCGTTGGGAGAAGAAAGCAAGAGGAGGCATCTGAGGATATGGGATGCAGATTGATTTTATTGAGGAAAATATGAAACAGAAGGAGCGTCAAGGTGCATATTCTGAGGTGCCTGGAGGGCGACCACCAGCCTATGTCCCTTGCGTAGAGCAGATTTTCCCAGAGCCCCAAGGTGTCCCTACTCCGTGGTAGGAGCAGCCCCAGAAGGTTTCCGGAGGGATTGTGCTAGTGAGCAAGGCATTGCAGCAGAGAGTAGCAGCTGTAGGTGGTGGTGCTATGGAAAGTAGAAAGAGGAAGAAAGGAGGTATGTTGGCCATGTTTCCTGACAGCATGGGCGAGCCCTTTCAGGGCTTCTTAGCTTTCATGTGCCATGGAATGATGAGCCGCAACTGGTGAGCCTGGATGCCATGAGCAGCACAAAAGAGCGTTCTCAGTCTGAGAGCTGGCGGACACAGTGTTGGAGGCTGCTGTCAGGGGTGTTGGAGTGGGTCCTTAGCAGGGGTAGCAGGCTCTTCTGCCAGAGAAGCAGCCCAGGCCTCCCAAGCCATAGCCTCCAAGGCCAAAGCCTCCAAAGCCGCCGGAGGAGATGGACACTCCCTGGGCGCTGAGGTTGCTGCCCACGGCAGCTGATGCGGAGGATCCAACGGCGGTGTTCTGGGGGAAGGAGCTGAGGATGGGTCCTGGCAGGGTGACCAGCACGGCAGGAGGCTGGATGACGACGCGGGAGTCCTCGCACTGCCTGACACAGGGCTCGTTGCAGCTGTTAGCCAGCGGGGTGGGTCCGCAGGGGCGGCAGATGTCGTAGCAGGACATGTCTGTGTTGTGGAGGGTGCCTGGAAGAGAGGGTGTTTGGAAGGCTGAGGGTGTTGTGGGTGTGTGGAGCACTGCTGGAAGAGGCCAAGGGAGCAGGGAGTCCTTGGGTAGTGTGGAGCAGAGCTTTGGGGGGGCAGAAGGGCTGCTGAGGCTGGGGGGAGACAGGGAGTAGGGAGATAAGGCTGGTCTGTGGAGGAATGGATGGGAGTGGGGTTCAGGCTCACCTTGTTGGTCGCAGCGGAGAAGGCGTCGGGAGGTGTGTGTGAGGGTGCTATGTGCAGGGATGACTTTTATGCTGGTCCTTGAGTGCCTTTGGGCAAGAAACCCTTTGCGCATGACAGCATTTGGCGTGAGCTGCTCTTACATGCCTAAGCCTGGCAAGTAATGAGGTGGGGTGTGTTGTTGTTCCCACAGCGCTCTGGTGTCCTTTTCTCCTGTTGAGGATTTGTCTCTGTGGCCGTGGCGGCAGCTTTTAAGTAAGAGTTGTTATTTGGGTGGCTTTGCATGGAACGTGCGTTTGAGGGCAGTCGACAGACGCGGCCAAAGCATGGGAGAGGTGGGGTGTCATGAAGTGAGGTCATGGCGTGTCACTCGTGCGGTGCTGTTTTCGGCTGCATTGTTGCGAGGAGGGGGCCCTATTTGCTGGCCTCACCATAATGCAGGCTGGTCTGGGATTCCCAGGTGTGCTGTGCGCGAGGCACAGGCATTGATGTCACACTCGTTCCCTCCTTGCCATCCTGCAATCTCCCAGCGCTTGTGTTCATTCCTTCTCTTTCACATTGCGTGTTCTTCAGCGGTCGGTGGTTTGGTGGCCTTTGTGCCTGAAAGGTCCTTTTGTGGGAGAAGAGAGGCTGTGTGTTTTCTTCTTGTGGCAGCTTGGGGGTTTGTTCATGCGGAGGAGAGGTGTTTGCGACAGCAGGACGTTGTCCTCTCAGGCCTGGTTGAGAGCTTGCAAGCCCTGAGCTGAGGGGCAGTGGTTTGTCAGGGAGACTGAGGCAGAGCTTTTGGGGTCTTGTTCAGTGCTGAGCGTCCAAGGGTGAGACCCTTTCCCTGCCTAGGTTTGATGTTCAGACACAGGGTTGGGACCCTGCAGCAGGCAGTTGGAGACATGCATGGTGCGCAGGTCCGCAGCTGTAAGCACCTCGTGGATGTGTGGTCCTGGCATGGCTGCCGAGTGTCAAGGCCTGTCCCCATTCGGCTGAGGTGGATTTGGCTTGCTGCTGAAGTGAGTAGTGTTGGTTGCTGAGGAAGATGAAGCAAGGTAGGAAGGGGGGCTGTGCAACTGGGTGTGCCATGGTCCGTGAGGCCTGCTGCATTGAAGCCACGAATGCTTAGGGCACGGTGTGGTGTCCTTGCAAGGCCACTACTAATTCTCTTGGAAAGGTCCTGGTGAGTGGGAGAGGCTCCTGAAGGCTGGAAGAGACTCACCCCTCTTCTCTTTTCAAGAAGGTGAAGAAGGAAGGGTTTAGGAAACCAGAGGCTGGTTGGCCTGACTTCAGTCGCTGGGAAGGTTCTAAAGGAAATCCTCCCAGAATAGTGTTGTCGAGCAGATGAAGAACCAGAATGTGATGGGCAGTAGTCAGCAAGGATTTACATATTGAAACTCATGCAGGACCCTTCCTAGTGTCTTCTACGTTGAAGTGACCAGCTTGGTGATTGAGGGGAGAGCGGTAGCAGCTGCTCAACATTAGTAAAGGCTGTAGTAAGGGCTTTCTTAGATGGTTGCTCTCGTAATACTCTCAAAGAGAAGCAGACAAAGTATGGGTTAGATAAAGGTACGCTGAGGTGGGCTGAAAAATGACAAATTGCTTAGGTGCAGAGGCTTGTGCTGAGTGGCACAGAGCGGTGTTGGAGGCAAGGACCTAGCGGTGTGGGCCAGGGCTCGGCAGTGATGCCAGCACTGTTCCATATCCTCATTAGTGAGGTGGGTAATGGGATGGAGTCGCCCCGCAGGAAGTCTGCAGATGACCCGAGACTGGGAGGAGCGACTGATGCACGTGATGAACGTGGCACCATTCAGAAAGATGTGCAGAGGCTGGAGAACTGGGCAGAGAGGAACATCATGAAGTTTCAGAAGGGGCAAAGCAAAGTTCTGCCTATAGGGAGGACTAACGGTGGGCAGCAGGACATGGTGATGTCCGACAAAGGGGCAGACACTTTGCCAAGCAGGACCTTGCGTTGCTTTTGGAGAGCAAGCTGACGATGAGTCAACAATGCAGCCTTGAGGCAAAAGAGGCCACCAGGCTCCAGGAGGGCATGGGGAAGAGCATTGCCAGCAAATTGAGGAAGGCGCTCCGTTATCTCTCCTCAGCACTGGTGAGGCCCCTTGTGGAGTCCTTTGTCCCGTTTGAGGAGCCCCAGGGAAGGTTGAAGCAGACAGGCTGGAGCAATTCCAGTGCAGGGCTACCAAGATGCTGAAGGGCCTGGAGATTCTTCCAAGATTAGGAGAAGGTGAGAGAGCTGGGCGATTTCAGCCTGCAGAGAAGGGTTCTCAGGCTGAATCTCCTCCTTGTTCAAAATCCCGGATGGGCAGGAAGGAAGACAAGGGAGCCAGACCACCCCCAAGCTGCCAAAAGAAGAAAACACACAGCCTCCCGTCTCCCACAAAAGGACCTTCCAAGTATAAAGGCCACCAAGCCACCAATTGACACAGGACACCCAAGGTGAAAGACAAGGAATGAACACAAGCGTAGGGAGAGGGCAGGATGGCAAGGAGGGAACGAGTGTGAAACCACTGCCAGTGCCTCATGCCTAGCACATCTGGGAAGCCCACACCAGCCAGTATTATGGCGAGGCCAGCAAATAGGGCCCCTTCCTCGCAACAATGCAGCCGCAAACAGCACCGCACGAGTGACACGCCATGACCTCACTTCATGACACCCCACCTCTCCCATGCTTTGGCCGCATCTGATGACTGTCCTCAAACGCACGCTCCATTCAAATCCACCCAAAGAGCCACTCAAAAGCTGCCGCCATGGCCACAAAGACACATCCTAACAGGAGAAAAGGACACCAGAGCGTTGCGGGAACGACAACACACCCCACCTCATTACTTGCCAGGCTTAGGCATGTAATAGCAGCTCACGCTAAATGCTGTCATGCGCAAAGGGTTTCTTGCCCCAAAGGCACTCAAGGACCAGCATAAATGCCTGCCCTGCTTGTAGCACCCTCACACACTCCTCTCGACACCTTCTCCCCTGCGACCAACAAGGTGAGCCTGAACCCCACTCCCATCATTCGCCCACCTGACCAGCCTTGTCTGCCCAGCCTTACTATCCCCCCAGCCTCAGAAGCCCTTCTGCCTCCCCAAAGCTATGCTCCCCACTACCCAAGGCCTTCCCACTCCCTTGGCCTCCCCCACCACCACTCCACACACCCCTAACACCCTCCGCCTTCCCAACACGCTCTCTTCCAGGAACCCTCCACACCACAGACATGTCCTGCTACGACATCTGCCGCCCCTGCGGACCCACCCCGCTGGCTAACAGCTGCAACGAGCCCTGTGTCAGGCAGTGCGAGGACTCCCGCGTCGTCATCCAGCCTCCTGCCGTGCTGGTCACCCTGCCAGGACCCATCCTCAGCTCCTTCCCCCAGAACACCGCCGTTGGATCCTCCGCATCAGCTGCCGTGGGCAGCAACCTCAGCGCCCAGGGAGTGCCCGTCTCCTCCGGCGGCTTCGGTGGCTTTGGCCTTGGAGGCTTTGGCTTGGGAGGCCTGGGCTGCTTCTCTGGCGGAAGAGCCTGCTACCCCTGCTAAGGACCCACGCCAACACCCCTGACAGCAGCCTCCAACACCGTGCAAGCCAGCTCTCAGGCTGAGGATGCTCCTCTGTGCCGCTCATGGCACACGGGCTCACCAGCCTTAGCTCATTCCATGGCACAAGAAAGCCAGCAAGGAAGGAAGGGGCCAGCCTTGCTGTCAGGAAACATGGCCAACATACCTCCTTCTTTCTTCCTCTTTCTCCTTTCCGTAGCACCACCACCTACAGCTGCTACTCTCTGCTGCAATGCCTTGCTCACTAGCACAATCCCTCCGGAAACCTTCTGGGGCTGCTCCTACCACGGAGTAGGGACACCTTGGGGCTCTGGGAAAATCTGCTCTGCGCAAGGGACGTAGGCTGGTGGTCGCCCTCCAGGCACTTCAGAACGTGCACCTCCCACATGACGCTCCCTCTGTTTCATGTTTTCCTCAATAAAATCAATCTGCATCCTATATCCTCAGATGCCTCCTCTTGCTTTCTTCTCCCAACGCTCTTCCAACTTCACCTGACAAAGAGGAGAAAAAGCAGGGCTCAAGTGGCCATCAGGGCCCAAGCCGCTTGGTGTTCAAGAAGCGTTTGCACAACACTCTTACATAGATCCTTCTCACTACCATGGAAAGACAAGATGGCCATGCAGCAGATAAGGAACTGCCTGCATGGTCACATCTCAAGAGTTGCGCTCAATAGCTAAGTTGTCTTGAGAAGTTAGTTGAGAGTTTAGTGAGACTGATGTCTCAGTAAAATGGAGAGACATCTACTTGACATTTTAGAATAATTGCTGGAGGTTACTTGGTTAAGCTAAACACTTGTTCACCTCTTAAGGGATCGTTTAGCATTGAGAAAACTTCAAGGCTCAGATGCGGAGGATATGCAATGAAGTACTTACATGGTATTGTCTTTGGCAACAAAGCCTGCAACCCTAGGTATCTGTAACACCAGGGAATCTTGGTGTGCTGAGTCTAAGAGACATAGTATGGAGAGTGGAGCAGAGCAAAGTCACTGTGGCCAGACTCTGTGACATCCCTTCCGGGATCAGGAACCAGATGGTATTGTGGAACTGACAGACTGCATGGGCAGCTCTGGCTCAAACTGATATCCAAAGCATGGCCTTTTGGTGAACAAGGACTTGTACTCCTGTTGCTTCTAATTTACTAGACTGAAAGTGCATTCTCTTGTTTGTGAATCCGTGATCGTGATTGTGTAATTGTGCTTATAATGCTTATTGCATTAAGTGTGCATGCATGATGGTGATAATTCAAGATACATTGAATGTAACCAGACTTATAGTGGCAGGCAGCTTTACCGAGCAGAACCTTGAGTCAGCAATGCAGCCTTGTGGCAAAAGAGGCCACCAGGCTCCAGGAGGGCATGGGGAAGAGCGTTGCCAGCAAATTGAGGAAGACGCTCCGTCATCTCTCCTCAGCACTGGTGAGGCCCCTTGTGGAGTCCTTTGTCCAGTTTGAGGTGCCCCAGCGGAACCTAGAAGCAGACAGGCTGGAGCAATTCCAGTGCATTGCTACCAAGATGTTGAAGGTCCTGGAGCTTCTTCAATATGAGAAGGAGAGAGAGCTGGGCGATTTCAGCCTGCAGAGAAGGGTGCTCAGGCTGAATCTCCTTCTTGTTCCAAATCTCAGATAGGCGGGAATGAAGGCAAGGGACCCAGACTAAATTCAGTTACTGCCTGCTGCCGGGGGAAAGGAGAGTGAAAGCCACAGAGAAGCAATTTCCTTGGAAGAGAAGGAACCCCTTTTTCCCTGTGAGAGTGGTCAAGCAGTGGACCTCAAGCAGAGGTTTTGCATTTCCATCCTGGCAGATATGAGAAACCCAGGAACTGCACATGGTCCTGGACAGCCTGCTGTAGCTGCCTGTGCTTGAGCAGGGCGCTTGCAGTACATGGTGTCCAGAGGTTACTTCCAAACGGAAGGCATTCTGTGGCTGCATCTGTTGTCAATGCGGGAGAACGTGCTGGGTGAGAAAGCAGTCCAGTGTGTGCTGACACAGAGGGATTGTTTCAGAGGGCATGTGCAGCAGAGCCTTTGCGTGCCCAAGCCTTTGTTTGGTGAAGTGTAGGTCTTGTGTGATGTGCTGCAAGGTGTGGTGGCCCTTCTTGACTAGCCCCGATGATGTCTTGAGCTTTGGCTTTGTAGTGAGGGAAGTGGGAAGAAGAAGGGAAGAGGAGGAGCGTCAGCCTAGCATGAGACCTTTAGACCTTTATTGAGGAAAGCGCATGGAAAGGAAGGAGTAGCAAGTGGAACATCCCCGGGGTTCTTGGGTGCATGATGGGTGACCAACAACGTCATCCTTGTGCATGAAAGATTTTCCCAGAGCATGGAGATCTTCCTGCCCTGTGATGGGAGCAGCAGAGAGGGAGTCCATCCCTGGTGGCGTTTGGCTTGTGAGCCCATCATAGGAGCAGGGAGAACCAGACATTGGAGACAGTGCAAGTCAAGGAAAGAAGGGGGAGAATGGTAGAATATAAGTGGGCCATGTTTCCAAGCATCGTGGAATAGTCCACGTCCTTGCTTCTCTGGTTCATGCCTTGAGAGAAATAGCCGTGCTTGTGGAGCTGATGACCCAGAGGGTCAGGGACGGCGCACAGGAGCATCCATAATCCACGAGGAATCTCACACCGTACGTGTGGTGTCCTTGTGAGGGACAACTCTGTTAAATAATACTGGTTTCAATTGCGACCCCAGGGGGACATCACTCCTCCCTGGTGTCCACCTGGGCACCGAGCTGTTGAGCGCAACTCTTGAGATGTGACCATGCAGGCAGTTCCTTATCTGCTGCATGGCCATCATGTCTTTCCATGGTAGTGAGAAGGAGCTATGTAAGAGCGTTGTCCAAAGGCTACTTGAACACCAAGAGGCTTGGGCCCTGATGGCCACTTGAGCCCTGCTTTTTCTCCTCTTTGTCAGGTGAAGTTGGAAGAGCGTTGGGAGAAGAAAGCAAGAGGAGGCATCTGAGGATATGGGATGCAGATTGATTTTATTGAGGAAAATATGAAACAGAAGGAGCGTCAAGGTGCATATTCTGAGGTGCCTGGAGGGCGACCACCAGCCTATGTCCCTTGCGTAGAGCAGATTTTCCCAGAGCCCCAAGGTGTCCCTACTCCGTGGTAGGAGCAGCCCCAGAAGGTTTCCGGAGGGATTGTGCTAGTGAGCAAGGCATTGCAGCAGAGAGTAGCAGCTGTAGGTGGTGGTGCTATGGAAAGTAGAAAGAGGAAGAAAGGAGGTATGTTGGCCATGTTTCCTGACAGCATGGGCGAGCCCTTTCAGGGCTTCTTAGCTTTCATGTGCCATGGAATGATGAGCCGCAACTGGTGAGCCTGGATGCCATGAGCAGCACAAAAGAGCGTTCTCAGTCTGAGAGCTGGCGGACACAGTGTTGGAGGCTGCTGTCAGGGGTGTTGGAGTGGGTCCTTAGCAGGGGTAGCAGGCTCTTCTGCCAGAGAAGCAGCCCAGGCCTCCCAAGCCATAGCCTCCAAGGCCAAAGCCTCCAAAGCCGCCGGAGGAGATGGACACTCCCTGGGCGCTGAGGTTGCTGCCCACGGCAGCTGATGCGGAGGATCCAACGGCGGTGTTCTGGGGGAAGGAGCTGAGGATGGGTCCTGGCAGGGTGACCAGCACGGCAGGAGGCTGGATGACGACGCGGGAGTCCTCGCACTGCCTGACACAGGGCTCGTTGCAGCTGTTAGCCAGCGGGGTGGGTCCGCAGGGGCGGCAGATGTCGTAGCAGGACATGTCTGTGGTGTGGAGGGTGCCTGGAAGAGAGGGTGTTTGGAAGGCTGAGGGTGTTGTGGGTGTGTGGAGCACTGCTGGAAGAGGCCAAGGGAGCAGGGAGTCCTTGGGTAGTGTGGAGCAGAGCTTTGGGGGGGCAGAAGGGCTGCTGAGGCTGGGGGGAGACAGGGAGTAGGGAGATAAGGCTGGTCTGTGGAGGAATGGATGGGAGTGGGGTTCAGGCTCACCTTGTTGGTCGCAGCGGAGAAGGCGTCGGGAGGTGTGTGTGAGGGTGCTATGTGCAGGGATGACTTTTATGCTGGTCCTTGAGTGCCTTTGGGCAAGAAACCCTTTGCGCATGACAGCATTTGGCGTGAGCTGCTCTTACATGCCTAAGCCTGGCAAGTAATGAGGTGGGGTGTGTTGTTGTTCCCACAGCGCTCTGGTGTCCTTTTCTCCTGTTGAGGATTTGTCTCTGTGGCCGTGGCGGCAGCTTTTAAGTAAGAATTGTTATTTGGGTGGCTTTGCATGGAGCGTGCGTTTGAGGGCAGTCGACAGACGCGGCCAAAGCATGGGAGAGGTGGGGTGTCATGAAGTGAGGTCATGGCGTGTCACTCGTGCGGTGCTGTTTGCGGCTGCATTGTTGCGAGGAGGGGGCCCTATTTGCTGGCCTCACCATAATGCAGGCTGGTCTGGGATTCCCAGGTGTGCTGTGCGCGAGGCACAGGCATTGATGTCACACTCGTTCCCTCCTTGCCATCCTGCAATCTCCCAGCGCTTGTGTTCATTCCTTCTCTTTCACATTGCGTGTTCTTCAGCGGTCGGTGGTTTGGTGGCCTTTGTGCCTGAAAGGTCCTTTTGTGGGAGAAGAGAGGCTGCGTGTTTTCTTCTTGTGGCAGCTTGGGGGTTTGTTCATGCGGAGGAGAGGTGTTTGCGACAGCAGGACGTTGTCCTCTCAGGCCTGGTTGAGAGCTTGCAAGCCCTGAGCTGAGGGGCAGTGGTTTGTCAGGGAGACTGAGGCAGAGCTTTTGGGGTCTTGTTCAGTGCTGAGCGTCCAAGGGTGAGACCCTTTCCCTGCCTAGGTTTGATGTTCAGACACAGGGTTGGGACCCTGCAGCAGGCAGTTGGAGACATGCATGGTGCGCAGGTCCGCAGCTGTGAGCACCTCGTGGATGCGTGGTCCTGGCATGGCTGCCGAGTGTCAAGGCCTGTCCCCATTCGGCTGAGGTGGATTTGGCTTGCTGCTGAAGTGAGTAGTGTTGGTTGCTGAGGAAGATGAAGCAAGGTAGGAAGGGGGGCTGTGCAACTGGGTGTGCCATGGTCCGTGAGGCCTACTGCACTGAAGCCAGGAATGCTTAGGGCACGGTGTGGTGTCCTTGCAAGGCCACTACTAATTCTCTTGGAAAGGTCCTGGTGAGTGGGAGAGGCTCCTGAAGGCTGGAAGAGACTCACCCCTCTTCTCTTTTCAAGAAGGTGAAGAAGGAAGGGTTTAGGAAACCAGAGGCTGGTTGTCCTGACTTCAGTCGCTGGGAAGGTTCTAAAGGAAATCCTCCCAGAATAGTGTTGTCGAGCAGATGAAGAACCAGAATGTGATGGGCAGTAGTCAGCAAGGATTTACATATTGATACTCATGCAGGACCCTTCCCAGTGTTCTCTACATTGAAGTGACCAGCTTGGTGAATGAGGGGAGAGCGGTAGCAGCTGCTCAACATTAGTAAAGGCTGTAGTAAGGGCTTTCTTAGATGGTTGCTCACGTAATACTCTCAAAGAGAAGCAGACAAAGTATGGGTTAGATAAAGGTACGCTGAGGTGGGCTGAAAAATGACAAATTGCTTAGGTGCAGAGGCTTGTGCTGAGTGGCACAGAGCGGTGTTGGAGGCAAGGACCTAGCGGTGTGGGCCAGGGCTCGGCAGTGATGCCAGCACTGTTCCATATCCTCATTAGTGAGGTGGGTAATGGGATGGAGTCACCCCGCAGGAAGTCTGCAGATGACCCGAGACTGGGAGGAGCGACTGATGCACGTGATGAACGTGGCACCATTCAGAAAGATGTGCAGAGGCTGGAGAACTGGGCAGAGAGGAACATCATGAAGTTGCAGAAGGGGCAAAGCAAATTGCTGCCTCTGGGGAGGACTAACACCGAGCAGCAGGACATGGTGTTGTCCGACACAGGGGCATGCAGCTTTGCCAAGCAGGACCTTGTGTTGCTGTTGGAGAGCAAGCTGACGATGAGTCAGCAATGCAGCCTTGCGGCAAAATAGGCCACCAGGCTCCAGGAGGGCATGGGGAAGAGCGTTGCCAGCAAATTGAGGAAGGCGCTCCGTCATCTCTCCTCAGCACTGGTGAGGCCCCTTGTGGAGTCCTTTGTCCCGTTTGAGGCGCCCCAGTGGAAGGTCGAAGCAGACAGGCTGGAGCAATTCCAGTGCCTTGCAACCAAGATGCTGAAGGGCCTTGAGCCTCTTCAATATAGAAGAGAAGATGAGACGGGCATTTTCAGCCCGCAGCGAAGTGTGCTCAGGCTGAATCTCCTCCTTGTTCTAAATCCCGGATGGGCGGGAAGGAAGACAAGGGAGCCAGACCACCCCCAATCTGCCACAAGAAGAAAACACACAGCGTCCCTTCTCCCACAAAGGACCTTCCAAGCATAAAGGCCACCAAGCCGCCAACTGACGCAGGACACCCAAGGTGAAAGACAAGGAATGAACACAAGTGTAGGGAGTGGGTAGGATGGCAAGGAGGGAACGAGCGTGAAACCACTGCCAGTGCCTCGTGCCTAGCACATCTGGGAAGCCCACACCAGCCAGTATTATGGCGAGGCCAGCAAATAGGGCCCCTTCCTCGCAACAATGCAGCCGCAAACAGCACCGCACGAGTGACACGCCATGACCTCACTTCATGACACCCCACCTCTCCCATGCTTTGGCCGCGTCTACTGACTGTCCTCAAACGCATGCTCCATTCAAATCCACCCAAAGAGCCACTCAAAAGCTGCCGCCATGGCCACAAAGACACATCCTGAAAGGAGAAAAGGACACCAGAGCGTTGCGGGAACGACAACACACCCCACCTCATTACTTGCCAGGCTTAGGCATGTAATAGCAGCTCACGCTAAATGCTGTCATGCGCAAAGGGTTTCTTGCCCCAAAGGCACTCAAGGACCAGCATAAAAGCCTGCCCTGCTTGTAGCACCCTCACACGCTCCTCTCGACACCTTCTCCCCTGTGACCAACAAGGTGAGCCTGAACCCCACTCCCATCATTTACCCACCTGACCAGCCTTGTCTGCCCAGCCTTACTATCCCCCCAGCCTCAGAAGCCCTTCTGCCTCCACAAAGCTATGCTCCCCACTACCCAAGGCCTTCCCACTCCCTTGGCCTCCCCCACCACCACTCCACACACCCCTAACACCCTCCGCCTTCCCAACACGCTCTCTTCCAGGCACCCTCCACAACACAGACATGTCCTGCTACGACATCTGCCGCCCCTGTGGACCCACCCCGCTGGCTAACAGCTGCAACGAGCCCTGTGTCAGGCAGTGCGAGGACTCCCGCGTCGTCATCCAGCCTCCTGCCGTGCTGGTCACCCTGCCAGGACCCATCCTCAGCTCCTTCCCCCAGAACACCGCCGTTGGATCCTCCGCATCAGCTGCCGTGGGCAGCAACCTCAGCGCCCAGGGAGTGTCCATCTCCTCCGGCGGCTTCGGAGGCTTTGGCCTTGGAGGCTTTGGCTTTGGAGGCCTGGGCTGCTTCTCTGGCGGAAGAGCCTGCTACCCCTGCTAAGGACCCACGCCAACACCCCTGACAGCAACCTCCAACACCGTGCAAGCCAGCTGTCAGGCTGAGGATGCTCCTCTATGCCGCTCATGGCACACGGGCTCACCAGCCTTAGCTCATTCCATGGCACAAGAAAGCCAGCAAGGAAGGAAGGGGCCAGCCTTGCTGTCAGGAAACATGGCCAACATACCTCCTTCTTTCTTCCTCTTTCTCCTTTCCGTAGCACCACCACCTACAGCTGCTACTCTCTGCTGCAATGCCTTGCTCACTAGCACAATCCCTCCGGAAACCTTCTGGGGCTGCTCCTACCACGGAGTAGGGACACCTTGGGGCTCTGGGAAAATCTGCTCTACGCAAGGGACGTAGGCTGGTGGTCGCCCTCCAGGCACTTCAGAACGTGCACCTCCCACATGACGCTCCCTCTGTTTCATGTTTTCCTCAATAAAATCAATCTGCATCCTATATCCTCAGATGCCTCCTCTTGTTTTCTTCTCCCAACGCTCTTCCAACTTCACCTGACAAAGAGGAGAAAAAGCAGGGCTCAAGTGGCCATCAGGGCCCAAGCCTCTTGGTGTTCAAGAAGCGTTTGCACAACACTCTTACATAGATCCTTCTCACTACCATGGAAAGACAAGATGGCCATGCAGCAGATAAGGAACTGCCTGCATGGTCACATCTCAAGAGTTGCGCTCAATAGCTAAGTTGTCTTGAGAAGTTAGTTGAGAGTTTAGTGAGACTGATGTCTCAGTAAAATGGAGAGACATCTACTTGACATTTTAGAATAATTGCTGGAGGTTACTTGGTTAAGCTAAACACTTGTTCACCTCTTAAGGGATCGTTTAGCATTGAGAAAACTTCAAGGCTCAGATGCGGAGGATATGCAATGAAGTACTTACATGGTATTGTCTTTGGCAACAAAGCCTGCAACCCTAGGTATCTGTAACACCAGGGACTCTTGGTGTGCTGAGTCTAAGAGACATAGTATGGAGAGTGGAGCAGAGCAAAGGCACTGTGGCCAGACTCTGTGACATCCCTTCCGGGATCAGGAACCAGATGGTATTGTGGAACTGACAGACTGCATGGGCAGCTCTGGCTCAAACTGATAACCAAAGCATGACCTTTTGGTGAACAAGAACTTGTACTCCTGTTGCTTCTAATTTACTAGACTGAAAGTGCATTCTCTTGTTTGTGAATCCGTGATCGTGATTGTGTAATTGTGCTTATAATGCTTATTGCATTAAGTGTGCATGCATGATGGTGATAATTCAAGATACATTGAATGTAACCAGACTTATAGTGGCAGGCAGCTTTACCGAGCAGAACCTTGAGTCAGCAATGCAGCCTTGTGGCAAAAGAGGCCACCAGGCTCCAGGAGGGCATGGGGAAGAGCGTTGCCAGCAAATTGAGGAAGACGCTCCGTCATCTCTCCTCAGCACTGGTGAGGCCCCTTGTGGAGTCCTTTGTCCAGTTTGAGGTGCCCCAGCGGAACCTAGAAGCAGACAGGCTGGAGCAATTCCAGTGCATTGCTACCAAGATGTTGAAGGTCCTGGAGCTTCTTCAATATGAGAAGGAGAGAGAGCTGGGCGATTTCAGCCTGCAGAGAAGGGTGCTCAGGCTGAATCTCCTTCTTGTTCCAAATCTCAGATAGGCGGGAATGAAGGCAAGGGACCTAGACTAAATTCAGTTACTGCCTGCTGCCGGGGGAAAGGAGAGTGAAAGCCACAGAGAAGCAATTTCCTTGGAAGAGAAGGAACCCCTTTTTCCCTGTGAGAGTGGTCAAGCAGTGGACCTCAAGCAGAGGTTTTGCATTTCCATCCTGGCAGATATGAGAAACCCAGGAACTGCACATGGTCCTGGACAGCCTGCTGTAGCTGCCTGTGCTTGAGCAGGGCGCTTGCAGTACATGGTGTCCAGAGGTTACTTCCAAACGGAAGGCATTCTGTGGCTGCATCTGTTGTCAATGCGGGAGAACGTGCTGGGTGAGAAAGCAGTCCAGTGTGTGCTGACACAGAGGGATTGTTTCAGAGGGCATGTGCAGCAGAGCCTTTGCGTGCCCAAGCCTTTGTTTGGTGAAGTGTAGGTCTTGTGTGATGTGCTGCAAGGTGTGGTGGCCCTTCTTGACTAGCCCCGATGATGTCTTGAGCTTTGGCTTTGTAGTGAGGGAAGTGGGAAGAAGAAGGGAAGAGGAGGAGCGTCAGCCTAGCATGAGACCTTTAGACCTTTATTGAGGAAAGCGCATGGAAAGGAAGGAGTAGCAAGTGGAACATCCCCGGGGTTCTTGGGTGCATGATGGGTGACCAACAACGTCATCCTTGTGCATGAAAGATTTTCCCAGAGCATGGAGATCTTCCTGCCCTGTGATGGGAGCAGCAGAGAGGGAGTCCATCCCTGGTGGCGTTTGGCTTGTGAGCCCATCATAGGAGCAGGGAGAACCAGATATTGGAGACAGTGCAAGTCAAGGAAAGAAGGGGGAGAATGGTAGAATATAAGTGGGCCATGTTTCCAAGCATCGTGGAATAGTCCACGTCCTTGCTTCTCTGGTTCATGCCTTGAGAGAAATAGCCGTGCTTGTGGAGCTGATGACCCAGAGGGTCAGGGACGGCGCACAGGAGCATCCATAATCCACGAGGAATCTCACACCGTACGTGTGGTGTCCTTGTGAGGGACAACTCTGTTATATAATACTGGTTTCAATTGCGACCCCAGAGGGACACCACTCCTCCCTGGTGTCCACCTGGGCACCGAGCTGTTGAGCGCAACTCTTGAGATGTGACCATGCAGGCAGTTCCTTATCTGCTGCATGGCCATCATGTCTTTCCATGGTAGTGAGAAGGAGCTATGTAAGAGCGTTGTCCAAAGGCTACTTGAACACCAAGAGGCTTGGGCCCTGATGGCCACTTGAGCCCTGCTTTTTCTCCTCTTTGTCAGGTGAAGTTGGAAGAGCGTTGGGAGAAGAAAGCAAGAGGAGGCATCTGAGGATATGGGATGCAGATTGATTTTATTGAGGAAAATATGAAACAGAAGGAGCGTCAAGGTGCATATTCTGAGGTGCCTGGAGGGCGACCACCAGCCTATGTCCCTTGCGTAGAGCAGATTTTCCCAGAGCCCCAAGGTGTCCCTACTCCGTGGTAGGAGCAGCCCCAGAAGGTTTCCGGAGGGATTGTGCTAGTGAGCAAGGCATTGCAGCAGAGAGTAGCAGCTGTAGGTGGTGGTGCTATGGAAAGTAGAAAGAGGAAGAAAGGAGGTATGTTGGCCATGTTTCCTGACAGCATGGGCGAGCCCTTTCAGGGCTTCTTAGCTTTCATGTGCCATGGAATGATGAGCCGCAACTGGTGAGCCTGGATGCCATGAGCAGCACAAAAGAGCGTTCTCAGTCTGAGAGCTGGCGGACACAGTGTTGGAGGCTGCTGTCAGGGGTGTTGGAGTGGGTCCTTAGCAGGGGTAGCAGGCTCTTCTGCCAGAGAAGCAGCCCAGGCCTCCCAAGCCATAGCCTCCAAGGCCAAAGCCTCCAAAGCCGCCGGAGGAGATGGACACTCCCTGGGCGCTGAGGTTGCTGCCCACGGCAGCTGATGCGGAGGATCCAACGGCGGTGTTCTGGGGGAAGGAGCTGAGGATGGGTCCTGGCAGGGTGACCAGCACGGCAGGAGGCTGGATGACAACGCGGGAGTCCTCGCACTGCCTGACACAGGGCTCGTTGCAGCTGTTAGCCAGCGGGGTGGGTCCGCAGGGGCGGCAGATGTCGTAGCAGGACATGTCTGTGTTGTGGAGGGTGCCTGGAAGAGAGGGTGTTTGGAAGGCTGAGGGTGTTGTGGGTGTGTGGAGCACTGCTGGAAGAGGCCAAGGGAGCAGGGAGTCCTTGGGTAGTGTGGAGCAGAGCTTTGGGGGGGCAGAAGGGCTGCTGAGGCTGGGGGGAGACAGGGAGTAGGGAGATAAGGCTGGTCTGTGGAGGAATGGATGGGAGTGGGGTTCAGGCTCACCTTGTTGGTCGCAGCGGAGAAGGCGTCGGGAGGTGTGTGTGAGGGTGCTATGTGCAGGGATGACTTTTATGCTGGTCCTTGAGTGCCTTTGGGCAAGAAACCCTTTGCGCATGACAGCATTTGGCGTGAGCTGCTCTTACATGCCTAAGCCTGGCAAGTAATGAGGTGGGGTGTGTTGTTGTTCCCACAGCGCTCTGGTGTCCTTTTCTCCTGTTGAGGATTTGTCTCTGTGGCCGTGGCGGCAGCTTTTAAGTAAGAGTTGTTATTTGGGTGGCTTTGCATGGAGCGTGCGTTTGAGGGCAGTCGACAGACGCGGCCAAAGCATGGGAGAGGTGGGGTGTCATGAAGTGAGGTCATGGCGTGTCACTCGTGCGGTGCTGTTTTCGGCTGCATTGTTGCGAGGAGGGGGCCCTATTTGCTGGCCTCACCATAATGCAGGCTGGTCTGGGATTCCCAGGTGTGCTGTGCGCGAGGCACAGGCATTGATGTCACACTCGTTCCCTCCTTGCCATCCTGCAATCTCCCAGCGCTTGTGTTCATTCCTTCTCTTTCACATTGCGTGTTCTTCAGCGGTCGGTGGTTTGGTGGCCTTTGTGCCTGAAAGGTCCTTTTGTGGGAGAAGAGAGGCTGCGTGTTTTCTTCTTGTGGGAGCTTGGGGGTTTGTTCATGCGGAGGAGAGGTGTTTGCGACAGCAGGACGTTGTCCTCTCAGGCCTGGTTGAGAGCTTGCAAGCCCTGAGCTGAGGGGCAGTGGTTTGTCAGGGAGACTGAGGCAGAGCTTTTGGGGTCTTGTTCAGTGCTGAGCGTCCAAGGGTGAGACCCTTTCCCTGCCTAGGTTTGATGTTCAGACACAGGGTTGGGACCCTGCAGCAGGCAGTTGGAGACATGCATGGTGCGCAGGTCCGCAGCTGTGAGCACCTCGTGGATGCGTGGTCCTGGCATGGCTGCCGAGTGGCAAGGCCTGTCCCCATTCGGCTGAGGTGGATTTGGCTTGCAGCTGAAGTGAGTAGTGTTGGTTGCTGAGGAAGATGAAGCAAGGTAGGAAGGGGGGCTGTGCAACTGGGTGTGCCATGGTCCGTGAGGCCTACTGCACTGAAGCCAGGAATGCTTAGGGCATGGTGTGGTGTCCTTGCAAGGCCACTACTAATTCTCTTGGAAAGGTCCTGGTGAGTGGGAGAGGCTCCTGAAGGCTGGAAGAGACTCACCCCTCTTCTCTTTTCAAGAAGGTGAAGAAGGAAGGTGTGCGCAACCAGAGGCTGGTTGTCCTGACTTCAGTCGCTGGGAAGGTTCTAAAGGAAATCCTCCCAGAATAGTGTTGTCGAGCAGATGAAGAACCAGAATGTGATGGGCAGTAGTCAGCAAGGATTTACATATTGATACTCATGCAGGACCCTTCCCAGTGTTCTCTACATTGAAGTGACCAGCTTGGTGAATGAGGGGAGAGCGGTAGCAGCTGCTCAACATTAGTAAAGACTGTAGTAAGGGCTTTCTTAGATGGTTGCTCTCGTAATACTCTCAAAGAGAAGCAGACAAAGTATGGGTTAGATAAAGGTACGCTGAGGTGGGCTGAAAAATGACAAATTGCTTAGGTGCAGAGGCTTGTGCTGAGTGGCACAGAGAGGTGTTGGAGGCAAGGACCTAGCGGTGTGGGCCAGGGCTCAGCAGTGAGGCCAGCACTGTTCAATATCCTCATTAGTGAGGTGGGTAATGGGATGGAGTCACCCCGCAGGAAGTCTGCAGATGACCCGAGACTGGGAGGAGCGACTGATGCACGTGATGAACGTGGCACCATTCAGAAAGATGTGCAGAGGCTGGAGAACTGGGCAGAGAGGAACGTCATGAAGTTGCAGAAGGGGCAAAGCAAATTGCTGCCTCTAAGGAGAACTAACGCCGAGCAGCAGGACATGGTGTTGTCCGACACAGGGGCATGCAGCTTTGCCAAGCAGGACCTTGTGTTGCTGTTGGAGAGCAAGCTGACGATGAGTCAGCAATGCAGCCTTGCGGCAAAATAGGCCACCAGTCTCCAGGAGGGCACGGGGAAGAGCGTTGCCAGCAAATTGAGGAAGGCGCTCCGTCATCTCTCCTCAGCACTGGTGAGGCCCCTTGTGGAGTCCTTTGTCCAGTTTGAGGCGCCCCAGTGGAAGGTCGAAGCAGACAGGCTGGAGCAATTCCAGTGCATTGCAACCAAGATGCTGAAGGGCCTTGAGCCTCTTCAATATAGAAGAGAAGATGAGATGGGCATTTTCAGCCCACAGAGAAGGGTGCTCAGGCTGAATCTCCTTCTTGTTCTAAATCCCGGATGGGCGGGAACGAAGACAAGGGAGCCAGACCACCCCCAATCTGCCACAAGAAGAATACACACAGCGTCCCTTCTCCCACAAAGGACCTTCCAAGCATAAAGGCCACCAAGCCGCCAACTGACGCAGGACACCCAAGGTGAAAGACAAGGAATGAACACAAGCGTAGGGAGTGGGTAGGATGGCAAGGAGGGAACGAGCGTGAAACCACTGCCAGTGCCTCGTGCCTAGGACATCTGGGAAGCCCAGACAAGCCAGTATTATGGCGAGGTCAGCAAATAGGGCCCCCTCCTTGCAACAATACAGCTGCAAACAGCACCGCACGAGTGACACGCCATGACCTCTCTTCATGACACCCCACCTCTCCCATGCTTTGGCCGCGTCTGCTGACTGCCCTCAAATGTACGCTTCATGCAGATCCACTTAGAGAGCCACTCTCACTAAAAAGCTGCCGACACGGCCACAAAGACACATCCTCAACAGGAGAAAAGGACACCAGAGCGTTGTGGGAATGACAACACACCCCACCTCATTACTTACCAGGCTTTGGCCTGTAAGTGCAGCTCACGCCAAATGCTGTCATGCGCAAAGGGTTTCTTGCCCCAAAGGCACTCAAGGACCAGCATAAAAGCCTGCCCTGCTTGTAGCACCCTTACACACTCCTGCTGACACCTTCTCCCCTGTGACAAACAAGGTGAGCCTGAACCCCACTCCCATCATTCGCCCACCTGACCAGCCTTGTCTCCCCTACCTCACTATCCCCCCAGCCTCAGCAGCCCTTCTGCCTCCCCAAAGCTATGCTCCCCACTACCCAAGGCCTCCCTGCTCCCTTAGCCTCTTACAGCAGTGCTCCACACACCCATAACACTCTCCGCCTTCACAATACCATCTCTTCCAGGCACCCTCCACACCACAGACATGTCCTGCTACGACATCTGCCGCCCCTGCGGACCCACCCCGCTGGCTAACAGCTGCAACGAGCCCTGTGTCAGGCAGTGCGAGGACTCCCGCGTTGTCATCCAGCCTCCTGCCGTGCTGGTCACCCTGCCAGGACCCATCCTCAGCTCCTTCCCCCAGAACACCGCCGTTGGATCCTCCGCATCAGCTGCCGTGGGCAGCAACCTCAGCGCCCAGGGAGTGCCCATCTCCTCCGGCGGCTTCGGAGGCTTTGGCCTTGGAGGCTATGGCTTGGGAGGCCTGGGCTGCTTCTCTGGCAGAAGAGCCTGCTACCCCTGCTAAGGACCCACGCCAACACCCCTGACAGAAGCCTCCAATACCACGCAAGACAGCTCTCAGCCTGAAGACTCTCCTCTGTGCTATTCATGACGCATACGCTGACCAGATGCAGCTCATCATTCTATGACACAACAAAGCAAGCAAGCATGGAAGGAGCCAGCTCATGCTGTCAGGAAACATGGCCAGCATACCTCCTTCTTTCTTCCTCTTTCTCCTTTCCGTAGCACCACCGCCTACAGCTGCTACTCTCTACTGCTATGACTGGTTCATAGTCCAAATGCCACCATGGATTGACTACCTCTCTGCTACTCTCCTCATTAGGACAGGATATTCTCAGTTCTCTTCAGAAATGTGCTGTAGACAAGGGAGAGCAGCTGGTGGTCACTCTAATAGCACCTCAGACTCAGGTGCTTTTATTTTTGCTCCTTCCTTTTATTTTTTTTTCCCCTCAATAAAATCTATCTGCATCCCATCCTGACATTTGTCCTCTTCCTTTTTTCAACCCAACGCTCTTTCCAGTTCACCTACTACTAACGTTTTGCTCAATAGGCCATCGTGTGGGTTTGTAAAGGCCCACTGAACCTCCCCTCTCAAGGATATCATCACCAACAACACAGGTGGGCACCAGCTGGTTTTCCAGCCCATCATCAATACATATGGATGACCACACTAAGGGTTGGGCACATGTCGTGGAATTAGATTTTACACTGCTTTAATAGAGCAGCAATTTGGGATTTATTTTCTATTTTGAGGTATAGATGGTATGATTTTTAACAGCTTTTAATCAACCTATGATCATCTGAGAATTTAACAGAATTATTTTAATGGGTTTTTCTACAATAGAAACAGTGGCAAAGTTCAGCTGAGACTTACTGCAGGGTTCTTGGGGGTATATAAATTCAGTCACGCACTTCCAAAATACCCCTTGGAGTGAATTACTCACCCTAATTCCTTGTTGGTGTTTGTCTGCACCTGAGTCCTCAAGGAGTCAGCCCTGAGATGCACTTTCCCTCAGGGGTATGCTGTGAGGTGTCCCAGCTCAGGTAGAGATTGAGTTTTCAATGCCTAGAGAGCTCATGGGGTTCTTTGCTTAGGACTACTATTTATAGGACCACAAGATGATTGACTGTTATTTGCCATCCTGGCTACAGTTCAGATAAGGCAATTTTGGTACTTTACACCAACCTTGCAATTCTGGTACAGGCCTGGAGCTTCTTCAATATGAAGAGAAGGTAAGAGAGCTGGGCATTTTCAACCCGCAGAGAAGGGTGCTCAGGCTGAATCTCTTCCTTGTTCTAAATCCCAGATGGGCGGGTACAAAGACAAGGGAACCAGGCTAAATTCAGTTACTGCCTGCTACCAGGACAAAGGTGAGTGGACGCCACAGAGAAACAATTTCTTTGGAAGGGAAGGAACCCCTTTTTCCCTGTGAGAGTGGTCAAGCAGTGGACCTCAAGCAGAGGTTTTGCATTTCCATCGTTTTTAATATGAGAAACCCAGGAACTGCACATGGTCCAATACAGCCTCCTGTAGATGCCTGTACTTGACAAGGGCACTTGGCAGTGCATGGTCTCCAGAGGTTACTTCCAAACGGAAGGGATTCTGTGGCTGCATCTGTTGTCAATGGGGGAGTATTATGGTGAGGCCAGCAACTAGGGCCCCCTCCTCGCAGCAATGAAGCCACAAACAGCACCGCACGAGTGACACGCCATGACCTCACTTCATGACACCCCACCTCTCCCATGCTTTGGCCGCGTCTGCCGATTGCCCTCAAATGTACGCTCCATGCAGATCCACTTAAAGAGCCACTCTCACTCAGTGAGAAACAGCCGTGATTATGGAGCTGATGACCCAGTGGGTCAGGGACGTCGCAAAGCAGCATACACAATCCACGAGGAGTCTCACACAAAACGTGTGGTGTCCGTGTGCAGGACAACTCTGTTAAATACGAATGGCCTCAGTAGAGACTCCAGAGGGACACCACTCCTCCCTGGTGTCCACCTGGGCACAAAGCTGTTGAGCGCAAATCTTGAGATGTGACCATGCACACAATTCCTTATCTGCTGAGTGGCCCATCATGTCTTTCCATGGTAGTGAGAAGGAGCTATGTAAGAACGTTGTCCAAATGCTTCTTGAACACCAAGAGGCTTGAGCCCTGATGGCCACTTGAGCCCTGCTCTTTGTTCTTTTTGTCGGGTGAAGTTGGAAGAGCGTTGGGAGAAGAAAGCAAGAGGAGGCATCTGAGGATATGGGATGCAGATTGATTTTATTGAGGAAAACATGAAACAGAGGGAGCGTCAAGGTGCATATTCTGAGGAGCCTGGAGGGCGACCACCAGCCTTTGTCCCTTGCGTAGAGCAGATTTTCCCAGAGCCCCAAGGTGTCCCTACCCCGTGGTAGGAGCAGCCCCAGGTTTCCGGAGGGATTGTGCTAGTGAGCAAGGCATTGCAGCAGAGAGTAGCAGCTGTAGGTGGTGGTGCTACGGAAAGTAGAAAGAGGAAGAAAGAAGGAGGTATGTTGGCCATGTTTCCTGACAGCAAGGGCTGGCCCCTTCCTTCCTTGCTTGCTTTCTTGTGCCATGGAATGATGAGCCGCAACTGGTGAGCCCGTGTGCCATGAGCAGCACAGAGGAGCTTCCTCAGACTGAGAGCTGGCGGGCACAGTGTTGGAGGTCTGCTGTCAGGGGTGTTGGCGTGGGTCCTTAGCAGGGGTAGCAGGCTCTTCCTCCGGTGATGCAGCCCAGGCCTCCGAAGCCAAAGCCTCCAAGGCCAAAGCCTCCGAAGCCGCCGGCGGAGACGGGCACTCCTTGGGCGCTGAGGTTGCTGCCCACGGCAGCTGATGCGGAGGATCCAACGGCGGTGTTCTGGGGGAAGGAGCTGAGGATGGGTCCTGGCAGGGTGACCAGCACGGCAGGAGGCTGGATGACGACGCGGGAGTCCTCGCACTGCCTGACACAGGGCTCGTTGCAGCTGTTAGCCAGCGGGGTGGGTCCGCAGGGGCGGCAGATGTCGTAGCAGGACATGTCTGTGGTGTGGAGGGTGCCTGGAAGAGAGGGTGTTTGGAAGGCTGAGGGTGTTGTGGGTGTGTGGAGCACTGCTGGAAGAGGCCAAGGGAGCAGGGAGTCCTTGGGTAGTGTGGAGCAGAGCTTTGGGGAGGCAGAAGGGCTGCTGAGGCTGGGGGGAGACAGGGAGTAGGGAGATAAGGCTGGTCTGTGGAGGAATGGATGGGAGTGGGGTTCAGGCTCACCTTGTTGGTCGCAGCGGAGAAGGCGTCGGGAGGTGTGTGTGAGGGTGCTATGTGCAGGGATGGCTTTTATGCTGGTCCTTGAGTGCCTTTGGGGCAAGAAACGCTTTGCGCATGACAGCAGTTGGTATGAGATGCTCTTACATGACAATGCCTGGCAAGTAATGAGGCGGGGTGTGTTGTTCCCACAACGCTCTGTTGTCCTTTTCTCCTTTTGAGGATGTGTCTTTGTGGCCATGGCGGCAGGTTTTGAATGGCTCTTTGGGTGGATTTGCATGGAGCGTGCGTTTGAGGGCAGTCAGCAGACGCGGCCAAAGCATGGGAGAGGTGGGGTGTCATGAAGTGAGGTCATGGCGTGTCACTCATGCGGTGCTGTTTGCGGCTGCATTGTTGCGAGGAGGGGGCCCTATTTGCTGGCCTCGCCATAATGCAGGCTGGTCTGGGCTTCCCAGATGTGCTGGGCGCGAGGCACAGGCATTGATGTCACACTCGTTCCCTCCTTGCCATCCTGCCCTCTCCTTGCGCTTGTGTTCATTCCTCCTCTTTCACATTGCGTGTTCTTCAGCGGTCGGTGGTTTGGTGGCCTTTGTGCCTGAAAGGTCCTTTTGTGGGAGAAGGAAGGCTGCGTGTTTTCTTCTTGTGTCAGCTTGGGGGTGGTAGTTTGATCATGCGGAGGAGAGGTGTTTGCGACAGCAGGACGTTGTCCTCTCAGGCCTGGTTGAGAGCTTGCAAGCCCTGAGCTGAGGGGCAGTGGTTTGTCAGGGAGACTGAGGCAGAGCTTTTGGGGTCTTGTTCGGTGCTGAGCGTCCAAGGGTGAGACCCTTTCCCTGCCTAGGTTTGATGGTCAGACGCAGGGTTTGGACCCTGCAGCAGGCAGTTGGAGGCATGCATGGTGCGCAGGGCCGCAGCCGTGAGCACCTCGTGGATGGGTGGTCCTGGCATGGCTGCCGAGTGGCAAGGCCTGTCCCCATTCGGCTGAGGTGGATTTGGCTTGCTGCTGAAGTGAGTAGTGTTGGTTGCTGAAGAAGATGAAGCAAGGTAGGAAGGGGGGCTGTGCAACTGGATGTGCCATGGTCCGTGAGGCCTGCTGCATTGAAGGCAGGAATGCTTAGGGCACGGTGTGGTGTCTTTGCAAGGCCACTACTAATTCTCTTGGAAAGGTCCTGGTGAGTGGGAGAGGCTCCTGAAGGCTGGAAGAGACTCACTCCGCTCCTCTGTTCAAGAAGGTGAAGAAGGAAGGTGTGCGCAACCAGAGGCTGGTTGGCCTGACTTCAGTCGCTGGGAAGGTTCTAAAGGAAATCCTCCCGGAAAGCGCTGTCAAGCAGACGAAGAACAAGAATGTGATGGGCAGTAGTCAGCAAGGATTTACATAGGGAAAGTCACACGGGAGCCTCCTCAGCGTCTTCTACGTTGAAGTGACTAGCTTGTTGGATGAGGAAAAAGCAGTGGCAGCTGCTCAAGTTTAGTAAAGCCTGGATGTAGTAAGGGCTTTCTTTGGCTCTTGCTCCCATGACACGTTCATAGAAAAGCAAAGAAAGTATGGGTTAGATAAAGGTACGCTGAGGTGGGCTGAAAAATGGCCAATTGCTTAGGTGCGGAGGCTTGTGCTGAATGGCACAGAGCGGAGTTAGAGGCAAGGCCCTATCAGTGTGGTCCAGGAGTCAGCAGCGAGGCCAGCTCTGTTCCATATCCTCATTTGTGAAGTGGGTGATGGGATGGAGTGACCCCGCAGGAAGTCTAAAGATGTCCCGAGACTGGGAGTAGCAACTGATGCACGTGATGAACGTGGCACCATTCAGAATGATGTGCAGAGGCTGGAGAACTGGGCAGAGAGGAACGTCATGAAGTTGCAGAAGGGGCAAAGCAAATTGCTGCCTCTGGGGAGGACTAACACCGAGCAGGAGACATGGTGTTGTCCGACACAGGGGCATGCAGCTTTGCCAAGCAGGACCTTGTGTTGCTGTTGGAGAGCAAGCTGACGATGAGTCAGCAATGCAGCCTTGCGGTAAAAGAGGCCACCAGGCTCCAGGAGGGCACGGGGAAGAGCGATGCCAGCAAACTGAGGAATGCACTTCGTCATCTCTCCTCAGCACTGGTGAGGCCACTTATGGAGTCCTTTGTCCATTTTGAGGCGCCCCAGTGGAAGGTCGAAGCAGACAGGCTGGAGCAATTCCAGTGCATTGCAACCAAGATGCTGAAGGGCCTTGAGCCTCTTCAATATAGAAGAGAAGATGAGATGGGCATTTTCAGCCCACAGAGAAGGGTGCTCAGGCTGAATCTCCTCCTTGTTCTAAATCCCGGATGGGCGGGAACGAAGACAAGGGAGCCAGACCACCCCCAATCTGCCACAAGAAGAAAACACACAGTGTCCCTTCTCCCACAAAGGACCTTCCAAGCATAAAGGCCACCAAGCCGCCAACTGACGCAGGACACCCAAGGTGAAAGACAAGGAATGAACACAAGCGTAGGGAGTGGGTAGGATGGCAAGGAGGGAACGAGCGTGAAACCACTGCCAGTGCCTCGTGCCTAGGACATCTGGGAAGCCCAGACAAGCCAGTATTATGGCGAGGTCAGCAAATAGGGCCCCCTCCTTGCAACAATACAGCTGCAAACAGCACCGCACGAGTGACACGCCATGACCTCACTTCATGACACCCCACCTCTCCCATGCTTTGGCCGCGTCTGCTGACTGCCCTCAAATGTACGCTTCATGCAGATCCACTTAGAGAGCCACTCTCACTAAAAAGCTGCCGACACGGCCACAAAGACACATCCTCAACAGGAGAAAAGGACACCAGAGCGTTGTGGGAACGACAACACACCCCACCTCATTACTTACCAGGCTTTGGCCTGTAAGTGAAGCTCACGCCAAATGCTGTCATGCACAAAGGGTTTCTTGCCCCAAAGACACTCAAGGACAAGCATAAAAGCCTGCCCTGCTCGTAGCACCCTTACACACTCCTGCTGACACCTTCTCCCCTGTGACCAACAAGGTGAGCCTGAACTCCACTCACATCCTTCGCCCACCAGACCAGCCTTGTCTCCCCAACCTCACTATCCCCCCAGCCTCAGCAGCCCTTCTGCCTCCCCAAAGCTATGCTCCCCACTACCCAAGGCCTCCATGCTCCCTTAGCCTCTTACAGCAGTGCTCCACACACCCACAACACCCTCCGCCTTCCCAACACGCTCTCTTCCAGGCACCCTCCACAACACAGACATGTCCTGCTACGACATCTGCCGCCCCTGCGGACCCACCCCGCTGGCTAACAGCTGCAACGAGCCCTGTGTCAGGCAGTGCGAGGACTCCCGCGTCGTCATCCAGCCTCCTACCGTGCTGGTCACCCTGCCAGGACCCATCCTCAGCTCCTTCCCCCAGAACACCGCCGTTGGATCCTCCGCATCAGCTGCCGTGGGCAGCAACCTCAGCGCCCAAGGAGTGCCCGTCTCCTCCGGCGGCTTCGGAGGCTTTGGCCTTGGAGGCTATGGCTTTGGAGGCCTGGGCTGCTTCTCTGGCAGAAGAGCCTGCTACCCCTGCTAAGGGCCCACGCCAATACCCCTGACAGAAGCCTCCAATACCACGCAAGACAGCTCTCGGCCTGAAGACTCTCCTCTGTGCTATTCATGACGCACACGCTGACCAGATGCAGCTCATCATTCTATGACACAACAAAGCAAGCAAGCATGGAAGGAGCCAGCTCATGCTGTCAGGAAACATGGCCAGCATACCTCCTTCTTCCTTTCTCCTTTCCGTAGCACCACCACCTACAGCTGCTACTCTCTACTGCTATGACTGGTTCATAGTCCAAATGCCACCATGGATTGACAACCTCTCTGCTACTCTCCTCATTAGGACAGGATATTCTCAGTTCTCTTCGGAAATGTGCTGTAGACAAGGGAGAGCAGCTGGTGGTCACTCTAATAGCACCTCAGACTCAGGTGCTTTTATTTTTGTTCCTTACTTTCATTTTTTTTTTTTCCCCTCAATAAAATCTATCTGCATCCCATCCTGACATTCGTCCTCTTCCTTTTTTCAACCCAATGTTCTTTCCAGTTCACCTACTACTAACGCTTTGCTCAATAGGCCATCGTGTGGGGTTGTAAAGGCCCACTGAACCTCCCCTCTCAAGGATGTCATCACCAACAACACAGGTGGGCACCAGCTGGTTTTCCAGCCCATCATCAATACATATGGATGACCACACTAAGGGTTGGGCACATGTCATGGAATTAGATTTTACACTGCTTTAATAGAGCAGAAATTTAGGATTTATTTTCTATTTTGAGGTATAGATGGTATGATTTTTAACAGCTTTTAATCAACCTGTGATCATCTGAGAATTTAACAGAATTATTTTAATGGGTTTTTCTACAATAGAAACAGTGGCAAAGTTCAGCTGAGACTTACTGCAGGGTTCTTGGGGGTATATAAATTCAGTCACGCACTTCCAAAATACCCCTTGGAGTGAATTACTCACCCTAATTCCTTGTTGGTGTTTGTCGGTGTTTGTCTGCACCTGAGTCCTCAAGGAGTCAGCCCTGAGATGCACTTTCCCTCAGGGGTATGCTGTGAGGTGTCCCAGCTCCGGTAGAGATTGAATTTTCAATGCCTAGAGAGCTCATGGGGTTCTTTGCTTAGGACTACTATTTATAGGACCACAAGATGATTGACTGTTATTTGCCATCCTGGCTACAGTTCAGATAAGGCAATTTTGGTACTTTACACCAACCTTGCAATTCTGGTACAGGCCTGGAGCTTCTTCAATATGAAGAGAAGGTAAGAGAGCTGGGCGTTTTCAACCCGCAGAGAAGGGTGCTCAGGCTGAATCTCTTCCTTGTTCTAAATCCCGGATGGGCGGGTACAAAGACAAGGGAACCAGGCTAAATTCAGTTACTGCCTGCTACCAGGACAAAGGTGAGTGGACGCCACAGAGAAACAATTTCTTTGGAAGGGAAGGAACCCCTTTTTCCCTGTGAGAGTGGTCAAGCAGTGGACCTCAAGCAGAGGTTTTGCATTTCCATCGTTTTTAATATGAGAAACCCAGGAACTGCACATGGTCCAGTACAGCCTCCTGTAGATGCCTGTACTTGACAAGGGCGCTGGCAGTGCATGGTCTCCAGAGGTTACTTCCAAACGGAAGGGATTCTGTGGCTGCATCTGTTGTCAATGTGGGAGTATTATGGTGAGGCCAGCAACTAGGGCCCCCTCCTCGCAGCAATGAAGCCACAAACAGCACCGCACGAGTGACACGCCATGACCTCACTTCATGACACCCCACCTCTCCCATGCTTTGGCCGCGTCTGCCGACTGCCCTCAAATGTACGCTCCATGCAGATCCACTTAAAGAGCCACTCTCACTCAGTGAGAAACAGCCATGATTATGGAGCTGATGACCCAGTGGGTCAGGGACGTCGCAAAGCAGCATACACAATCCACGAGGAGTCTCACACAATACGTGTGGTGTACATGTGCAGGACAACTCTGTTAAATACGAATGGCCTCAGTAGAGACTCCAGAGGGACACCACTCCTCCCTGGTGTCCACCTGGGCACCGAGCTGTTGAGCGCAACTCTTGAGATGTGACCATGCACGCAATTCCTTATCTGCTGAGTGGCCCATCATGTCTTTCCATGGTAGTGAGAAGGAGCTATGTAAGAGCGTTGTCCAAATGCTTCTTGAACACCAAGAGGCTTGAGCCCTGATGGCCACTTCAGCCCTGCTCTTTGTTCTTTTTGTCGGGTGAAGTTGGAAGAGCGTTGGGAGAAGAAAGCAAGAGGAGGCATCTGAGGATATGGGATGCAGATTGATTTTATTGAGGAAAACATGAAACAGAGGGAGCGTCAAGGTGCACATTCTGAGGAGCCTGGAAGGCGACCACCAGCCTATGTCCCTTGCGTAGAGCAGATTTTCCTAGAGCCCCAAGGTGTCCCTACTCCGTGGTAGGAGCAGCCCCAGGTTTCCGGAGGGATTGTGCCAGTGAGCAAGGCATTGCAGCAGAGAGTAGCAGCTGTAGGTGGTGGTGCTACGGAAAGGTGAAAGAGAAAGAAAGAAGGAGGTATGTTGGCCATGTTTCCTGACAGCAAGGGCTGGCCCCTTCCTTCCTTGCTGGCTTTCTTGTGCCATGGAATGATGAGCCGCAACTGGTGAGCCCGTATGCCATGAGCAGCACAGAGGAGCGTCCTCAGACTGAGAGCTGGCAGGCACAGTGTTGGAGGCTGCTGTCAGGGGTGTTGGCGTGGGTCCTTAGCAGGGGTAGCAGGCTCTTCCGCCAGAGAAGCAGCCCAGGCCTCCGAAGCCAAAGCCTCCAAGGCCAAAGCCTCCAAAGCCGCCGGAGGAGACGGGCACTCCCTGGGCGCTGAGGTTGCTGCCCACGGCAGCTGATGCGGAGGATCCAACGGCGGTGTTCTGGGGGAAGGAGCTGAGGATGGGTCCTGGCAGGGTGACCAGCACGGCAGGAGGCTGGATGACGACGCGGGAGTCCTCGCACTGCCTGACACAGGGCTCGTTGCAGCTGTTAGCCAGCGGGGTGGGTCCGCAGGGGCGGCAGATATCGTAGCAGGACATGTCTGTGTTGTGGAGGGTTCCTGGAAGAGAGGCTGTTGTGAAGGCGGAGGGTGTTGGGGGTGTGAGGAGCAGTGATCAGGAAGGCCAAGAGAGTGGGGAGGCCTTGGGTTGTGGGGAGCATAGCTTTGGGGAGGCAGAAAGACTGCTGAAGCTGGGGAGAGAGGCCGCGTGCGAGGTAAGGCTGGTCTGGTGTGCAAAGGATGGGAGTGGGGTTCAGGCTCACCTTGCTGGTCGCAGGGGAGAAGGCGTCGGGAGGAGTGTGTGAGGGTGCTACGCGCAGGGTCGGCTTTTATGCTGGTCCCCGAGTGCCTTTGGGGCAAGAAACCCTTTGTGCATGACAACACCTTGCGTGAGCTGCTCTTACATGATAATGCCTGGCAAGTAATGAGGTGGGGTGTGTTGTTTTTCCCACAATGCTCTGGTGTCCTTTTCTCTTGTTGAGGATGTGTCTTTGTGGCCGTGGCGGCAGCTTTTTAGTGAGAGTGGCTCTTTGGGTGGATTTGAATGGAGCGTGTGTTTGAGGACAGTCAGCAGACGCAGCCAAAGCATGGGAGAGGTGGGGTGTCATGAAGTGAGGTCATGGCGTGTCACTCGTGCGGTGCTGTTTGCGGCTGCATTGTTGTGGTTGGAAACTGTCTTGGGCAGAGTGATCGTGAAATGCTAGAATTCTCCATTCTTGGAGAAGCAAGGAAGGGGACCAGTAAAACCACTGGATTGGACTTACGGAGGACCGACTTTGAACTTTTCAGGACACTTGGGAGGCGGTTCTGAAGGGCAGAGGAGTCAAAAAGGCTGGGCGCTCGTCAGGAAGGGAATCTTAATGGCACAGGAGCGGTCTGTCCCCACGTGCCCAAAGACAAGCCTGTTGGGATGAAGGCCGGCATGGCTCTTCAGAGAATTGTGGCTTGAGCTTAGGAGGAAAAAAAGGGATTACAATCTTTGGAAAAGAGGGCGGGCCACTCAGGAGGACTATAAGGATGTTGCGAGGCAGTGCAGGGACAAAATTAGTGTCCTGGTTTCAGTTAGCACAGAATTAATTTTCTTCCTAGTAGCTGGTGGAATGCTGTGTTTTGGCTTAGAATGAGAAGAGTGCTGATAACACCCCGATGCTTTAATTGTTGCAGAGCAGTGCTTATACTAAGCCAAGGACATCTCAGCCTTTGCTCTGTCCTGCCAACGGGCAGGCTGGGGGGTGCAGTAAGAGCTGGGAGGGGACAGACCCAGGACAGGTGACCCAAACTAGCCAAAGGGGTATTCCATACCATCTGACGTCATGCTAAACAATATATAGGGGTGGCTAGCCGGGGGGAGGGGGGCGGACTGCTCGGGGTTAGGCTGGGCATCGGTCAGCGGGTGGTGAGCAATTGCATTGTGCATCACTTGTTTGTACATACTATTATTACTTTCGTATTATCACCATTGTATCATCATTATTATTATTGTTATTATTATTTTGTTATTTTTTTTTTCCTGTCTTATTAAACTGTCTTTATCTCAACTCACGGGCTTCACTTTCCATTTCTCTCCCCCGTCCCAGAGAGGGAGGGGGGAGGGTGACCCAGGAGGATACAGGGGTGGTGAAGGAGAAAGGGAGAGTAAGCAAGTAAGGAAAAATATCCTCCCCTTTCCCCTCCACAGATTGACTCTCTAATGGAGAAAAACAATAGGTATAATTGCTAATAGTTCCCAAGATGCTGTTTCCAAAGTACAGAGTCCATGATGTTACTGAGTATAAATACCAAGTTAGAATCATGACCAGATATCTTATCGTCTCATAAGCCATTGCTATAACACTTAGTACCATAATGGTCTGAAACCAGGGCCCGGAGAGGAGAAACAACACTACAGAGAGCAAATACGGAAAATAATGTACTATAATACTCAATTTGGAAAACAGGCGCAGCAGAGTTGTGATTAAAGCAATCAGCATCATGACAAGTGACTATTAAGCAGGTCTAATCCTTACACCAATTTTAGTTTAACACACTCTGATCAGATCTGCCGTTATCTCAACCTTTCGGGCCCCACGTTGGGCGCCAAAAAGACTGTCGTGGTTTAACCCGACCGGCAGCTAAACACCACGCAGCCGTTCGCTCACCCTCCCCCCTCCCTCTCTGGGACGGGGGAGAGAAATGGAAAGTGAAGCCCGTGAGTTGAGATAAAGACAGTTTAATAAGACAGGAAAAAAAAATAACAAAATAATAATAACAATAATAATAATGATGATACAATGGTGATAATACGAAAGTAATAATAGTATGTACAAACAAGTGATGCACAATGCAATTGCTCACCACCCGCTGACCGATGCCCAGCCTAACCCCGAGCAGTCCGCCCCCCTCCCCCCGGCTAGCCACCCCTATATATTGTTTAGCATGACGTCAGATGGTATGGAATACCCCTTTGGCTAGTTTGGGTCACCTGTCCTGGGTCTGTCCCCTCCCAGCTCTTACTGCACCCCCCAGCCTGCCCGTTGGCAGGACAGAGCAAAGGCTGAGATGTCCTTGGCTTAGTATAAGCACTGCTCTGCAACAATTAAAGCATCGGGGTGTTATCAGCACTCTTCTCATTCTAAGCCAAAACACAGCATTCCACCAGCTACTAGGAAGAAAATTAATTCTGTGCTAACTGAAACCAGGACAATTAGAAAGGGTAAAGCTCATTTGGAGATCAATCTGGCTACTGCCATCAAAGACAACAAAAAATGTTTCTACAAATACATGAATGCAAAATGGAGGACTAAGGAGAACCTCCAGCCTTTGCTGGATGCAGGGGGAACTTAGTTATAAAAGATGAGGAAAAGGCGGAGGTGCTTCATGCCTTCTTTGCCTCAGTCTTTAGCGGCAAAGCCAGTTGCTCTCTGGATACCCAGTACCCTGAGCTGGTGGAAGGGGATGGGGAGCAGAATGTGGCCTTCACTATCCGTGAGGAAATGGTTGGCAACCTTCTCCGGCACTTGGATGTATGCAAGTCGATGGGGCCAGATGGGATCCACCCGAGGATACTGAGAGAACTGGCGGAGGAGCTGGCCAAGCCGCTTACCATCATTTATCAACAGTCCTGGCTATCGGGGGAGCTACCAGTTGACTGGTGGCTAGCAAACGTGAGGCCAACTACAAGAAGGGCCGGGGGGTAGACCCAGGAAACTCTAGGCCTGTCAGTTTGACCTCAGTGCCAGGGAAGCTCATGGAGCAGATTATCTTGGGTGTCACCACGCGGCACTTACAGGGCAACCAGGTGATCAGGCCCAGTCAGCATGGGTTTATGAAAGGCAGGTCCTGCTTGACGAACCTGATCTCCTTCTATGACAAAGTGACGCGCTTGGTGGATGAGGGAAAGGCTGTGGACGTGGTCTACCTTGACTTCAGCAAGGCTTTTGACACCGTTTCCCACAACATTCTCCTCAAGAAACTGTCTGATCATGGCTTGGACTGGCGTAGGCTTCGTTGAGTTAAAAACTGGCTGGATAGCCGGGCCCAAAGAGTCGTGCTGAATGGAGTCAAATCCAGTTGGAGGCCGGTCACTAGTAGCATTCCCCAGGGCTCGGTACTGGGGCTGGTCCCCTTTAAGATCTTCGTTGATGATCTGCATGAGGGCAGTGAGTGCACCCTCAGTAAGTTCGCAGATGACACCAAGTTAGGTGCGTGTGTTGATCTGCTTGAGGGTAGGAAGGCTCTGCAGGAGGATCTGGATAGGCTGGACCGATGGGCTGAGGTCAACTGTATGAGGTTCAACAAGGCCAAGTGCCGGGTCCTGCACCTGGGGCACAACAACCCCAAGCAGAGCTACAAGCTGGGACATGAGTGGACAGCTGCCAGGCGGATAAGGACCTGGGAGTATTGGTTGATAGTCGGCTGAATATGAGCCAGCAGTGTGCTCAGGTGGCCAAGAAGGCCAACAGCGTCCTGGCTTGTATAAGAAGCAGTGTGGCCAGCAGGTCTAGGGAAGTGTTTGTCCCCCTGTACTCGGCTCTGGTGAGGCTGCACCTCGAGTACCGTGTTCAGTTTTGGGCCCCTTGCTACAAGAAGGACATGGAGGTGCTCGAGAGAGTCCAGAGAAGGGCAGCGAAGCTGGTGAGGCATCTGGAGAACAAATCCAAGGAGGAGCGGCTGAGGGAGCTGAGTTTGTTAAGCCTGGAGAAAAGGAGACTCAGAGGCGACCTTATCACTCTTTATAAGTACATTAAAGCAGGCTGTAGCGAGGTGGGGGTTGGTCTATTCTCCCACGTGCCTGGTGACAGAACAAGGGGGAACGGGCTAAAGTTGTGCCAGAGGTGTTTTAGGTTGGATATTAGGAAGAACTTCTTTACTGAGAGGGTTGTGAGGCATTGGAATGGGCTGCCCAGGGAAGTGGTGGAGTCACCATCCCTGGAGGTTAAAAGACATTTAGATGTTGAACTTAGCGATATGGTTTAGTGGAAGACTTACAATAAGGTCAGAGGTTGGACTAGGTGGTCTTGAGATCTCTTCCAACCTCGACAATTCCGTGATTCTGTGAGTCTCGCCCCATATGTGTGATGTCCGTGTGAGGGACAATTCTGTTAAATAATACTGGCCTCAGTAGAGACCCCAGAGGGACACCACTCCTCCCTGGTGTCCACCTGGGCACCAAGCTGTTGAGCGCAACTCTTGAGATGTGACCATGCACGCAATTCCTTATCTGCTGAGTGGCCCATCATGTCTTTCCATGGTAGTGAGAAGGAGCTATGTAAGAGCGTTGTCCAAATGCTTCTTGAACACCAAGAGGCTTGAGCCCTGATGGCCACTTCAGCCCTGCTCTTTGTTCTTTTTGTCGGGTGAAGTTGGAAGAGCGTTGGGAGAAGAAAGCAAGAGGAGGCATCTGAGGATATGGGATGCAGATTGATTTTATTGAGGAAAACATGAAACAGAGGGAGCGTCAAGGTGCACATTCTGAGGAGCCTGGAAGGCGACCACCAGCCTATGTCCCTTGCGTAGAGCAGATTTTCCTAGAGCCCCAAGGTGTCCCTACTCCGTGGTAGGAGCAGCCCCAGGTTTCCGGAGGGATTGTGCCAGTGAGCAAGGCATTGCAGCAGAGAGTAGCAGCTGTAGGTGGTGGTGCTACGGAAAGGTGAAAGAGAAAGAAAGAAGGAGGTATGTTGGCCATGTTTCCTGACAGCAAGGGCTGGCCCCTTCCTTCCTTGCTGGCTTTCTTGTGCCATGGAATGATGAGCCGCAACTGGTGAGCCCGTATGCCATGAGCAGCACAGAGGAGCGTCCTCAGCCTGACAGCTGGCTGGCACAGTGTTGGAGGCTGCTGTCAGGGGTGTTGGCGTGGGTCCTTAGCAGGGGTAGCAGGCTCTTCCGCCGTTGATGCAGCCCAGGCCTCCGAAGCCAAAGCCTCCAAGGCCAAAGCCTCCGAAGCCGCCGGAGGAGATGGGCACTCCCTGGGCGCTGAGGTTGCTGCCCACGGCAGCTGATGCGGAGGATCCAACGGCGGTGTTCTGGGGGAAGGAGCTGAGGATGGGTCCTGGCAGGGTGACCAGCACGGCAGGAGGCTGGATGACGACGCGGGAGTCCTCGCACTGCCTGACACAGGGCTCGTTGCAGCTGTTAGCCAGCGGGGTGGGTCCGCAGGGGCGGCAGATGTCGTAGCAGGACATGTCTGTGTTGTGGAGGGTGCCTGGAAGAGAGGGTATTGTGAAGGCGGAGAGTGTTATGGGTGTGTGGAGCACTGCTGGAAGAGGCCAAGGGAGCAGGGAGTCCTTGGGTAGTGGGGAGCATAGCTTTGGGGAGGCAGAAGGGCTGCTGAGGCTGGGGGGAGACAGGGAGTAGGGAGATAAGGCTGGTCGGTGGAGGAATGGATGGGAGTGGATTTCAGGCTCACCTTGTTGTTCGCAGGGAAGAAGGCGTTGGGAGGAGTGTGTGAGGGTTCGAGGCACAGGGCCGGCTTTTATGCTGGTCCTTGAGTGCCTTTGGGGCAAGAAACGCTTTGCGCATTACAGCAGTTGGTATGAGGTGCTCTTACATGACAATGCCTGGCAAGTAATGAGGTGGGGTGTGTTGTTGTTCCCACAACGCTCTGTTGTCCTTTTCTCCTGTTGAGGATGTGTCTCTGTGGCCGTGTCGGCAGCTTTTAAGTGAGAGTGGCTCTTTGGGTGGCTTTGCATGGAGCGTGTCTTTGAGGGCAGTCGGCAGACGCGGCCAAAGCATGGGAGAGGTGGGGTGTCATGAAGTGAGGTCATGGCGTGTCACTCATGCGGTGCTGTTCGCGGCTGCATTGTTGAGAGGAGGGGGCCCTATTTGCTGGCCTCGCCATAATGCAGGCTGGTCTGGGCTTCCCAGATGTGCTGGGCGCGAGGCACAGGCATTGATGTCACACTCGTTCCCTCCTTGCCATCCTGCCCTCTCCCAGCGCTTGTGTTCATTCCTCCTCTTTCACCTTGGGTGTGCTTCATTGGTCGGTGGTTTGGTGGCCTTTGTGCCTGAAAGGTCCTTTTGTGGGAGAAGGAAGGCTGCGTGTTTTCTTCTTGTGTCAGCTTGGGGGTGGTAGTTTGATCATGCGGAGGAGAGGTGTTTGCGACAGCAGGACGTTGTCCTCTCGGGCCTGGTTGAGAGCTTGCAAGCCCTGAGCTGAGGGGCAGTGGTTTGTCAGGGAGACTGAGGCAGAGCTTTTGGGGTCTTGTTCGGTGCTGAGCATCCAAGGGTGAGGCCCTTTCCCTGCGTAGGTTTGATGTTCAGACGCAGGGTTTGGACCCTGCAGCAGGCAGTTGGAGACATGCATGGTGCGCAGGTCCGCAGCTGTGAGCACCTCATGGATGCGTGGTCCTGGCATGGCTGCCGAGTAGCAAGGCCTGTCCCCATTCGGCTGAGGTGGATTTGGCTTGCAGCTGAAGTGAGTAGTGTTGGTTGCTGAGGAAGATGAAGCAAGGTAGGAAGGGGGGCTGTGCAACTGGGTGTGCCATGGTCCGTGAGGCCTACTGCACTGAAGCCAGGAATGCTGAGGGCACGGTGTGGTGTCCTTGCAAGGCCACTACTAATTCTCTTGGAAAGGTCCTGGTGAGTGGGAGAGGCTCCTGAAGGCTGGAAGAGACTCACCCCTCTTCTCTTTTCAAGAAGGTGAAGAAGGAAGGGTTTAGGAAACCAGAGGCTGGTTGGCCTGACTTCAGTCGCTGGGAAGGTTCTAAAGGAAATCCTCCCAGAATAGTGTTGTCGAGCAGATGAAGAACCAGAATGTGATGGGCAGTAGTCAACAAGGATTTACATATTGAAACTCATGCAGGACCCTTCCTAGTGTCTTCTACGTTGAAGTGACCAGCTTGGTGATTGACGGGAGAGCGGTAGCAGCTGCTCAACATTAGTAAAGGCTGTAGTAAGGGCTTTCTTAGATGGTTGCTCTCGTAATACTCTCAAAGAGAAGCAGACAAAGTATGGGTTAGATAAATGTACGCTGAGGTGGGCTGAAAAATGACAAATTGCTTAGGTGCAGAGGCTTGTGCTGAGTGGCACAGAGAGGTGTTGGAGGCAAGGACCTAGCGGTGTGGGCCAGGGCTCAGCAGTGAGGCCAGCACTGTTCAATATCCTCATTAGTGAGGTGGGTAATGGGATGGAGTCACCCCGCAGGAAGTCTGCAGATGACCCGAGACTGGGAGGAGCGAATGATGCACGTGATGAACGTGGCACCATTCAGAATGATGTGCAGAGGCTGGAGAACTCGGCAGAGAGGAACATCATGAAGTTGCAGAAGGGGCAAAGCAAATTGCTGCCTCTGGGGAGGACTAACACCGAGCAGCAGGACATGGTGTTGTCTGACAGACGGGCAGGCAGCCTTGCCAAGCTGGACCTTGCGTTGCTGTTTGAGAGCAAGCTGACAATGAGTCAGCAATGCAGCCTTGCGGCAAAATAGGCCACCAGGATAAAGGAGGGCACGGGGAATAGCGATGCCACCAAACTGAGGAATGCACTCCGTCATCTCTCCTCAGCACTGGTGAGGCCCCTTGTGGAGTCCTTTGTCCCGTTTGAGGAGCCCCAGTAAAAGATGGAAGCAGACATGCTGGAGCAATTCCAGTGCAGGGCTACCAAGATGCTGAAGGTCCAGGAGCCTCTTCAATATGAGGAGAAGGTGAGAGAGCTGGGCGTTTTCAACCCACAGAGAAAGGTGCTCAGGCTGAATCTCCTCCTCGTTCTAAATCACGAATGGGCAGGAAGGAAGACAAGGGAGCCAGACCACCCCTAAGCTGCTACAAGAAGAAAACACACAGTGTCCCTTCTCCCACAAAGGACCTTCCAAGCATAAAGGCCACCAAGCCACCAACTGACGCAGGACACCCAAGGTGAAAGACAAGGAATGAACACAAGCGTAGGGAGTGGGCAAGGAGGATGGCAAGGAGGGAACGAGTGTGAAACCACTGCCAGTGCCTCGTGCCTAGCACATCTGGGAAGCCCAGACCAGCCAGTATTAATGCGAGGCCAGCAAATAGGGCCCCCTCCTCACAACAATGCAACCGCAAACAGCACCGCACGAGTGACACGCCATGACCTCACTTCATGACACCCCACCTCTCCCATGCTTTGGCCGCGTCTGCTGACTGCCCTCAAATGTACGCTTCATGCAGATCCACTTAGAGAGCCACTCTCACTAAAAAGCTGCCGCCACGGCCACAAAGACACATCCTCAACAGGAGAAAAGGACACCAGAGCGTTGTGGGAATGACAACACACCCCACCTCATTACTTGCCAGGCTTTGGCCTGTAAGTGCAGCTCACGCCAAATGCTGTCATGCGCAAAGGGTTTCTTGCCCCAAAGGCACTCAAGGACCAGCATAAAAGTCTGCCGTGCTTGTAGCACCCTTACGCACTCCTGCTGACACCTTCTCACCTGTGACCAACAAGGTGAGCCTGAACTCCACTCCCATCCTTCGCCCACCTGACCAGCCTTGTCTCCCCAACCTCACTATTCCCCCAGCCTCAGCAGCCCTTCTGCCTCCCCAAAGCCATGCTCCACACTACCCAAGGACTCCCTGCTCCCTTGGCCTCCCCCAGCACCGCTCCACACACCCATAACACTCTCCGCCTTCACAATACCATCTCTTCCAGGCACCCTCCACAACACAGACATGTCCTGCTACGACATCTGCCGCCCCTGCGGACCCACCCCGCTGGCTAACAGCTGCAACGAGCCCTGTGTCAGGCAGTGCGAGGACTCCCGCGTCGTCATCCAGCCTCCTACCGTGCTGGTCACCCTGCCAGGACCCATCCTCAGCTCCTTCCCCCAGAACACCGCTGTTGGATCCTCCGCATCAGCTGCCGTGGGCAGCAACCTCAGCGCCCAGGGAGTGCCCATCTCCTCCGGCGACTTCGGAGGCTTTGGACTTGGAGGCTTTGGCCTGGGAGGCCTGGGCTGCTTCTCTGGCAGAAGAGCCTGCTACCCCTGCTAAGGACCCACGCCAACACCCCTGACAGAAGCCTCCAATACCGCGTAAGACAGCTCTCGGCCTGAAGACTCTCCTCCGTGCTATTCATGACGCACACGCTGACTAGATGCAGCTCATCATTCTATGACACAACCAAGCAAGTAAGCATGGAAGGAGCCAGCTCATGCTGTCAAGAAACATGGCCAACCTACCTCCTTCTTTCTTCCTCTTTCTCCTTTCCGTAGCACCACCACCTACGGCCGCTACTCTCTACTGCTATGAATGGTTCATAGTCCAAATGCCACCATGGATTGACTACCTCTCTGCTACTCTCCTCATTAGGACAGGATGTTCTCAGTTCTCTTCGGAAATGTGCTGTAGACAAGGGAGAGCAGCTGGTGGTCACTCTAATAGCACCTCAGACTCAGGTGCTTTTATTTTTGCTCCTTCCTTTTATTTTTTTTTTTCCCCCTCAATAAAATCTATCTGCATCCCATCCTGACATTTGTCCTCTTCCTTTTTTCAACCCAACGCTCTTTCCAGTTCACCTACTACTAACGTTTTGCTCAATAGGCCATCGGGAGGGGTTGTAAAGGCCCACTGAACCTCCCCTCTCAAGGATATCATCACCAACAACACAGGTGGGCACCAGCTGGTTTTCCAGCCCATCATCAATACATATGGATGACCACACTAAGGGGTGTACACATGTCATGGAATTAGATTTTACACTGCTTTAATAGAGCAGAAATTTAGGATTTATTTTATATTTTGGGGTATAGATGGTATGATTTTTAACAGCTCTTCATCAATCTTTGATCATCTGAGAAGTTAACAGAATTATTTTAATGGGATTTTCTACAATAGAAACAGTGGCAAAGTTCAGCTGAGACTTACTGCAGGGTTCTTGGGGGTATATAAATTCAGTCACAAACTTCCAAAATACCCCTTGGAGTGAATTACTCACCCTAATTCCTTGTTGGTGTTTGTCTGCACCTGAGTCCTCAAGGAGTCAGCCCTGAGATGCACTTTCCCTCAGGGGTATGCTGTGAGGTGTCCCAGCTCAGGTAGAGATTGAGTTTTCAATGCCTAGAGAGCTCATGGGGTTCTTTGCTTAGGACTACTATTTATAGGACCACAAGATGATTGACTGTTATTTGCCATCCTGGCTACAGTTCAGATAAGGCAATTTTGGTACTTTACACCAACCTTGCAATTCTGGTACAGGCCTGGAGCTTCTTCGATATGAAGAGAAGGTAAGAGAGCTGGGCATTTTCAACCCGCAGAGAAGGGTGCTCAGGCTGAATCTCTTCCGTGTTCTAAATCCCAGATGGGCGGGTACAAAGACAAGGGAACCAGGCTAAATTCAGTTACTGCCTGCTACCAGGACAAAGGTGAGTGGACGCCACAGAGAAACAATTTCTTTGGAAGGGAAGGAACCCCTTTTTCCCTGTGAGAGTGGTCAAGCAGTGGACTTCAAGCAGAGGTTTTGCATTTCCATCGTTTTTAATATGAGAAACCCAGGAACTGCACATGGTCCAGTACAGCCTCCTGTAGATGCCTGTACTTGACAAGGGCGCTGGCAGTGCATGGTCTCCAGAGGTTACTTCCAAACGGAAGGGATTCTGTGGCTGCATCTGTTGTCAATGTGGGAGTATTATGGTGAGGCCAGCAACTAGGGCCCCCTCCTCGCAGCAATGAAGCCACAAACAGCACCGCACGAGTGACACGCCATGACCTCACTTCATGACACCCCACCTCTCCCATGCTTTGGCCGCGTCTGCCGACTGCCCTCAAATGTACGCTCCATGCAGATCCACTTAAAGAGCCACTCTCACTCAGTGAGAAACAGCCATGATTATGGAGCTGATGACCCAGTGGGTCAGGGACGTCGCAAAGCAGCATACACAATCCACGAGGAGTCTCACACAATACGTGTGGTGTACATGTGCAGGACAACTCTGTTAAATACGAATGGCCTCAGTAGAGACTCCAGAGGGACACCACTCTTCCCTGGTGTCCACCTGGGCACCGAGCTGTTGAGCGCAAATCTTGAGATGTGACCATGCACGCAATTCCTTATCTGCTGAGTGGCCCATCATGTCTTTCCATGGTAGTGAGAAGGAGCTATGTAAGAGCGTTGTCCAAATGCTTCTTGAACACCAAGAGGCTTGAGCCCTGATGGCCACTTGAGCCTTGCTTTTTGTTCTTTTTGTCGGGTGAAGTTGGAAGAGCGCTGGGAGAAGAAAGCAAGAGGAGGCATCTGAGGATATGGGATGCAGATTGATTTTATTGAGGAAAACATGAAACAGAGGGAGCGTCAAGGTGCATATTCTGAGGAGCCTGAAGGGCGACCACCAGCCTATGTCCCTTGCGTAGAGCAGATTTTCCCAGAGCCCCAAGGTCTCCCTACCCCGTGGTAGAAGCAGCCCCAGGTTTCCGGAGGGATTGTGCTAGTGAGCAAGGCATTGCAGCAGAGAGTAGCAGCTGTAGGTGGTGGTGCTACGGAAAGGAGAAAGAGGAAGAAAGAAGGAGGTATGTTCGCCATGTTTCCTGACAGCAAGGGCTGGCCCCTTCCTTGCTTGCTGGCTTTCTTGTGCCATGAAATGATGAGCCGCAACTGGTGAGCCCGTGTGCCATGAGCAGCACAGAGGAGCGTCCTCAGCCTGAGAGCTGGCGGGCACAGTGTTGGAGGCTGCTGTCAGGGGTGTTGGCGTGGGTCCTTAGCAGGGGTAGCAGGCTCTTCCGCCGTTGATGCAGCCCAGGCCTCCGAAGCCAAAGCCTCCAAGGCCAAAGCCTCCGAAGCCGCCGGAGGAGACGGGCACTCCCTGGGCGCTGAGGTTGCTGCCCACGGCAGCTGATGCGGAGGATCCAACAGCGGTGTTCTGGGGGAAGGAGCTGAGAATGGGTCCTGGCAGGGTGACCAGCACGGTAGGAGGCTGGATGACGACGCGGGAGTCCTCGCACTGCCTGACACAGGGCTCGTTGCAGCTGTTAGCCAGCGGGGTGGGTCCGCAGGGGCGGCAGATATCGTAGCAGGACATGTCTGTGTTGTGGAGGGTTCCTGGAAGAGAGGCTGTTGTGAAGGCGGAGGGTGTTGGGGGTGTGAGGAGCAGTGATCAGGAAGGCCAAGAGAGTGGGGAGGCCTTGGGTTGTGGGGAGCATAGCTTTGGGGAGGCAGAAAGACTGCTGAAGCTGGGGAGAGAGGCCGCGTGCGATATAAGACTGGTCTGGTGTGCAAAGGATGGGAGTGGGGTTCAGGCTCACCTTGCTGGTCGCAGGGGAGAAGGCGTCGGGAGGAGTGTGTGAGGGTGCTACGCGCAGGGTCGGCTTTTATGCTGGTCCCCGAGTGCCTTTGGGGCAAGAAACCCTTTGTGCATGACAACACCTTGCGTGAGCTGCTCTTACATGATAATGCCTGGCAAGTAATGAGGTGGGGTGTGTTGTTTTTCCCACAATGCTCTGGTGTCCTTTTCTCTTGTTGAGGATGTGTCTTTGTGGCCGTGGCGGCAGCTTTTTAGTGAGAGTGGCTCTTTGGGTGGATTTGAATGGAGCGTGTGTTTGAGGACAGTCAGCAGACGCGGCCAAAGCATGGGAGAGGTGGGGTGTCATGAAGTGAGGTCATGGCGTGTCACTCGTGCGGTGCTGTTTGCGGCTGCATTGTTGTGGTTGGAAACTGTCTTGGGCAGAGTGATCGTGAAATGCTAGAATTCTCCATTCTTGGAGAAGCAAGGAAGGGGACCAGTAAAACCACTGGATTGGACTTACGGAGGACCGACTTTGAACTTTTCAGGACACTTGGGAGGCGGTTCTGAAGGGCAGAGGAGTCAAAAAGGCTGGGCGCTCGTCAGGAAGGGAATCTTAATGGCGCAGGAGCGGTCTGTCCCCACGTGCCCAAAGACAAGCCTGTTGGGATGAAGGCCGGCATGGCTCTTCAGAGAATTGTGGCTTGAGCTTAGGAGGAAAAAAAGGGATTACAATCTTTGGAAAAGAGGGCGGGCCACTCAGGAGGACTATAAGGATGTTGCGAGGCAGTGCAGGGACAAAATTAGAAAGGGTAAAGCTCATTTGGAGATCAATCTGGCTACTGCCATCAAAGACAACAAAAAATGTTTCTACAAATACATGAATGCAAAACGGAGGACTAAGGAGAACCTCCAGCCTTTGCTGGATGCAGGGGGAACTTAGTTATAAAAGATGAGGAAAAGGCGGAGGTGCTTCATTCCTTCTTTGCCTCAGTCTTTAGCGGCAAAGCCAGTTGCTCTCTGGATACCCAGTACCCTGAGCTGGTGGAAGGGGATGGGGAGCAGAATGTGGCCTTCACTATCCGTGAGGAAATGGTTGGCAACCTTCTCCGGCACTTGGATGTATGCAAGTCGATGGGGCCAGATGGGATCCACCCGAGGATACTGAGAGAACTGGCGGAGGAGCTGGCCAAGCCGCTTACCATCATTTATCAACAGTCCTGGCTATCGGGGGAGCTACCAGTTGACTGGTGGCTAGCAAACGTGAGGCCAACTACAAGAAGGGCCGGGGGGTAGACCCAGGAAACTCTAGGCCTGTCAGTTTGACCTCAGTGCCAGGGAAGCTCATGGAGCAGATTATCTTGGGTGTCACCACGCGGCACTTACAGGGCAACCAGGTGATCAGGCCCAGTCAGCATGGGTTTATGAAAGGCAGGTCCTGCTTGACGAACCTGATCTCCTTCTATGACAAAGTGACGCGCTTGGTGGATGAGGGAAAGGCTGTGGACGTGGTCTACCTTGACTTCAGCAAGGCTTTTGACACCGTTTCCCACAACATTCTCCTCAAGAAACTGTCTGATCATGGCTTGGACTGGCGTAGGCTTCGTTGAGTTAAAAACTGGCTGGATAGCCGGGCCCAAAGAGTCGTGCTGAATGGAGTCAAATCCAGTTGGAGGCCGGTCACTAGTAGCATTCCCCAGGGCTCGGTACTGGGGCTGGTCCCCTTTAAGATCTTCGTTGATGATCTGCATGAGGGCAGTGAGTGCACCCTCAGTAAGTTCGCAGATGACACCAAGTTAGGTGCGTGTGTTGATCTGCTTGAGGGTAGGAAGGCTCTGCAGGAGGATCTGGATAGGCTGGACCGATGGGCTGAGGTCAACTGTATGAGGTTCAACAAGGCCAAGTGCCTGGTCCTGCACCTGGGGCACAACAACCCCAAGCAGAGCTACAAGCTGGGACATGAGTGGACAGCTGCCAGGCGGATAAGGACCTGGGAGTATTGGTTGATAGTCGGCTGAATATGAGCCAGCAGTGTGCTCAGGTGGCCAAGAAGGCCAACAGCGTCCTGGCTTGTATAAGAAGCAGTGTGGCCAGCAGGTCTAGGGAAGTGTTTGTCCCCCTGTACTTGCTTCTGGTGAGGCTGCACCTCGAGTACCGTGTTCAGTTTTGGGCCCCTCGCTACAAGAAGGACATGGAGGTGCTCGAGAGAGTCCAGAGAAGGGCAGCGAAGCTGGTGAGGCGTCTGGAGAACAAATCCAAGGAGGAGCGGCTGAGGGAGCTGAGTTTGTTAAGCCTGGAGAAAAGGAGACTCAGAGGCGACCTTATCACTCTTTATAAGTACATTAAAGCAGGCTGTAGCGAGGTGGGGGTTGGTCTATTCTCCCACGTGCCTGGTGACAGAACAAGGGGGAACGGGCTAAAGTTGTGCCAGAGGTGTTTTAGGTTGGATATTAGGAAGAACTTCTTTACTGAGAGGGTTGTGAGGCATTGGAATGGGCTGCCCAGGGAAGTGGTGGAGTCACCATCCCTGGAGGTTAAAAGACATTTAGATGTTGAACTTAGCGATATGGTTTAGTGGAAGACTTACAATAAGGTCAGAGGTTGGACTAGGTGGTCTTGAGATCTCTTCCAACCTCGACAATTCCGTGATTCTGTGAGTCTCGCCCCATATGTGTGATGTCCGTGTGAGGGACAATTCTGTTAAATAATACTGGCCTCAGTAGAGACCCCAGAGGGACACCACTCCTCCCTGGTGTCCACCTGGGCACCAAGCTGTTGAGCGCAACTCTTGAGATGTGACCATGCACACAACTCCTTATCTGCTGAGTGGCCCATCATGTCTTTCCATGGTAGTGAGAAGGAGCTATGTAAGAGCATTGTCCAAATGCTTCTTGAACACCAAGAGGCTTGAGCCCTGATGGCCACTTGAGCCCTGCTCTTTGTTCTTTTTGTTGGGTGAAGTTGGAAGAGCGTTGGGAGAAGAAAGCAAGAGGAGGCATCTGAGGATATGGGATGCAGACTGACTTTATTGAGGAAAACATGAAACAGAGGGAGCGTCAAGGTGCATATTCTGAGGAGCCTGGAAGGCGACCACCAGCCTTTGTCCCTTGCATAGAGCAGATTTTCCTAGAGCCCTAAGGTCTCCCTACCCCGTGGTAGGAGCAGCCCCAGGTTTCCGTAGGGATTGTGCTAGTGAGCAAGGCATTGCAGCAGAGAGTAGCAGCTGTAGGTGGTGGTGCTACGGAAAGGAGAAAGAGGAAGAAAGAAGGAGGTATGTTCGCCATGTTTCCTGACAGCAAGGGCTGGCCCCTTCCTTGCTTGCTGGCTTTGTTGTGTCATGGAATGATGAGCCGCAACTGGTGAGCCCGTGTGCCATGAGCAGCACAGAGGAGCGTCCTCAGACTGAGAGCTGGCGGGCACAGTGTTGGAGGCTGCTGTCAGGGGTGTTGGCATGGGTCCTTAGCAGGGGTAGCAGGCTCTTCTGCCAGAGATGCAGCCCAGGCCTCCAAAGCCAAAGCCTCCAAGGCCAAAGCCTTCGAAGCCGCCGGAGGAGACGGGCACTCCCTGGGTGCTGAGGTTGCTGCCCACGGCAGCTGATGCGGAGGATCCAACGGCGGTGTTCTGGGGGAAGGAGCTGAGGATGGGTCCTGGCAGGGTGACCAGCACGGCAGGAGGCTGGATGACGACACGGGAGTCCTCGCACTGCCTGACACAGGGCTCGTTGCAGCTGTTAGCCAGCGGGGTGGGTCCGCAGGGGCGGCAGATGTCGTAGCAGGACATGTCTGTGTTGTGGAGGGTGCCTGGAAGAGAGGGTATTGTGAAGGCGGAGAGTGTTATGGGTGTGTGGAGCACTGCTGGAAGAGGCCAAGGGAGCAGGGAGGCCTTCGGTAGTGGGGAGCATTGCTTTGGGGAGGCAGAAGGGCTGCTGAGGCTGGGGGGAGAGGCTGCGTGGTCAGGTGGGCGAATATGAGTGGGGATCAGGCTCACCTTGTTGGTCGCAGGGGAGAAGGCGTCGGGAGGAGTGTGTGAGGGTTCGAGGCACAGAGCCGGCTTTTATGCTGGTCCCCAAGTGCCTTTGGGCAAGAAACTCTTTGCGCATGACAACATTTGGCGTGAGCTGCTCTTACATGCCTAAGCCTGGCAAGTAATGAGGTGGGGTGTGTTGTCGTTCCCACAACGCTCTGTTGTCCTTTTCTCCTGTTGAGGATTGCTATCTTGCATGCATTTGAGGGCAGTCAGCAGACGCGGCCAAAGCATGGGAGAGGTGGGGTGTCATGAAATGAGGTCATGACGTGTCACTCGTGCGGTGCTGCTTGCGGCTGCATTGTTGCGAGGAGGAGGCCCTATTTGCTCGTGTCACCGTACTGCAGGCTGGTCTGGGCTTCCCAGATATTCTGGGCATGAGGCGCTGGCATTGATGTCACAGTTGCTCCCTCCTTGCCATCCTACCCACTCCCTACGCTTGTGTTCATTCCTTGTCTTTCACATTGGGTGTGCATCACCGGTCGGTGGTTTGGTGGCCTTTGTGCTTGGAAGGTCCTTTGTGGGAGAAGGGAGGTTGTGTGTTTTCTTCTTGTGGCAGCTTGGGGGTGGTCTGGCTCCCTTGTCTTCGTTCCTGCCCATCCGGGATTTAGAACAAGGAGGAGATTCAGACTGAGCACCCTTCTCTGCAGGCTGAAAACACCCAGCTCTCACACCTTCTCCTCATACTGAAGAGGCTCCAGGCCCTTCAGCATCTTGGTAGGAACGCTCTGGAATTGCTCCAGCATGTCTGCTTCGACCTTCCACTGGGGCGCCTCAAACTGGACAAAGGACTCCACAAGGGGCCTCACCAGTGCTGAGGAGAGATGACGGAGCGTCTTCCTCAATTTGCTGGCAACGCTCTTCGCCATGCCTTTCTGGAGCCTGGTGGCCTCTTTTGCCGCAAGGCTGCATTGCTGATTCATCGTCAGCTTGCTCTCCAACAGCAACACAAGGTCCAGCTCGGCAAGGCTGCCTGCCCCTTTGTCAGACAACCCCATGTCCTGCTGCTCGGCATTAGTCCTCCCTAGAGGCAGCAATTTGCTTTGCCCCTTCTGCAACTTCATGATGTTCCTCTCTGCCGAGTTCTCCAGCCTCTGCACATCATTCTGAATGGTGCCACGTTCATCACGTGCTTCAGTCGCTCCTCCCAGTCTCGGGTCATTTGCAGACTTCCTGTGGTGTCACTCCATCCCATTACCCACCTCACTAATGAGGATATGGAACAGTGCTGGCCTCACTGCTGAGCCCTGGCCCACACCGCTAGGTCCTTGCTTCCAAGACCGCTCTGTGCCACTCAGCACAAGCCTCTGCACCCAAGCAATCGGCCACCTTTCAGCCCACCTGTGTGCCTTTATCTAACCTATATTTTGTCTACTTCTCTATGAGCGTGTCATGGGAGCAAGTGCCAAAGAAAGCCCTTACTACATACAGGCTTTACTAAACTTGAGCATCAGGCACTGCTTTTTCCCCATCCACCAAGCTGGTCACTTAAACATAGAAGACGATGAGGAGGTTCTCGCGTGACTTTCCCTATGTAAATCCTTGCTGACTACTACCCATCACGTTCTTGTTCTTCGTCTGCTTGACAGCGCTTTCCGGGAGGATTTCCTTTAGAACCTTCCCAGCGACTGAAGTCAGGCCAACCAGCCTCTGGTTGCGCACACCTTCCTTCTTCACCTTCTTGAACACAGGAGCGGGGCAAGTCTTTTGCAGCCTTCAGGAGCCTCTCCCACTCACCAGGACCTTTCCAAGAGAATTAGTAGTGGCCTTGCAAGGACACCACACTGTGCCCTCAGCATTCGTGGCTTCAATGCAGCAGGCCTCACGGACCATGGCACACCCAGTTGCAGAGCCCCCATTCCTACCTTGCTTCATCGTCCTCAGAAACCAACACTACTCACTTCAGCTGCAAGCCAAATACACCTCAGCTGAATGGGGACAGGCCTTGCCACTGGGTAGCCATGCCAGGACCACCCAGCCAGGAGAGGCTCGCAGCTGCGGCCCTGCGCGCCATGCATGCCTCCAATTGCCCGCTGCAGGGTCCAAACCCTGCGTCTTACCATCAAAGCCTACGCAGGGAAAGAGCCTCACCCTTGGACGCTCAGCACTGAACAAGACCCCAAAACCTCAGCCTCAGTCTCCCTGACAAACCACTGCCCCTCAGCTCAGGGCTTGCAAGCTCTCAACCAGGCCTGAGAGGACAATGTCCTGCTGTAGCAAACACCTCTCCTCCACATGATCAAACTACCACCCCTAAGCTGACACAAGAAGAAAACACGCAGCCTCCCTTCTCCCATAAAAGGACCTTCCAAGCACAAAGGCCACCAAGCCACCGACCGATGAAGCACACCCAATGTGAAAGATGAGGAATAAACACAAGCGCTGGGAGAGGGCAGGATGGCAAGGAGGGAGCGAGTGTGAAACCAGTACCAGCGCCTCGTGCCCAGCACATCTGGGAAGCCCAGACCAGCCTGCAGTACGGTGACATGAGCAAATAGGGCCCCCTCCTCGCAACAATGCAGCTGCAAACAGCACCACACGATTGACACGCCATGACCTCACTTCATGACACCCCACCTCTCCCATACTTTGGCCGCGTCTGCTGACTGCCCTCAAATGCACGCTCCATGCAAATCCACCCAAAGAGCCACTCTCACTAAAAAGCTGCCGCCACGGCCACAAAGACACATCCTCAACAGGAGAAAAGGACACCAGAGCGTTGTGGGAATGGCAACACACCCCACCTCATTACTTGCCAGGCTTTGGAATGTAAGAGCAGCTCACGCTAATTGCAGTCATGCACAAAGGGTTTCTTGCCCCAAAGGCACTCGGGGACCAGCATAAAAGCCGACCCTGCGCGTAGCACCCTCACACACTCCTCCCGACGCCTTCTCCCCTGCAACCAACAAGGTGAGTCTGAACCCCACTCCCATCCTTCACCCATCTGACCAGCCTTCTCTCTAGCGGCCACTCCACCAGCCTCAGCAGCCCTTCTGCCTCCCCAAAGCCATGCTCCACAATACCCCAGGCCTCCCCAGTGCCTTGGCCTCACCCAGCTCTGCTCCTCACACCCCCAACACCTTCCGCCTTCCCAACACCCTCTCTTCCAGGCACCCTCCACAACACAGACATGTCCTGCTACGACATCTGCCGCCCCTGTGGACCCACCCCGCTGGCTAACAGCTGCAATGAGCCCTGTGTCAGGCAGTGCGAGGACTCCCGTGTCGTCATCCAGCCTCCTGCCGTGCTGGTCACCCTGCCAGGACCCATCCTCAGCTCCTTCCCCCAGAACACCGCCGTTGGATCCTCCGCATCAGCTGCCGTGGGCAGCAACCTCAGCACCCAGGGAGTGCCCATCTCCTCTGGGGGATTCGGAGGCTTTGGCTTTGGGGGCTATGGCTTGGGTGGCCTGGGCTGCTTCTCTGGCAGAAGAGCCTGCTACCCCTGCTAAGGACCCACGCCAACACCCCTGACAGCAGCCTCCAACACTGTGCCCGCCAGCTCTCAGACTGAGGATGCTCCTCTGTGCTGCTCATGGCACACGGGCTCACCAGTTGCAGCTCCCTCAGTTTCATGTTTTCCTCAATAAATCAATCTGCATCCTGAGATTCCTCCTCTTCCTGTCTTCTCCCAATGCTTTTCCAACTTCACCCGACAAAAAAAAAAAAAACAAAAACCAAAAGCAGGGCCATCATGCCCAAGCCTCTTTGTGTTCAAGAAGCATTTGGACAACGCTGTTACATAGTTCCTTCTCACTACCAGGGAAATACATGATGGGCCACTCAGCAGATAAGGAGTTGCCTGCATGGTCACATGCCAAGGGTTGCGCAGAACAGCTAGCTTGTCTTAAGAATTTAGTTGAGAGTTTAGTGTGACTGATGTCTCGCTAGAATGGAGAGACATATATTTGACATTTAGAATAGAATAATTGCCAGAGGTTACTCGGTGAAGCTAAACAGTTGTCCACTTCTTAAGTGATGGTTCAGTGTTGAGGAAACTTTAAGGCTCAGATGCGGAGGATACGCAATGAAGTACTTACATGGTATTGTCTTTGGCAACAAAGCCTGCAACCCTAGGTATTTGTAACACCAGGGAATCTTGGTGTGCTGAGTCTAAAAAACAGTATGGACAGTGGAGCAAAGCAAAGGCACTGTGGCCAGACTCTGTGACGTCTCTTCAGGGATCAGGAACCGGATAGTATTGTGGAACTGACAGACTACATGGGCAGCTCTGGCTCAAACTGATAACCAAAGCATGGCCTTTTGGTGAACAAGGACTTGTACTCCTGTTGCTTCTAATTTACTAGACTGAAAGTGTATTCTCTTATTTGTGAATCCGTGATCGTGATTGTGTAATTGTGCTTATAATGCTTATTGCATTAAGTGTGCATGCATGATGGTGATAATTCAAGATACATTGAATGTAACCAGACTTATAGTGGCAGGCAGCTTTACCGAGCAGAACCTTGAGTCAGCAATGCAGCCTTGTGGCAAATGAGGCCACCAGGCTCCAGGAGGGCATGGGGAAGAGCGTTGCCAGCAAATTGAGGAAGGTGCTCCGTCATCTCTCCTCAGCACCGGTGATGCCTCTTGTGGAGTCCTTTGTCCAGTTTGAGGTGCCCCAGTGAAAGCTGGAAGCAGACAGGCTGCAGCAATTCCAGTGCATTGCTACCAAGATGCTGAAGGGCCCAGAGCTTCTTCGATATGAGAAGAAGGTGAGAGAGCTGGGCGATTTCAACCCACAGAGAAGGATGCTCAGTCTGAATCTCCTCCTTGTTCTAAATCCTGGATGGGCGGGAACGAAGACAAGGGAGCCAGACTAAATTTAGTTACTGCCTCGTGCCAGGACAAAGGGCACGCCTCACAGCATACCCCTAAAGGAAGCACATCTAAGGGCTGACCCCTTGAGGAGTCAGATGCAGACAAACACCAACAAGGAATTAGGGTGAGTAATTCACTCCAAGGGGTATTTTGGAAGTGCGTGACTGAATTTAAATACCCCCAAGAACCCTGCAGTAAGTCTCAGCTGAACCTTGCCATTCTTGAGCCTTTAAGTCACTGTTTCTATTGTAGCAAATACCATTAAAATAATTCTGTTAAATTCTCAGATGATTAAAGATTGATGAAGAGCTGTTAAAAATCATACCATCTATACCTCAAAATATAAAATAAATCCTAAATTTCTGCTCTATTAAAGCAGTGTGAAATCTAATTCCATGACGTGCCCAACCCTTAGTGTGGTCATCCATATGTATTGATGATGGGCTGGAAAACCAGCTGGTGCCCACCTGTGTTGTTGGTGATGACATCCTTGAGAGGGGAGGTTCAGTGAGCCTTTACAACCCCACCCGATGGCCTCTTGAGCAACGAGTTGGTAGTAGGTGAACTGGAAAGAGCATTGGGTTGAAAAAAGGAAGGGGACGAATGTCAGGATGGGATGCAGATAGATTTTATTGAGGGGAAAAAAAAATGAAAGGAAGGAGCCACAATACAAGTGCCAGGGTTTGAGGTGCTATTAGAGTGACCACCAGCTGCTCTCCCTTGTCTACAGCACATTTCCCCAGAGCACGGAGAACATCCTGTCCTATTGAGGAGAGTAGCAGAGAGAGTGTCAATCCATGGTGGCATTTGGCTTATGAACCAGTCATAGCAGCAGAGAGTAGCGGCCGTAGGTGGTGGTGCTACGGAAAGGAGAAAGAGGGAGAAAGAAGGAGGTATGTTGGCCATGTTTCCTGAAAGCATGGAATGGCCCCTTCCTTCCTTGCTTGCTTTGTTGTGTCATGGAATGATGAGCCGCGGCTGGTGAGCCCGTGTGCCATGAGCAGCACAGAGGAGCATCCTCAGTCTGAGAGCTGTCTTCCGTGGTGTTGGAGGCTTCTGTCAGGGGTGTTGGAGTGGGTCCTTAGCAGGGGTAGCAGGCTCTTCTGCCAGAGAAGCAGCCCAGGCCTCCCAAGCCATAGCCTCCAAGGCCAAAGCCTCCAAAGCCACCGGAGGAGACGGGCACTCCCTGGGCGCTGAGGTTGCTGCCCACGGCAGCTGATGCGGAGGATCCAACGGCGGTGTTCTGGGGGAAGGAGCTGAGGATGGGTCCTGGCAGGGTGACCAGCACGGCAGGAGGCTGGATGACGACATGGGAGTCCTCGCACTGCCTGACACAGGGCTCGTTGCAGCTGTTAGCCAGCGGGGTGGGTCCGCAGGGGCGGCAGATGTCGTAGCAGGACATGTCTGTGTTGTGGAGGGTGCCTGGAAGAGAGGGTGTTGGTGAGGTGGGGGGTGTTGGGTACATGAGGAGTGGTTCTGGGGGAGGCCAAGGGATTGGGGTGGCCTGGGGTTATAGGAAGTATGGCTTAGTGGTGGCAGAAGGGCTGCTGAGGCTGGGGTCAGAGGGCATGTGGAGAGATAGGCCTAGTGGGGTGGGTGAAGGAGGGGAGAGGGGTTCAGGCTCACCTTGTTGATCACAGGGGATAAGGTGTTGGGAGGAGTGTGTGAGGGTGCTACACGCAGGGCCAGCTTTTATGCTCGTCCTTGAGTGCCCATGGGGCAAGAGAGCCTTTGCGCATGACAGCATTTGGCATGACCTGCTCTTGCATTCCAAAGCCTGGCAAGTAATGAGGTGGGGCATGTTTTTGATCCTGCAACGCTCAATTTTCATGTCCTTCTCTGGAGGACATGTCCATTTGGCAATGGTGGCACCTTTTACGTCAAAGTAATTATTAGAGGCCAGAGGATTGCTCTTGAAGGTGCATGTCAAAGCGGGCAGAAGACGTGACCCAGGCATAGGAGAGGAGCAGTGTTTTCAGTGAGCTCATGGTGCTGCTCTCATGTGGTGTGATTGCGGCTCTGTTGTGAGGAGGGGCTTCTTGCATGCGCTGGGCATGAGGTGCAGCCACTTCCTTTTATGACAAGGTTACCCATCTAATAGACCAAAGGAAGGCAGTACATGCAATTTCTTTGGATTTCAGCATACCTTTTGATACTGTTTCTCACAACATCCTCCTGGACAAAATGTCCGGTATGCAGGTAGATAAATACATAACACAGTTGGTGGACTGTTGGCTGACTGGTCAAGTTCAAGGGGTTGTAGTAAAGGGGGGTTCATCACACTTGCTCCCAGTCACTAGTCGTGTTTCCTAGGACTCCATTTTAGACCCAGTTTTCTTTGATGTTTTTGCATATGGTCTGGATACAGGACTCAAAAGAATACTAAGTAAATTTACAGATTATATGAAATAAGGCGTTGCTGTTGTCTCCCTTAAGGGTGGGGAGGTTGTGCAAAGAGTTCTTGACAGACCACAGGGCTGCGCAATCACCAGTCATATGAAGTTTAAGAAGAGTAAGTACCAGATTCTGCATCTGGGGCACGGTAACCTGTCCTAGTGTATGTACAGACCAGGGGATGAGGTACTGGGGAGCTGCCCCACAGAAAGGGATCTGTGGCTTCTAGTTGACAGTAAGTTGAGTAATGAAGTGGGGTGTGTTTTCTTACCTCAAATGTTCCCTTTTTGGGTCCTGCTGTTCAGGACATGGCCAATTATCATGGCAGTGCATTTCAAGTGTCAGTATTAAAGGCCAAAAAATAGTTCTTGAATGTGTGTGTAAGAATCATTAAATGATTGAATGTTTTCAGTGGGAAGGCATGTTAATTCTAAGATTCCTGTAGGCCTGTTTTAGTTACTGGTGTGTTATAAATGGCTAAGCAAACTTGCTGAGTGCCTGCTCAATAGCACCATGCATATCAGTGACAAAGAGGTCAAATAATACTGGTCCCAGGACAAAATCCTGAGAGAAAGCACTCCTCCCTGGTCTCTATATGAGCATTGAGCTGTTGCCCACAACTCCTTGAATGTTCTCATCCAGCCAATCAGTTGTCTGCTAAGTGGTCCATCTGTCAAACCCGTGAGAATCCTCTTTAAAAACAAGGATATATATGTAAGAGAGCTGTCCAGATCCTTCTTGAACATCAACAGGCTTGGGCCCAGCCAGCCTGCTGATCCTTGCTTTATTTTGAGTGAAGTTGAAGGAGTTTTGGGAGCAGAAAGGAAGAGAAGACATCACAGGCTGACATACACAAGAACTTTGTTGTGGAAAAAGAGTGCAAAGATGTGAGAGTAGAAGGGGCCTGTTCTGTGCTGCAAGTAGTGCAAGTAGTCAGGCTGTGTCCCATTGTAGAGCAGATTTTCCCAGAGCCCCAAGTTCTTCCTGCACTGCAATAGAATCAAGACATGGAAGGTGCTGGGTGGGTTTGTGGCTGCGAGCACGTCATTGCAGTGGAGAGTACTGGACATGGAAGACGGTGGTAGGAGTAGAAGGAAATGAGAGTAGACTGTTGATCAGCCATGTTACCATGCAGCATGGACTGGCCCCCTTTCCTACTTGTGTGTGGAGTACCATGAGAAGTAGAACTGTGGCTGGTGAACCCATGCACCACGAACAGCACAGAGATGCATCCTCACTCTGAGAAGTGGCTTGCACAGTCTTGAAGGCTTCAGTCAGGGACGTTGGCGTGGGTCTTTCGCAGGTGTAGCAGCGTCTTCTGCAGCCAAGGCCTTCGGAGCATCAATAATAAATTCAATAATCATGGATTTATAAAGAACACATCCGATGTGACCATCTGCAGAATCTTCTATGTAGAAGTGACTGACATTCTACATATACGACTCTGTGATAATGTTTGTTGTGAAGGCGTAGGACCATGTTGCAGAAGAAATCAGGTCAAGTTGTGCTGACATGAGGAGATTGTTTAAGAGGGCATAGTCAGAAGAGCCTTAGAGTGCCCAAGGCTTTAGTTGGGCACATATATCACAGAATCATAGAATCACAGAATTGTCTAGGTTGGAAGAGATCTCAAGACCACCTAGTCCAACCTCTGACCTAACACTGACAAGTCCTCCACTAAACCACATCACTAAGCTCTACATCTAAACGTCTTTTAAAGACCTCCAGGGATGGTGACTCAACCAGGGCTGCCCATTCCAATGCCTCACAACCCTTTTGGTAAAGAAGTTTTTCCTAATATCCAACCTAAACCTTCCCTGGAGAAATTTTAGCCCATTGCCCCTCGTCCTGTCACCAGACATGTGGGAGAATAGACCAATCCTCACCTCGCTACAGCCTGCTTTAATGTAGCTATAGAGAGCGATAAGGTCACCCCTGAGCCTCCTCTTCTCCAGGCTGAACAATACCAACTCCCTCAGCCGCTCCTCTTAAGACTTGTTCTCCAGGCCCTTCACCAGCTTTGTTGCCCTTCTCTGCACTCTCTCGAGCACCTCCATGTCCTTCTTGTAGCGAGGGGCCCAAAACTGAACATGGTACTCAAGTTGCGGCCTCACCAGAGCCGAGTACAGGGGGACAAACACTTCCCTAGACCTGCTGGCCACACTGCTTCTTATACAAGCCAGGACGCTGTTGGCCTTCTTGGCCACCTGAGCACACTGCTGGCTCATATTCAGCCGACTATCAACCAATACTCCCAGGTCCTTCTCTGCCTGGCAGCTGTCCTACCACTCATGTCCCAGCCTGTAGCTCTGCTTGGGGTTATTGCGCCCCAGGTGCAGGACCAGGCACTTGGCCTTGTTGAACCTCATGCAGTTGACCTCAGCCCATCGGTCCAGCCTATCCAGATTCTCCTGCAGAGCCTTCCTACCCTCAAGCAGATCAACACACGCACCTAACTTGGTGTCATCTGCGAACTTACTGAGGATGCACTCACCACCCTCATCCAGATCATCGATAAAGGTATTAAAGAGGACCGGCCCCAATACCAAGCCCTAGGGGACACCACTAGTGACCAGCCTCCAGCTGGATTTGACTCCATTCATTTGACTCTTTGGGCCCGGCTATCCAGCCAGTTTTTAACTCAACGAAGCGTACACCAGTCCAAGCCACAAGCAGCCAGTTTCTTGAGAAGAATGTTGTGGGAAATGGTGTCAAAAGCCTTGCAGAAGTCAAGGTAGATGACATCTGCAGCCTTTCCCTCATCCACCAAGCGCGTCACTTTGTCATAGAAGGAGATCAGGTTCGTCAAGCAGGACCTGCCTTTCATAAACCCATGCTGACTGGGCCTGATCACTTGGTTGCCCTGTAAGTGCCTCGTGATGTAAGTGCCTCCATGAGCTTCCCTGGCACTGAGGTCAAACTGACTGGTCTATAGTTCCCCGGTTCTACCCTCCAGCCTGTCTTGTAGATGGGCGTCACATTTGCTAGCTGCCAGTCTAATGGGACCTCCCCCAATAGGGGGGTCTTGGGTGTAGGTCTTGGGTGATGCGCTGGAAGCCCAGGTGGTGCCCACTTGTGGTGATGTTGGTGACATCCTTGCCAGGTGTGGTGGTTTTACTCATCTGGACAGCTGAGCTCTGCCCACAACTGTTCTCTCACTCCCCCTCCTCAAATGGAAAGGTTGGAGAAAATATAATGAAAAGGGCTCAAGGGTTGAGATAAGGACAGGGAGATCACAAAACAACAATAGTCACAGGCAAAACAGGCTCAGCACTGGGAGATTAATAAAACTTATTATTCATTCCTAATAAGCTAGAGCAATGAGAAAGAAACAAAACATAAACAAAGTAAAGATATCTACCTCTGCCCACCCTATTCCATCTCCTCCCCTCGAGTGGCATAGGGCAACATGAAAGGTGGGCTGCAGTCAGTCCTTGTTGCTTCATGTCCGCCGCTCCTTCGTGGTCCCTCTCTGCCCCTGCTCCAAGTTGGGTCCCTCCAATGGGGCATTCATAGCTTCTTTTGGCAACCTGTTCCAGTACCTCACCACCCTCACAGTAAAGAATTTACTCCTAATATCTAATCAAACTCTATCCTCATTTCATTGAAAACCATTCCCCCTTGTCCTATTATTATCTACATGAGTAAAGAATCCTTCTCCATCTTTTTTAGAAACCCCCTTCAAGTACTGAAATGTCTCAAGGAAGTCTCCCTGGAGCCTTTTCTTCTCCGGGCTGAACAACCCAGGATCTATGAGCCTTGCTTCATAGGAGACATGCTCCAGCCCTCTGATTTTCTTTGAAGCCTTCCACTGCACTAAGTATAACAGGTACACATCTTTCTTGTGCTGGGGGCCCAAAACCTGAAAGCAGTACTCTACGTGGGGCCTCACAAGGTGTGCTAGTTTTACCCTGCTAGGCAGCTAAACACCACAACTGCTATCTCACTCCCCTTCCTTAGATGAGGAGGGGAAGAGGTAAAATAAAGAACAACTTACGGGTTGAGATAAAGATAATTTAATTAAAGGGAAAAATAATAATAATAAATATTAAGGAAATATTAGTATTAACTAAACAATTTAACTAAAGGGAAAAAAATGAAAGGTGAAAAGGGGGGAAGGGAAAAAAGGAAAAACAAGCAAACAAACAAAAACAAACAACAAATAAAGGTTATGTGGAAGTGTAGAGGAAATAAATTACTCTCTACTTCCCACAGATGAGCGATGCTTGACCACATCCTTGAAGCAGGGCCTCAAAGTACGTAGCCTATTTTCAGTAGGAGGATCGACATTTTCACAATGAGAACCCAGCCCTCCCCTCTTCTGTTTCCACCTTTTATTGTTGAGTGTGACATCATATGGTATGGAATATCCCTTTGTCTGGTTTAAGTCAGCTGCCCTGGTGATGTTTCTCTTCTCACTTTTTTGCCCACCCCCTAGGAGGGTTAGAGAGAGTCCTGATGTGCCAGCACTGCTCCACCATAGACACAGCACTGGTGTGATAACACTGCTGTTCTAGCTACAAGTGCAGAGCACAGCACTGTATGGGCTGCTGCAGGGTAAGTTGACACAGCACTGGTGTGATAACTCTGCTGTTCTAGCTACAAGTGCAGAGCACAGCACTGTATGGGTTGCTGCAGGGAAAGTTAACATCCCAGCCAGACATAGTACACAAAGGCAGAGTAGAGCGGGACAATCAACTCACTCGACCTGCAGGTCACACCTCTGTTGATGCAGCACAGGATGCAGTTGGCCTTCTGGGCTGCAGGTGTGCACTGCTGGGTCCTGTTGAGCCTTTGGTCCCCCAGAACAACCCAAGTCCTTCTCTGCAGGGCTGCTCTCAATGAGTTCTTCTCCCAGTCTGTACTCGTATCTGGGATTGCCCCAACCCAGTTGGAGCACCTTGCACTTTGACTTGTTGAACCTCATGTGGTTCACATGGGCCCACTTCTCTAGCCTGTCCGGGTCACTTTGACTGGAGAGCGTTGTGTGAAGAAAGGAGAAGTGACAGTCTGGCATGCATTAGAACTTTATTGAGGAAGACTCATGAAAAGGAAGGAGCACAAGCAGCAGGGCCCTGGTCAGAGGTGCAGGCACAGTGACCATCAACAGCTATGCATTTTGTGTGGAAGGTACTCCCAGACCCCAGAGATCAGAGCATCCTCAGTCCATGAAATTGGCTGCAGGGCATTGTTAGCTGCGGTCAGGGGTGTTGGCGTGGGTCCTTAGCAGGGGTAGCAGGCTCTTCTGCCAGAGAAGCAGCCCAGGCCTCCCAAGCCATAGCCTCCAAGGCCAAAGCCTCCGAAGCCACCAGAGGAGATGGGCACTCCCTGGGCGCTGAGGTTGCTGCCCACGGCAGCTGATGCGGAGGATCCAACGGCGGTGTTCTGGGGGAAGGAGCTGAGGATGGGTCCTGGCAGGGTGACCACCACGGTGGAAGGCTGGATGGCGACGTGGGAGTCCTCGCACTGCCTGACACAGGGCTCGTTGCAGCTGTTAGCCAGCGGGGTGGGTCCGCAGGGGTTGCAGAGGTTGTAGCAGGACATGTCTGTGGTGTGGAGGGTGCCTGGAAGAGAGGGTGTTGCGAATTCAGAGGGTGCTGGGGATGTGTGGAGCACTGCTGGGGGAGGCCAAGGGAGTGGGAAGGCCAAGAGTGGGGCTGTGGGGAGCCTGACAGAGGGGAGGTGGACTGGCTGCTGAGGCTGGGGTCAGAGGGCGTGTGGAGAGATAGGCCTGGTGGGGTGGGTGAGAGAGGGGACCGGGGTTCAGGCTCACCTTGTTGGTTGCAGTGGAGAAGGCGTTGGGAGGAGTGTGTGAGAGTGCGAGGAGCAGAGCTGGCTTTTATGCTGGTCCCCGAGTGCCTGCAGGGCAAAAGAGCCTTTGCACATGACAGCATATGGCATGACCTGCCCTTGCATGCCAAAGCCTGGCAAGTAATGAGGTAGGCTGTGTTGTCATTCCCACAATGCTCCCTTTTCATTTTCTCCTTTGAGGATGTGTCTTTTTAACTTGGCAGTACATTTCAAGTGAGCGTATTAAAGAACAAAGGATAGTTCTTGAAGGTGCATGAAAGAGCGAATAGAAGATGCATCTAAAGCATGTGAGAGGTTCATTGTCATCAGTGACATCATGGTTTGGCACTCCTGAGGTTTGGTTGTTGGCTTTGTTGTGAGGAGGGGGCCTTTGCTGTTGGCTTCCTCAGCAGGCTGGTCTGGATTTCCCAATTGTGCCAGGTATGATGCTCTTCCAATTGCATCACATTCACTTCCTCCATGCCTTCATCCCAACCCACCAGCCTACGTTTAGCCCTTGTTTTTCCCTGTTGGGTGTGCTACATTGGTGTCTTGGTGGCCATCTTGCACGTAGAGGCTGTATGTGGGAGCAAGCGGGTTCCCTGTCTTGTCCCTGGGACTGCAGTCTGAGGAGGCAGAGGACGGGTGTTTGCATAGCAGGGTGTTGTAGTCTTGGGCCTGTCTCAGGGGTGACAAGACTAAGTGCGCTGGGAGTCCTGCCATGCTTCCCAAAGGGTTGCATTGGCACCTCAATAATGCTCCATTTTCTGGGGCCAGCATGTTGACAGCCAGGGCTTTGGCATCCTGCGGTTTGATGGGAGTCCCTTGGGCTGTCTGGTGAGGCATGGTAGAGGCTCACAGGAGAGAGGCTGTCCCTCATTAGAGGTAGAAGACAGACATGTGGAACTGTCCACAAGGTTTGGCCCCATGGTTCATGGGAGTTCTCTGGGGTGAGCTAAAGGGGGAATCCTACTCCTGTGCATGGTGTTTGATGTTGAGACAGACGATGTGGACCTTTCAGAGGGGAGCTGGAGGTGTGCATGCTGCTTGTGGTTGTGGACCTGAGGCCGCAGTGGTGATGGCTGCATTCCAAGGAGTGGGGGATTTGCAATGCCACTCCCTGATCTGCCGAGGTGAGTGTTTTGTAGGCTGTCTCACTGGAGCTTGTTGATGAGGATGCTGGGAAGAATGTGTGGCTGGTTATGCAGGAGTTCTTGGGACCTGAAGGGCTGCACCTGCAAACACTGAGCATCCTGGCTGATGTTTCACATACTTTTTGTACTGTGGTGCCCAGAACTGCACACAGTACTTAAGGTGAGGCTGCACAGCGCAGAGCAGAGCCGGACAATCCCTTCCCTTGACCGACTAGAAATGTCGTGCTTGATGCACCCCAAGATACATTTGGCCCTCCTGGCTGCTAGGGCACATTGCTAGCTCATCTTCAACTTGCTATCAACCAAAACCCCCAGATCCCTCTCTGCGGGGCTGCTCTCCAGCGTCTCGTCACCCAGTCTGTGCATATAGGCAGGGTTGCCCCTTCCCAGGTGCGGGACCTGGCACTTGTGCTTGTTAAACTTCACGCAGTTGGTGATTGCCCAGCTGTCCAGTCAGTCCAGATCTTTCTGCAAGGCCTTTCCACTCTCAGCAGAGTCCACAACTCCTCCAAGTTTATTATCATTGCCAAATTTGCTCAAAACACCTTCTAATCCTAATTCCTAATAGTTTAAAACAACATTGAAATGAACTGGCCCTAAAATGGAGCCCTAGGGGACCCCACTGATGACTGGCTGCCAGCTTCATGTGGCCCCATTTACCATAACCCTTTGAGCCCTACCCATTAGCCAATTGTTCGCGCATCATATTATTTTTGTATCTAGCTATATGCTGGACATTTTGTCCACTAGGATCCTATGGGAAACTGTCAAAATCTTTACTGAAATCCAAAAAGATCACATCAGCTGGTTTCCCTTGATCGAATAAACAAGTGATCTTATCAAAAAACAAAATCAAATTTGTTAAACAGGACCTACACCTCATTAAACCAAGTTGGCTGGGACCAATGACTCCTCCCCCTGAGTAGCACAGGGGAACGGGGAGTGTGTGCTGCAGTAGGTCCCTGTTGCTTCATGTCCACCGCACCTTCACAGTCACTCTCTGCTCCTGCTCCACGTAGCGTCACTCCCACGGGATGCTGTCCTTCCCAAACTGAGCCCATGTGGGCTTCCCACAGGCAGCAGCTCTTCAAGAACCGCTCCCATACAGGTCCATAACACGGGGGCCCTATATCAGGAGCAAACTGCTCCAGCACAGGCCCCCCACAGGTGGCAGCTCCCCCCAGACTCCCTGCTCCTGCGTGGGCTCCTCTCCACAGGCTGCAGCTCTGTCCTGGGGGCCTGCTCGTGCAGGGGCTCTCCATGGGCTGCTACCTCATCTCCACTGCATTTGTACAGGGTGAAGTGGGAATCATCATAGAATCATAGAACGGCTCACCTTGAAAGGGACCTTAAGGATCCCTTAAAGACCTTAAGAATCATCAAACTCCAGCCCCCTGCCATAGGAAGGGATGTCACCCACCAGATCAGGTTAGCCAAGACCCCATCCAAACTGGTCTTTAACACCTCTAGGGATGGTGCATCCACAGCTTTTCTTGGCAACCTGTTCCAATGCCTCACCACCCTCACAGTGAAGAATTTCCTCCGAATTTCTAGTCTAAATCTGTCATCTTTTAGCTGAAGACTGTTCCCCCTTGTCCTATCATTTTCTACATGAGTAAAGAGTCCTCCATCTTTTTTAAAAGACTCCTTTAAATATGGAAAGGTCTCAAGGAAGTCTCCCCAGAGCCTTCTCTTCTCTGGGCTGAACATCACAGAATCACAGAATTACATAACATTAAGGATTGGAAGGGACCTTGAAAGCTCATCTAGTCCAACCCCTCTGCCGGAGCAGGAACACCTAAATCATGTCAAAAGGGAATGTGTCCAGGTGGGTACTGAAAGTCTCCAGAGAAGGAGACTCCACAACCCCCCTGGGCAGCCTGTTCCAGTGTTCTCTAAACCTCAACATAAAAAAAAGATTTGCCTAATATTTAAGCAGGACTTCCTGTGTTCTAGCTTACACCCATTAACCCTTGTCCTATCACTGTGTGTCACCTAGAAGAGCCTGGCTCCATCCTCCTGACACTTGTCCTTTACATATTTATAAACATCACCAACTTTCTCAACGTTTCTTCATAGGAGAGGTGCTCTAGCCTTCTGATCATCTTTGGAGCCATCCGCTGGACTCGCTCTAACAGGTACACATCATCTTGTGCTGTGGGACATAAAGCTTTAGGTAGTACTCCATGTGGGGCTTCATGAGGGCAAAGGGGAACAATCACCTCCCTCAACCTGTAGGTCACACCTCTGTTGATGCAGCCCAGGATGCAGTGGGCCTTCTGGGAGGGCAACGCTGGGTGTTGTCAAGCCCTTGGTCCACCAGAACCCCCAAGTCCTTCTCTGCAGGGCTGCTCTCCATGACTTCTTCTCCCAGTCTGTACTCCTGTCTGGGATTGCCCTGACCCAGGTGCAGCACGCTACACTTAGAATTGTTCAACCTCATGCAGTTCATATGGGCCCACTTCTCCAGCCTGTCCAGGACCCTTTCAGTGGAGAGTGTTGGGTGGAGAAAGGAGGAGTGTCAGGCTGGCATGCATTAGAACTTTATTGAGGAAGACTCATGAAAAGGAAGGAGCAGAAGCAGCAGGGCCCTGGTCAGAGGTGCAAGCAAAGTGACCATCAGAAGCTATGCAATTTGTGTGGAAGGTATTCCCAGACCCCAGAGATCAGAGCATCCTCAATCCATGAAGTTGGTTGCAGGGCATTGTTAGCTGCTGTCAGGGGTGTTGGCGTGGGTCCTTAGCAGGGGTAGCAGGCTCTTCCACCAGAGATGCAGCCCAGACCTCCAAGGCCAAAGCCTCCGAAGCCGCCGGAGGAGATGGGCACTCCCTGGGTGCTGAGGTTGCTGCCCACGGCAGCTGATGCGGAAGATCCAACGGCGGTGTTCTGGGGGAAGGAGCTGAGGATGGGTCCTGGCAGGGTGACCAGCACGGTAGGAGGCTGGATGACGACGTGGGAGTCCTCGCACTGCCTGACACAGGGCTCATTGCAGCTGTTAGCCAGCGGGGTGGGTCCGCAGGGACGGCAGATGTCGTAGCAGGACATGTCTGTGTTGTGGAGGGTGCCTGGAAGAGAGGGTGTTGGGAAGGCAGAGGGTGTTGGTGGCATGAAGAGCTGTGCTGGGGGGGGGCAAGGGAGTGGAGAGGCCTGGGGTCATGAGGAGCATGGTGGTGGGGAGGTGGAAGGGTTTTTGAGGCTCAGGGCAGAGGGCGTCTGGAGAGATAGGGAGATGAGGCTAGTGGAGTGGGGAAGGAGGGGGTCGGGGTTCAGGCTCACCTTGTTGGGTGCAGGGGAGAAGGCGTCTGGAGGAGTGTGTGAGAGTGTGAGGTGAAGGGCCGTCTTTTATGCTGGTCCCTGAGTGCCCGCGGGACAAGAAACCCTTTGTGCATGACGGCATTCGGCGTGAGCTGCTCTTACATGCCAAAGTGTGACAAGTGGGGTGTGTTGTCCTTCCCACAACGCACCTTTTTCATTTCCTCCTGTTGAGGACATGTCTATTTGGCCTTCGCAACAGCTTTTAAGTAAGGATGGCTCTTTGGGAGGATTTGCATTGAGAGTGATAGTGAGGGCAGTACGCAAATGTCGCCAAAGCATGGGAGAGGTGGGGTGTCATGAAATGAGGTCATGGCATGTCACTCATGTGGTGCGGTTTGCAGCTGCATTGTTGCGAGGAGGGGGCCCTATTTGCTGGCATCGCCATACTGCTGGCTGGTCTGGGCTTCACAGAATTGCTGGGCATGAGACACTGGCACACTTATTTATGATGATCTTACCCCTCTCATTTATAATGTGTAGCCACCGTTTGTTGTAATCTCTTAGGAGTTCAGCAGAGATTTGATTAAGTTCCTCAGAATATCCTTCCAGACAAAAATGTCAAGCACACAGCTAGTCTAATATCTAATGTGATGGTTGAGCAGTTGGCTGATAGGTCAGACTCAAAGTGTAGTTGTAAATGGGGTTACCTGTGCCTGGCAGGGAGTCACTGTGGGGGTTCCCGAGGTCTCCATTTTGAGTAGAGAAGCCTCGCACATAGATGCTGAGAAATTAGAGGGCCGGGCTATGAGCAACAGCATGAAATTTAACAAGGGCAACTGGCGAATTCCCCATCTGAGACAGGGCAACCCTGGATCTATGTCCAGACTGCGGGAGGAGAGGCAGGAGAGCAGCCCCGCCTGAAAGGGCATGGGAGTTCTGGTTGACAGCAAGTGGACTGAGAGTCAACTGGGTGCCCTGGCAGCCAAAGTTCCCCCGTTTCCTGGGTTACATCAAGCACAGCATTGCTAGCTGGTCAAAGGAAGTGATTGTCCCACTCTACTGCGCACTGGTGTGGCCTTCCCTCAAGTGCTGTGTACAGAATTGGTCACCACAATCTAACAACACAAAACTCTTAGACATTGTCAAAAGGAGAAGTACAGAGATGGTGAAAGGTTTAGAGGGCAGGATGTATGAGGAGTGGCTGCAGTCCCTTGTTTTGTTGAGCCCAGAGAAGAGGAGACCTCACCAGAGCTTACAGCTTCACCACGAAGGGAGCAGAGGGACAGGCGCTGATCTCTTCTGTCTGGTGAGCAGCAGTGGGGCCTGAGGGAACAGCCTGAAGAAGCTGTGTCAGGGCAGGTTCAGCTTGGATATTAGGGAAAGGCTATTTCCCGAGAGAGTGGCTGGGCACTGGAACAGGCTCCTGTGGAAGCCATCACAGCACCAAGCCTGCTGCAGCACAACACTCTCAGAAATGCGGTTTGATTTTTGGGTAGTCCTGTGTGGAGCCACGAGTTGGACACAATGTTCCTTGTGGGTCCCTCACAACTTGGTCTATTCTGTGATTCCGTGATTCCATCGCATTTGCTGCCTCCCTGCCTTTCTAACAACTCGCTAAGCCAGTCTTTACCCTTGTCTTTCCTGTTGGGTGTACTGTATCAGTGACTTGGTGGCTGTGGTGCTTGGAAGGTTGTAGGCGGGAGAAAGGAAGCTGCCTGCTTTGTCTTGTGCAAACCTGGGGCCATCCCTGCGGGTGGCTGCCCAAGCAGGCAGGAGAAGGCTGTTTGTGAGAGCAGGCTGTTGTCCCCTGCGGCCTGGTACTGAGCTCGCAAGCCCTTTGATGTCAGCAGTCCTGCCATTCTTCTCAAAGACTTGCTTTGGCCACTCCGTAGCACTTCCCTTTGCTGATGCCAGCATGTTCCCAGGCTAGGCTTTGGCCCAACACACTGCTTGATAGGGGCCCCTTGGGTTGATTGGGGATGCAAGCAAGATAGCTTGAGACTCATGAGGGGCTGAGGGAGTGGAACTGTGGGGAAGGGCTAGCTGGGGACCCAGGTGTTGGGGGTCTTCTTTAGGGTGAGTGTCAAGGTGACAGCTATTTTTCTGCCCCATGTTTGATGGTCAGAAAGAGGATTTGGATATTTCAGAGGGGAGCTGGAGGCATCTAGATTACTAGACCTTGCGCTGGTGTTTGCATTGCAAAGGGAGGAATGATGGCAAGGCCTGCCTGAGGGCAGCTGAGGTGAGTGTTTTGCAGGCTGTCTCTCAGGTGAGCAGAGCTTCTTGCAGAGGCAGATGGGTAGGTTGTGCATCTGGATATGCAGAAGTAATCAGGATCTGATAGGCTGCACCCAAGGAAGGTGAGGGTTCTGGCTGATGTCTGTGCAAGGCCATTTTCAATTATCTTTGAAAGGTTATGGCAACTGGGACAGGACCTGGAAACTCAATGAAACTCACCCGACTCCTATGTTCAACAAGCAGGAGAAGGAAGGCCTGGGACTCTGCAGGCTGTTCGGTCTGTCATGCGTCACTGTGAAGGTTCTGAAAGTAATCCTCCTGGAAAGCACACCACAAGCACACGAATGATAAGAAAGAGCTGGGGAGTAGTCAGCATGGATCTATGAGGAGCAGATTATACTGGAGCCTTCTCAGTGTCTTCTACATTGAAGTGACCTGCTGGGTACACAAGGGGAGAGCAACAGCTGTTGCTTACTTTACCTTTAGGAAAGACTTTGATGCTTGCTCCCATGACACGCTTGCAGAGAAGCTGACAAGTACAGGTTACACAAACAAACAGTGGGGTGGTCTGAAAAGAGGCAGCATGCCACTGCACATGGTCCTGGACAGCTTGCTGACCGTTCTTGACCACAGCTGTTGCCCTACCCGTTGTCAAGATGTCCTTCCTGACTATATCATTCTGAGATAGTGTTTGTTGTGACGGTGTAGGATTATAGAACAGAAGAAAACAGTGGTAGTGTGTGCTAATGAGGGGAATTTTTTTGAGAGGGTGTGGTTAGAAGAGCCTTAGCAGGATGAAGCCTGTGTTTGGTCACTTCTAGGTCTTGGGTGATGTCATTTAAGGTGTTGTGGCCCTTTCTGACCTGCCCTGATGACCTTTTGTGCTTGGGCAGCGGCAGGCCCCTTTGTAGCTTGCTGAAAGAGTCCCTGTTCAAATGTGGGATAACTGCTGGATTCTCCTCAGAGAGGCCATCCCTGCAGTACCTACTACCAAAACCTTGCCAAGTAAACACAATACACTAGGGGAGGTCTTGTGGCATTTTTTGACCTGCCCTACCAATGTCTTGAGCCAAGCATTCCTGGGGCCTCACAATGGCAGAGAAGAAGGGGACAATCAACTCCGTCACTATGCTGGCCAGTCCTCTGTTGATGCAGCAGAGCATGCAGTTGGCCTTGTGGGCTGCAGGCGTTCATTGCTGGATCCTGTAGAGCCTTTCATCCAGCAGAACAACCCAAGTCCTTCTCTGCAAGGCTGCTCTCAATGAGTTCTTCTCCAAGTCAATACTCCTGTCTAGGATAGCCCTGACCCAGGTGCAGCACCTTGCACTTCGACTTGTGGAACCTCATGTGGTTCACATGGGCCTGCTTCTCCAGCCCGTCCAGGTCCCTTTGAATGAAGAGCATTATGTGAAGAAAGGAGGAGTGTCAGGCTGGCATGCATTAGAACTTTATTGAGGAAGACTCATGAAAAGGAAGGAGCACAAGCAGCAGGGCCCTGGTCAGAGATGCAAGAAGAGTGACCATCAGCAGCTACGCATTTTGTGTGGAAGGTATTCCCAGACCCCGGAGATCAGAGCATCCTCAGTCCACGAAGGTGGTTGCAGGGCATTGTTAGTTGCTGTCAGGGGTGTTGGCGTGGGTCCTTAGCAGGGGTAGCAGGCTCTTCTGCCAGAGAAGCAGCCCAGGCCTCCCAAGCCATAGCCTCCCAGGCCAAAGCCTCCGAAGCCGCCGGAGGAGATGGGCACTCCCTGGGCGCTGAGGTTGCTGCCCACGGCAGCTGATGCGGAGGATCCAACGGCGGTGTTCTGGGGGAAGGAGCTGAGGATGGGTCCTGGCAGGGTGACCACCACAGTGGAAGGCTGGATGGCGACGTGGGAGTCCTCGCACTGCCTGACACAGGGCTCATTGCAGCTGTTAGCCAGCGGGGTGGGTCCGCAGGGGTTGCAGAGGTTGTAGCAGGACATGTCTGTGTTGTGGAGGGTCCCTGGAAGAGAGGGTGTTGGGAAGGTGGAGGGTATTAGAGGTGTGTGGAATGGTGGTGAGGGAGGCCAAGGGAATTGGAAGGCCTGGGTTTGTGGGGAGCATGGTGGTGGGGAGGTGGAATGGCTGCTGATGCTGGGGTCAGAGGGCATGTGGAGAGATGGGCCTAGTGGGGCAGGGGAAGGAAGGGATCAGGGTTCAGGCTCACCTTGTTGGTCGCAGGGGAGAAGGTGTTGGAAGGAGATTGTGAAGGTGTGAGGCACGGGGCCGGCTTTTATGCTGATTCTTGAGTGCCCGCAGGGCAAGAGAGCCTCTGTGCATGACAACATTTGGCGTGAGCTCCTCTTACATGCCAAAGCCTGGCAAGTAATGAGGTGGGGTGTGGTGTCCTTCCCACAACTTGACCTTTTCTTTTTCTCCTGTTGAGGACATGGTGTTGGGTCCTGACGGCACCTTCAAAGTTTGATAATTAGAGGCTGGAGCATTTCTGAGAAAGGTGCATGGGAGGGCAGGTAGGTGAGGTGTCTGAAGGCTGCCTGAGGTGCAGTGTCATGAGTGAGGTCTTTCTGTGGCATTCATGTGGTGCGGCCCAGCCACACTTGGCTTTGTCGCTCTAAGGAAGTCCTTGCAATGGAGAGCATCGGGCATAGAAGCAGGTACTATGAAAAGAAGGAATGAGAGATGAGTAGGTCCTACAATGGCCATGTTTTCTGACACCATAGGCTTCCCACCCTTTCCTCCGAAGCTGAACTCCTCAGAGAACACAAGATTTGACACTCTACTTGATGGGATTTCTCGGGCTGGGTTGTGTGGTCTGTGAGCAGCCCTGAGATTCATGAAAGGCAGAGGACAAGTGGGATTGTGAGAAAGGGCCAGCTGGGAGCCATTGTGTTATTGGGAATTATATTTGGGATTTGTGTCAAGGGGGAAACTTATTTCTCTGCCCAGTGTTTGATTTTGTGAAAGATGATTTGGAAATTTCAGATAGAAATTGGAGGCATGCGGTCTGCAACTCAAAACGGTGGGTAATATGATGGCCTACCACTCAGTAGCCAAAGGCAGTATTTCGTGGGCTGTCTCTCAGGTGAGTAGTGCATGTTACTGAGGAAGATGGGGAGGCTTTGGCACTGGATGTACTGAAGTACACAGGACCTGTAAGGTTCCACCCACAAATGCTGAGAGTCCTGGCTGATATTTTAACAAGGCTACTTTCTTCTTTCTTTGAAAGTTGATGGCGACTGGGTTCCTGAAGACTGGAAGGGAATCATTCCACTCCTATGTTCAACGAGATGGAGCAAAAATGTCTGGAAACTGCAGACCGGTTGGTCTGTCATGCGTCACTGGGAAGGTTCTGAAAGAAATCCTCCTGGAAAGCACATGAGAAGCACATGAATGATAAGAAAGAGATGGGGAGTAGTCAGCATGGATCTACGAAGAGCAGATCATAGTGGAGCCTGCTCGGTGTACTCTACCTTGAAGTGACCTGCTGGGTGCACAAGGGGAGAGCAACAACTGTTGCTTAACTTACCTTTCAGAAAGGCTTAGATGCTTGCTCCCATGACATACTCGCAGAGAAGCTGACAAGTACAGGTTACACAAACAAACAGTGGGGTGGCCTGGAAAGTGGCTGCATGCCACTGCACATGGTCCTGGAGAGCCTGCTGACAGTTCTTAACCACAGCTGTTGCCCTACCCGGTATCAAGAGGTTCCTTCATGACCATATCATTCTGAGATAGTGTTTGTTGTGACTGTGTGGGATCACAGTAGAGAAGATAGCAGCTGTAGTGTGTGCTAATGAGGGGAATTTTTTTGAGAGGGCGTGGTTAGAAGAGCCTTAGCATGATGAAGTTTGTGTTTGGTCACTTGTAGGTTTTGGGTGATGTCATTTAAGGTGTTGTGGCCCTTTTTGACCTAGCCCTATGATCTCTAGATCTTTGCCTTTGTACTGATAGAAATGGGAAGAAGAAGGGAAGAGGAGGAGCTTCAGGCTGGCATTCTTGAGAACTTTATTGAGGAAAGCACATGGAAAGGAAGAAGCAGCAAGTGGAACAGCCTCTGGGGCTCTTGGATGCCGGTAGGGTGACCAAAATCTCATCCTTGTGTGCGGAAGATTTTCCAGGATCAAGGAGATCTTCCTGCCCTGTGATGGGAGCAGTGGAGAGGGAGTCAATCCCTGGTGGTGTTTGGCTTTTGAGCACATCATAGCAGCAGAGCGTACTGCACGTAGGAGACAGTGCAAGTCAAGGAAAGAAGTGGGAGAATGGTAGAATGTAAGTTGGCCATGTTTCCAAACATTGCGGAATAGCCCACATCCTTGCTTCTCTTGTTCATGCCTTGAGAGAAATAGTCGTGCTTGTGGAGATGATGACACAGTGGGTCAGTGACAATGCAAAGGTGCAATCTCAATCCACAAGTAGTCACACATCACATATGTGGTGTTGATGTGGGGGACAACTCTGTTAAATAATACTGGCCTCAGTAGAGACCCCAGAGGGACACCACTCACCCCTGGAGTATACCTGGGCACTGAGCTGCTGAGCACAACACTTGGAATGTAATCATTTAGGAAATTCCTTATCTGCTGAGTGGCCCATCATGTCTTTCCATGGTAGTGAGAAGGAGCTATGTAAGAGCGTTCTCCAAACGCTTCTTGAACACCAAGAGGCTTGGGCCCTGATGGCCACTTGAGCCCTGCTTTTTGTTCTTTTTGTTGGCTGAAGTTGGAAGAGCGTTGGGAGAAGAAAGGACGATGACGCATCTGAGGATATGGGAAGCAGACTGATTTTATTGAGGAAAACATGAAACCGAGGGAGCATCAAGTGGAAGGTGCACATTCTGAGGTGCCTGGACGGTGTCCACCAGCCTGTGTGCCTTGCGTAGAGCAGATTTTCCCAGAGCCCCAAGGTCTCCCTACCCCGTAGTAGAAGCAGCCCCAGAAGGTTTCGCGACAGACTGTGCTAGTGAGCAAGTTATTGCAGCAGAGAGTAGCATCTGTGGAAGTTTGTGCTATGGAAAGGAGAAAGAGGAAGAAAGAAGGAGGTATGTTGGCCATGTTTCCTGAAAGCATGGCCTGGCCCTTCCTTCCTTGCTTGCTTTGTTATGCCATGGAATGATGAGCTGCGGCTGGTCAGCCTGTACGCCATGAATAGTGCAGAGGTGCATCCTCTGACCGAGAAGTCAATGGCACGGTGTTGGAGGCTGCTGTCAGGGGTGTTGGCGTGGGTCCTTAGCAGGGGTAGCAGGCTCTTCTGCCAGAGAAGCAGCCCAGGCCTCCCAAGCCATAGCCTCCCAGGCCAAAGCCTCCGAAGCCGCCGGAGGAGATGGGCACTCCCTGGGCGCTGAGGTTGCTGCCCACGGCAGCTGATGCGGAGGATCCAACGGCGGTGTTCTGGGGGAAGGAGCTGAGGATGGGTCCTGGCAGGGTGACCACCACGGTGGAAGGCTGGATGGCGACGTGGGAGTCCTCGCACTGCCTGACACAGGGCTCGTTGCAGCTGTTAGCCAGCGGGGTGGGTCCACAGGGGCGGCAGAGGTTGTAGCAGGACATGTCTGTGTTGTGGAGGGTGCCTGGAAGAGAGGGTGTTGTGATATCGCAGGGTTTTTGGGGCATGAGGAGTAGTGGTTGTGGAAGGCCAAGAGAGTGGGGAGGCCTTTGGTGAGCTTGTGGGGAGCATGGTGGTGGGGAGGTGGAAGGGCTGCTCAGGTTGGCAGCATAAGGCATGTGGAGAGATGGGGTCGATGGGGTGGGTGAAGGAGTGGAGCGGGGTTCAGGCTTACCTTGTTGGTCACAGTGGAGAAGGCCTCTGGAGGAGTGTGTGAGGGTGTGAGGCACAGGGCTGGCTTTTATGCTGGTTCTTGAGAGCCCACAGGGCAAGAGAGCCTTTGTGCATGACAGCATTTGGCAAGAGCTGCTCTTACATTCCAAAGCCTGGCAAGTAATGAGGTGTGGTGTGGTGTCATTCACACAATACTCCGTTTTTATTTCCTGTTGTTTAGGATGTTTTTGTTTCACAGAATCTTGGCAGCATATTACAAGTGACAGTAATAAAGACTAAAGGATAGTTCTGAAGGTGCATGAAATATTGGGAAAAGATGAATCCAAAGCATGTGAGAGGTGCATTGTCATCAGTGAGGTCATAGTTTTGTACTCAAGAGGTCTGCTGCTTTGTTGTGAGATGGAGCTCCATTTGCTGACATCCCCAGCAGGATGGTCTTAGCTTCAATTCTCTTCAATGCTTTTGATTATCATCTGGATTTAGGCTCAAATGTGTACTCAGTAAGTTTGCAGATGATAGTAAATAACGAGAAGCTGTTGTCTCTCTCAGGAGCTGAGAGGCTTTGCAGAGAGATCTTGAGAGACCATAAGGCCAGTCACCAATTCTAAAAATATTATCCTGGCTATACAGTGTAACATGCTGGCTCCCCAGCTGGCCCTTAATGACTGTCCCTGTCGTCAATCTCAGGGCCTCTCCCAGCCAGCCTAATGGAATCCATCAAGCAGAGTATCAAGTCACATGGTTTTGGCTTTGGAGTAAAGAGAAAGATGTGAGGAATAATGGCAAGTGTATGGCCTAGTCTTCTCTTAATCCCTTCTTGTCATAGCACTGACTTCTAGGTCCAATACTCTCCACTGCAATGACTTAGTCACAGTCACAAGCCCAGTGTGGCTGAGCCTTACGACATAAACGCCACATAAAAACCTCACTCATGACACTGCAATCAGTCAGGCTTTGGCACATCATTGACATGCCCTGCCATGCACCTTTAAAAGAAATCATTTGGCCTCTAATACTCTCACTTTGAAGGTGCCACTGGAACCAAGCAACATGTCCCAAACAGGATGAAATACAAAGAGACGGTTGTGGGAAGAACAACATGCTCATTACTTGATGGGCATTGGCGTGCAAGAGCAGCTCACACCAAATGTTGTCATACACAAAGGCTCTCTTGCCCCACGGGCACTCAAGGACCAGCTTAAAAGCCAGCCCTGTGCCTCACACCCTCACACACTCCTCCAGAGGCCTTCTCCCCTGAGACCAACAAGGTGAGCCTGAACCCTGCTCCACTCCTTTACCCACCCCATCGACCCCATCTCTCCACACGCCTTATGCCACCAACCTGAACAGCCCTTCCACCTCCCCACCGCCATGCTCCCCACTGTCCCATCCTAAGCTTCCCCGCTCTCCTGGCCTTCCACCACCACCACTCCTCATGCCCCCAGTACCCTCCGCCATCCCAACACCCTCTCTTCCAGGCACCCTCCACACCACAGACATGTCCTGCTACAACCTCTGCCGCCCCTGTGGACCCACCCCGCTGGCTAACAGCTGCAACGAGCCCTGTGTCAGGCAGTGCGAGGACTCCCACGTCGCCATCCAGCCTTCCACCGTGGTGGTCACCCTGCCAGGACCCATCCTCAGCTCCTTCCCCCAGAACACCGCCGTTGGATCCTCCGCATCAGCTGCCGTGGGCAGCAACCTCAGCGCTCAGGGAGTGCCCATCTCCTCTGGCGGCTTCGGAGGCTTTGGCCTTGGAGGCTATGGCTTGGGAGGCCTGGGCTGCTTCTCTGGCAGAAGAGCCTGCTACCCCTGCTAAGGACCCACGCCAACACCCCTGGCAGCAGCCTCCAACACCTTGTCTGCCACTTCTCGGACAGAGGATGCACCTCTGCGCTGTTCATGGCGCACTGGTTCACTAGCCACAGCTCTACTTCTCATGGCACTGCACACTCTAGCAGGGAAGGGGGCCAGTCCATGCTGCATGGAAACATGGCTGATTGATGGCCTACTCCTCTCTCACTCCTTTCTTGTCCTTCCACCATCTACCATGTCCAGTACTCTCCACTGCAATGACGTGCTCGCAGCCACAAACCCACCCAGCACCTCCCATGTGCTGATTCTATTGCAGTGTAGGAAGAACTTGGGGCTCTGGGAAAATCTGTTGTACCATGGGACATAGCCTGATGGTTGCACTACTTGCACCACAGGACAGGTCTCTTCTACTCTGCACGCCTTTTCACTCTTTTTCAACAATAAAGTTCTTGTGTATGCTAGCCTACGATGTCTCCTCTTTCTTTCTGCTCCCAACACTCCTTCAACTTCAGTCAACATAAAGCAGGGCTCAACAGGCTGGCTGGGCCCAAGCCTGTTGCTGTTCAAGAAGGATCTGGACAGCACTCTTACATATATCCTTAATTTTAAAATGGATAGTCACGGGCTTGACAGATGGACCACTTAGCAGACAAATAATTGGCTGGATGAACACATTCAGGGAGTTGTGGGCAACAGCTCAGTGCTTATATAGAGACCAGGGAGGAGTGCTTTCTCTCAGGATTTTTTCCTGGGACCAGTATTATTTGACCTCTTTGTCACTGACATGCATGGTGGTATTGAGCAGGCACTCAGCAAGTTTGCGCATGGCACCAAGCTCAGTGGGGTGGCCGACACCTTAGAGGAAAAAGGGATGCCATCTGGAAGGACCTTGACAGGCTTAACAAGTGGGCCCAAGCAAACCTCAAGGAGTTCAACAAGGCTGATTGCAAGGTCCTGCATTTGGGTTGAGACCATCCCCAGCATGAATACAGCCTGAGCAGCAAGTGGATTGAGAGCAGCCCTGCACGGAATGACTTGGGGGTACTGGTGGAGAAATGTCTTAATATGACCAGCGATGTAAATTAACAGCCCAGAAAGCCAGCCATTTCCTGGGATGCACCAATAAAAGTGCTGCTAGCAAACAGAGGGATGCCATTCTCCCTCTCTACTCTGCTCTTGTCAGACCCCACCTGGAAGACTGTGTTGAGTGCTTGGGCCCCCAGCATAAGACAGATCTGTACCTGTTAGAGCAGGTTGCAAGGAGCGATACAAAGATGGTCAAAGAGCTGGTGCACCTCTCCTACAAAGACAACCTTCCCTTCCCTACGCTGAGAAGGCAGGCTTGGTCAGCCTGGAGAAGAGAAGGCTCCAGGCAGGCATTATAAAGAACCTCCAGTAATTAAAACAGGCCTACAGGAATCATAGAATTAACATGCCTTCCAACTGAAAACATTCAATCATTTAATGATTCTATCTGGTTTAACATTCATGTTGCCTTGTATGTTCTCAGGACTTGGACTCATGAAGCCTCAAGGATCTGGATACTCTATAGCATCTCACAGTCAAGATAGTCTACAATTCTAAGAGTCTATGAAAAGGGACACAAGGACTCTCCTAGCAAGTATGTCACTGAGAACAGCACCAACGAGCTGCTGCTGTTCTTTTGGCACGTGACACAAGCCCTTCATTTGCCCAAAGGCCTGTGCATGCTAAGGGACTTTAGCATGGGTCAGAAGTCAGCACGCACTGAACATCTCTCTTTCCCATAAGGATTTTCTGGCCACCATCCCTGACTGATAGCATCAAGACACTGCAATCAACGTCATGGAGTGAGGGTTGCACCTCTGGGATGAGGCTGGATCTTGGGCTCACCAAATCCTCAACTATGGCTCCTTCTCAAAGCCACCCATACTTTCTCAGCTTGTCCCTGAGGAGGCAAAGCACTGGCTTTATGGTATGGAGACCATTTCAGAACCATCACTAGGAGCACCTGGGTCTTACAGGGGAACATTGTGCTTCAAGCCCTTCCTGAGCTTATCAGACAGCAAATGAAAAATGACAGCTTCTGGAAACGCACCTCTGGGGAGCAGCATAGATAAGATGCAGGAGCATTGCAGGGGCTCGCAGGTGAAAGCAAATCAGTTTGGGGCTTCTGGGCACCGTGCCTACACCACCGGCCCTCCCTGGGCACTGATGACACCACACCTCTCCCTTTCTTTGGATGCATCTTCTATCCAGCCTTACACACACTTTCAAGAACTATTTTTTGGTCTTTAAAACTGACACTTGAAATGCACCGCCATGATAATTGGCCATATCCTGAATAGCAGGACCCAAAAAGGGAACATCTGGGGTAAGAAAACACACCCCACTTCATTGCTCAACTTACTGTCAACTAGAAGCCACAGATCCCTTTCTGTGGGGCAGCTCCCCAGTACCTCATCCCCTGGTCTGTACATACACTAGGACAGGTTACCATGCCCCAGGTGCAGAATCTGGTACTTACTCTTCTTAAACTTCGTATGACTGGTGATTGCACAGCCCTGTGGTCTGTCAAGAACTCTTTGCACAACCTCCCCACCCTTAAGGGAGACAACAGCAACGCCTTATTTCATATCATCTGTAAACTTACTGAGTACTCATTTGAGTCCTGTATCCAGACCATATGCAAAAACATCAAAGAAAACTGGGTCTAAAATGGAGTCCTAGGAAACACGACTAGTGACTGGGAGCAAGCGTGATGAACCCCCCTTTACTACAACTCCTTGAATTTGACCAGTCAGCCAACAGTCCACCAACTGTGTTATGTATTTATCTACGTACATGCTGGACATTTTGTCCCAGAGGATGTTGTGAGAAACAGTATCAAAAGGTATGCTGAAATCCAAAGAAATTGCATCTACTGCCTTCCTTTGGTCTATTAGATGGGTAACCTTGTCATAAAAGGAAGTGGCTGCACCTCATGCCCAGCGCATGCAAGAAGCCCCTCCTCACAACAGAGCCGCAATCACACCACATGAGAGCAGCACCATGAGCTCACTGAAAACACTGCTCCTCTCCTATGCCTGGGTCACGTCTTCTGCCCGCTTTGACATGCACCTTCAAGAGCAATCCTCTGGCCTCTAATAATTACTTTGACGTAAAAGGTGCCACCATTGCCAAATGGACATGTCCTCCAGAGAAGGACATGAAAATTGAGCGTTGCAGGATCAAAAACATGCCCCACCTCATTACTTGCCAGGCTTTGGAATGCAAGAGCAGGTCATGCCAAATGCTGTCATGCACAAAGGCTCTCTTGCCCCATGGGCACTCAAGGACGAGCATAAAAGCCGGCCCTGCGCATAGCACCCTCACACACTCCTCTCAACGCCTTTTCCACTGCAACCAACAAGGTGAGCCTGAACCCCTCTCCCCTCCTTCACCCACCCCACTAGGCCTATCTCTCCACATGCCCGCTGCCCCCAGCCTCAGCAGCCCTTCTGCCACCACTAAGCCATACTTCCCATAACCCCAGGCCACCCCACTCCCTTGGCCTCCCCCAGCACTGCTCTTCATGCCACCAACACCCTCAGCCTTACCAACACCCTCTCTTCCAGGGAACATCCACACTACAAATATGTCCTGCTACAACCTCTGCCGCCCCTGCGGACCCACCCCGCTGGCTAACAGCTGCAACGAGCCCTGTGTCAGGCAGTGCGAGGACTCCCACGTCGCCATCCAGCCTTCCACCGTGGTGGTCACCCTGCCAGGACCCATCCTCAGCTCCTTCCCCCAGAACACCGCCGTTGGATCCTCTGCATCAGCTGCCGTGGGCAGCAACCTCAGTGCCCAGGGAGTGCCCATCTCCTCTGGTGGCTTCGGAGGCTTTGGCCTGGGAGGCTGTGGCTTGGGAGGCCTGGGCTGCTACTCTGGCAGAAGAGCCTGCTACCCCTGCTAAGGACCCACGCCAACACCCCTGACAAAAGCCTCCAAAACCATGCAAGGAAGCTCTCAGAGTGAGGATGCACCTCTGTGCAATTTATGGCACATTGGCTCACCAGCTATAGCTCTTCTTTTTGTGGCACTTTCTTTCTCTTTCTACTTTCCATAGCACCTCATTCTATGTCCAGTACTTTCTGCTGCAATTACTTGCTCAGAGCAAGAAGCCCCTTGGGGACCTCCTTTCTGGTGAATTTATTACAGTACAGGAAGGCCTTTTTGCTCTTAGAATATCTGCTGGACACAAGGGACGGAAGCCGATGATCGCCCTTCTTGCACCTTAGAATTTGTCCCTTCTATTCTGTATGCCTTCCTTTTTGATGTTTTTTCTTCAATAAAATCATTCTGTATCACATTCTGATATGCCTCCTCTTTGTTTCTTCTCTCAACGCTCTTCCAACTTCTTTGACAATAAAGATAGGGCTCAAGAGGCCATCATTCCAGATGGTGAAGGGTCTTGTGCTCAGACTCCATCAAGCCTAACATAGGAATCCCATCCCAACATACACACAGGGATGGTTGGAGAAAGCTATTGGTGAGTTCCCCAAGGTGCCAAGACCTATCCCAGGAAGTATGTTCACCACAGCCAGCATAGCTTGGCACAATTTTTACTTCCAGAACATGACACGAGCCTTTCATTTGCCCAAACGATGGCTTGGGTACATAAAGGCCATCTGGTCAGGTATCTGATGCAATCTCCCTATGTCACCACACACCTAATTCTCTTCCCCAGCACCACTCTCCAGCCCTCCTAAGATATGTTCCCACAGAAGCAGAAAGAAAATCAAAGAAACAAACAGTGAAAAGAAAGAAGAGAGGAACAACGTGACTTCACAGGAAGGCCTCATTTCTATAGTCACAAAGGGAACATTACTGGCCATGGCCTATGCCCCGTGTCATGTAAAGGCTAAAAACGCCCTACAGGAAGCATTGCACACCTCATCCAACCACTCTCCTCCTCCTCAGCTATTCACGTATGCAAGGCTTTAGGGCTCTTGCACATTTTCCTGAACAAACTGAGACTGTAATAGGCTGCAAGGGAATCTCACAAAAATATCCACAGAGCCTTCTGCTGGCTGTTTCACACAGAAAGATGAATGGAGCAGGAATTGCAGTTCTCAATGGCCACATAGCCTTTGCCAAGACTTCCAGGGCTAAAGGCAAAGACACACAACAGGAAAGAGGGCCTGCAAGCAACTATATGGCCACAAGCACAATGAGGATCGAGCACGAGAGTCGTTACAAGGGTTCTGGCACAAAGATGCACCTCACATTGCACTCACCCTTCCAAGTCTCATTCGACCAGCACAGAAACCTTTCTCTCCACTCCACAAAGTCACCAACCTGTCTCACAGCAGGCCCCCAGCCCAGCATGGCATTCCTCTCCTAAGCCTCTTGCCTGCCAGTCACCCCAGTGCCCAACAACAGAGAAGCACAGTCACCCTTCCCACCTCACCTCATCTCCTTCAGCAACAAGCCCTGCTCACCTGAGGGACAGTGCACAGGACATACACATGCATCGCAGGAAGGCAGGCCACCCACAAGTTCCCAGACAGCGATTTACCAATCCCATCAAACGTCTCTAAAAACCTGGGATGGTCCTTCACGAAACAGCGTGTCCCCTGCCTCCTCCCTGCACATCTCTCCTGCACAGTCCATGCTATTGCAGCCCTCCAGTCACACAAGCTGCTCCACCAGCCTCAGGTAATCCCAGTTCTCTGAGCTGACACAGGGCTCTTGTGCCTCCTGCCTACTTCCCAAGCTCTATGCTTTTGCATACAGGCACCTCAGGTGTATCCTTTTCCCACCTCTTGTTTCTTCCTAGGACTTCTCTGGCTCAGTCAGCACACCCTATGTACTGACAACCCACCGTGTGTTTCCCCACTTACCTGCAACCTACAGTCTTCCAACAGAACCAGCTTACATCCCTAGTCATCTGGTTTCACAGTATTGTGGAATGGTTGAGGTTGGAAGGGACCTCTGGACGTCACCTCATTCATCCCCTCCACTCAAGCAGTACCACCAAGACCAGATTACCCCGGACTGTCTCCAGGTGGCTTTTGAGTACCTCCAAGGAGAACTTGGTCACCCACACTATAAAAAATGTTTATACAGATTTACACAGAACATCTGGTCTTCTACTTTGTGCCCATTGCCTCTTGTCCTGGCACCACAGAATCACAGAATGGTTGAAGTTGGAGGGAACCTCTGAAGATCATCTAGTCCAACCCTCCTGCCAAGCAGGATCACCTAGAGCACATTGTACAGGATAGCATCCAGGCATGTTTTGAATATCTCCAGAGAAGGAGACTTCACGACCTCTCTGGGCAACCTGTTCCAGTGCTCTCTCACCCTCACAGTAAAGAAGTGCCCTCTCGTATTCAGATGAAACTTTCTGTGCTTCAGTCTATGCCCCTTGCCTCTCATCCTGGCACCGGGCACAACTGAAAAGAGTCTGGTTCCATCCTCTTGACACCCTCCCTTCATATATTTATATGCATTGATGAGATCTCCCTTCAGTCTTCTCTTTTCCAAGCTAAACAGGCACAGTCCTCTCAGCCTGTCCTCATATGACAGGTGCCTTAGTCCTCTAATCATCTTCATAGCCCTCCTCTGGCCTTGCTCCAGTAGTTCCATGTCCCTCTTGTACTGGGGAGCCCAGATCTGGACACAATACTCCAGGTGTGGCCTCACCAGGGCTGAGTAGACAGGCAGGATCACCTCTCTCGACCTGCTGGTAACACTCTTCTGAATGCACCCCATGATACCAATGGCCTTCTTGGCCACAAGGGCACATTGCTGACTCATGGTCAGCCTGCTGTCCACCAGGACTCCCAGCTCCCTCTCTGCAGAGCTGCTCTCCAGCAGATCAGCCCCCAGCCTGTATTGGTACTTGGGGTTATTTCTCCCTAGGTGCAGGACCCTGCACTTGCCTTCATTGAACTTCATGAGGTTCCCCTTGGCCCATCTCTCCAGCCTGTCCAAGTCCCTCTGAATGCCAGCACAGCCCTCTGGGGTATCAGCCACTCCTCCCAGCTTTGTGGCATCAGCAAACTTCCTGAGGGTGCACTCTGTTCCATTGTCGAGGTCACTGATGAATAAATTGAACAAAACTGGACCCAGTACTGATGCCTGGGAGACACTTCTAGCCACAGGCCTGCAACTAGACTCCTCACCACTGAGCCCAACCCACTAAGCTCTGCCATCCAGCCAATTAGCAATCCACCTCACTGTCCACTCATCTAGCCCACACTTCCTGACCTTGCCTATGAGGATGTTATGGGAGATAGCATCAAAAGCCATGCTGAAGTAAAGGTAAATCACATCCACTGCTCTCCCCTCATCTACCCAGCTAGTCATCTCATCATAGAAGGTTATCTAGGTTATCATAGAAGGTTAAGCACAATTTCCCCTTGGTGAATCCATGCTGACTACTCCTGGTCACCTTCTAATCCTCCACATGCTTGGAGATGACCTCCAGGATGAGCTGCTCCATCACCTTTCCAGAGATGGAGGTGAGGCTGACTGGTCTTTAGTTTCCTGAGTCCTCCTTCTTGACCTTTTTGAAGACTGGTGTGACACTGGCTTTCTTCCAGTCCTCAGGCACCTCTCTTGCACAACTCGCAAGAGCCTGGTTTCATCCTCTCTGCATCCTCCCTTCAGGTATTCATAGACATACATGTATGTGAGTTCTCTCATGAGCCAAGTCTTCTCCAGGCTCAACAGTCCAAGGTCCCTTAGCATTTCCTCATTGAGAAGGCCCAGGTTGGGCCTTACCACTGCTGAGCAGAGGGGAAGGATCACCTCTCTTGATGTACTGGCAACACTCCCTCTAATATAATGCAAGACACCATTAACCCTCCTACCTTCAAGTGCACATTGCTGCCCCGTGTTCAATCTGGTGTCCACCAGGACACCCAGGTCCTTTTCTGCTAAGCTGCTTTCCAGATGGGCAGCCCCCAGCATTTCCTGGTGCCTGGGACTGTTCCTACTGAGCTGCAGGGCTTGGCACTTCCCCGCTTGAACTCCAAGAGCTTCCCATCAGCCTGTTTCTCCAGCCTGTCAGGGTCCTTCAGGATGGCAAGACAATGCTGTGGCAGGTCAGCCATTCCTCACCATTCTGTCAGCAGGAACCACGCAGAGGGTATGCTCTGCTCCATCACCTGCACCATAAATGAGGATGTTCACCAGGACTGGACCCAGCATTCTCCTCTGGGATCAATTTCTGACCCTTGACCTTAGGCCTGGCTGCTCACCCCGTTTTTGATCCACCTCACTGCGTAGTCATCAAGCCGATACTTCAACAGCTTCTTCATAAAAATCTGATGGGAGACAGTGTCAAAAGCCTGGCTGAAGGCAGGCAGAGAGACAACATCCACTACTCTCCTGTCACTTACCAAGCCAGTTGTTTCAGCCCAGAAGGTTATCAGGCCAGTCAAGTATGACTTCCCCTTTGGGAATCCATACTGCTGATGATGTTCTTGTCCTCTGTGTGCCTGGAAATGAATCACCTTCCCAGGGATCAGGCTGACTGGCTTCCAGTTCCTCGGGTCCTCCTTCCTGCCTTTCTTCGAGGAGGAGTGACTTTTGCTTTCCTCCAGTCCTCAGGCATCTCCTTCACTCTCCATGACCATTTGCACATTAATGAGAGTGGCGTTGCAATGACATCAGCCAGCTCCATCAGCACTCCTGGTTGCATCTCATTGCAGCCCTTAAACTTGTTTATGTCTGCTTGACTAGGGGACATCTTCCTTGCTCCTGAGTTTTGCGCTGGTCTCTGGGACACCGGATTACTGAAGGCTGCTCTTGCTATTGGAGACTCAAGTGAAAAAGACATTCACTACCTCTACCTTTTCCATGTCCTCTGTCAACCATCTCCACCTCATTCAGTGCCTTCGCTACTCTTCCTTTTACTGCTTTACACTTTGAGAACCCTTTCTCGTTGCCTTTGACATCCCTGGATGTTTGTAAGTGAGTGGAAAAAGAGCTCTTTAAAAATAAATAAATAAGGGGGGAGGGAGGAGCAAGTGGGGCTGGCAAAATGCTGATTAAAAAGTAGTCGTGAAAATAGCATAGATAGACCACAAATGTAGGGTCCTGTCATGGCTCCCCCATACTGCAGGGTCCCAGACTCAATGTCCCCATGACTTGCTAGGGCCACCGTCTCACTAAGTGCATATTACCCACTCAGTGTATGAGAGCTATAAAAAATACTGTCCAGCCTTCATCTGCAGTCCAGAAAACCCACATGGTCTCAACATTCTCAAGACTGCAACCCAGGCAGCATGAAACGTCCTTTCTTGTAGCTACAACCTTACAAGCAAGAAGGGCGCTACGCCACTGACACTGCACACCCAATGGGAAAGGCAAGGGCTGCAGAGATGCTAAGCAAGTTGGGACGAAATAGTCTACCTAGACTTCAGCAAGGCCTTTTGACACAGTCTCCAATAGTATTCCCCTGGAGAAGCTGGCAACCCATGGGTTGGACAGGTACACTCTTTGCTGGGTTCAAAACTGGCTGGACGGCCGGACCAAGAGAGTGGTGGTGAACAGAGTGAAATCCAACTGGCAACCGGTCACCAGTGGTATTCCCCAGGGGTTGGTGTTGGGGCCCATCCTCTTTAATATCTTTATTGGTGATTGGATGAGGGAATTGAGTGCACCCTCAGAAAGTTTGCAAATGACACCAAGTTGGGGGGAAATGTTGATTTGCCAGAGGGTAGGAAGGCCCTGCAGAGGGACCTGGACAGGATGGGTCAATGGGCAGAGGCCAACGGGATGAGGTTCAACATGGCTAAGTGCCGGTTCCTGCACTTTGGCCACAACAACCCCGTGCAGTGCTACAGGCTTGGGGAAGAGTGGCTGGAAAGCTGTGCAGATGAAAAGGATCTGGGGTTGCTAATTGATGCTCACCTGAGCATGAGCCAGCAGTTTGTCCAGGTGGCCAAGAAGGCCAACGGCATCCTGGCCTGTATCAGTAATGGTGCAGCCAGCAGGACCAGGGAGGTAATCATCCCCCTGTACTTAGCTCTGGTGAGGCTGCACCTCAAGTACTGTGTTCAGCTTTGGGCCTGTGAGAAAAATCTCAATTTTCTTCAGACAGGATCTTCTGTGAAGCTATTTTATTCGTGATTGCAATGGGGGGAGTCCTGTCAATCAGGAGCGCATTTTAGTAAATGAATCACAACCTTTTATTCCCTAGTACCCAACACCTATCACCTCCCCTGTTTCCTCATTGACTGAATAGTACAGGTTCACAAGCTACTTGACACTCCTCTATACCATGTATGTACATTTTTTCTTTTTTTTTTCAACACTTTAATTTCTCCTTTCTTATGTTTTGAGAACTTGTGATCTTTGTTTTACTGTTCTCACACTGCTCATCCTGTATTTCTCAAGCTTCTACCTTATTTTAGAACAGTGAGGCCTTCTACTATCCACTTATCTACTTAGCATTTCTCCTTATTAGGACTACACAACTACCTTGGAATACAGAAAAGTAATTCTCTACTGCAAAAACACAACTTTGTTTCTCACAGGCCCCTCACTACAAGAAGGACATTGAGGCCCTGGAACCTGTCCAGAGAAGGGCGACAAAGCTGGTGAAGGGCCTGGAACACAAATCCTATGAGGAGCACCTGAGTGAACTGGGGTTGTTTAGTCTGGACAAGAGAAGGCTCAGGGGAGACCTTACTTCTCTCTACGACTACCTAAGAAGAAGTGGTGGGTAGCTGGGGGTCAGCCTCTTCTTGCAGATAACTAGTGAGAGGACTAGAGAGACTGGCCTTGAGTTGCGCCAGGGGAGGCTTAGGTTGGCAATTAGGAAACATTTCTTCTCAGAAAGAGCAGTCAGGCATTGGAACAGGTTGCCCAGGGAAGTAGTGAAGTCACCGTTCCTGGGGGTGTTCAAGGAAAGGTTGGACCTGGTACTTAGGGACATGTTTTAGTGGATGACATTGGTAGCAGGGGGATGGTTGGACCAGGTGATCTTGAAGGTTTTTTCCAACCTCAGTGATTCTGTGAATCTGTGAAGCAATTTTATTCATGATTGAATAAAAGGCATCCTGCAAGTAGGAGTTCACAGCAAAAGTATATCATAACCTTATATTACCTATTACCCAACTCCTGATTCCTCCCTGGTTCCTCATTGACTGAGTAATACAGGTTCACAAACTACTTGACACTTATTATTATACCATGCATATACAATTTTACTTGACCAACTATTAATATCTCTTTTTCCTTTTCCTTTTCCTTCTCATCTCATGACAAGAAGGCCCTGATTATTTCTTTATACTGATTTTGCACTTCTCGTCCTCTTTGTAAGCTATGCTCCTTATCTGGGGACAGTGGCACTGGCACTGGTTAACATACTCCCCACTCCTATGCCACTGTCATGCCTGGGCAATCACTTTTTAATATGCAAGGTTCGTGGAATTTTCCACTGAAAAATTCCATTCAATGGCAAAGACACCACTTTCTTTTCTTTTCTTTTCTTTTCTTTTCTTTTCTTTTCTTTTCTTTTCTTTTCTTTTCTTTTCTTTTCTTTTCTTTTCTTTTCTTTTCTTTTCTTTTCTTTTCTTTTCTTTTCTTTTCTTTTCTTTTCTTTTCTTTTCTTTTCTTTTCTTTTCTTTTTTTTTTTTCTCACATAAGCTGACAAAGCAGCACACATAATGGGAAAGACAGGGGCTAGACTCAGACTTGCTGAGTTGGGTTGAAGGCATGGACAGAGTAAATGTGATGCAACTGGTAGCACATCACGTCCAGACACCTGGGAAGCCCAGAACAGATTGCTGGGGATACCAGCAAATGGCCCCCCCTTCTCAAAACAAAGCCACCGACCACACCTCATGAGTGCCAACCATGACCTCACTGATGACAACGCACCTCTCCCATGCCTTGGATGCATCTTCTACCCACCCTTTTACACACCTTAAAGAACTACACTTTGGTCTTTATTACTCTCACTTAAAATGTACTGCCAAGTTCAGACACAAACTCAACAGTAGAAAATGAAAAGATTGAGTTCTGGGAACAACAACTCACCCAACCTCATTACTTGATCGTCTTTGGCATGTAAGAGCAGCTCACGCCAAATGCTGTCATGTGCAAAGGGTTTCTTGTCCCGTGGACACTCAAAGACCAGCATAAAATCCGGCCCTGCACCTCGATCCCTCACACACTCTTCCAGACGCCTTCTCCCCTGCACCCAACAAGGTAAGCCTGAACCCTGATTGCCTCCTTTTACTCTCCACCTGTCCTCTGCCCCCAGCATGAGCAGCCATTCTGCCTCCCCAAAGCCAGGCTCCCCAAATCCTCACCCTAGGCCGCTTGGCCTCTCTTGGCCTCTCCCAGCACCGCTCCACACACCCACAACACCCTCAGCCTTCACAACACCCTCTCTTCCAGGCACCCTCCACACCACAGACATGTCCTGCTACGACATCTGCCGCCCCTGCGGACCCACCCCGCTGGCTAACAGCTGCAACGAGCCCTGTGTCAGGCAGTGCGAGGACTCCCGCGTCGTCATCCAGCCTCCTGCCGTTCTGGTCACCCTGCCAGGACCCATCCTCAGCTCCTTCCCCCAGAACACCGCCGTTGGATCCTCCGCATCAGCTGCTGTGGGCAGCAACCTCAGCGCTCAGGGAGTGCCCATCTCCTCCGGCGGCTTCGGAGGCTTTGGCCTTGGAGGCTTTGGCTTGGGAGGCCTGGGCTGCTTCTCTGGCAGAAGAGCCTGCTACCCCTGCTAAGGACCAGCACCCCTGACAGCAGCTAACAATGCCCTGCAGCCAACTTCATGGACTGAGGATGCTCTGATCTCTGTGCTCTGGGAGTACCTTCCACACAAAATGCATTGCTGCTGATGGTCACTGTGCCTGCACCTCTGACCAGGGCACTACTGTTTCTGCTCCTTTCAGAACTCAGTTCTCAGTTTCTGAACTGAAACAGAGAACTCTGCAAGTTGAAGTCCTGAGAACATACAAGGCAACCTGAGCATTAAAGCAGATGGAATCATCAAATGATTGAAAGTTTTGGGTTAGAAGGGATGTTAAGCATCATGTAGGTCCAACCAATCTGCCATGGGCAGGCATTTTTTGCAGTGGATCAGGATGCCCAAAGTCCCATCCAAGTTGGCCTCAAACACTTCCAAGAGGTGAGGCATCCACAGCTTTTTTGGGTTAGCTCACCATCCTCAGGGTAAAGAATTTCTTCCTTATATCTAATCTAAATCTAATCTCTTTTAGTTTAAAACTGTTAACACTTGTCATATCACTACACGCCCTGATAAAGAGTTCCTCCCCACCTTTCCTGTAGCCTCTTCTAAGTACTAGAGGGCCTCTATACTGTCTCCTGGAGCCTTCTCTTCCCCAGGCTGACCAAGCCCGGCTCTCTCAGCCTGTGTTTGCAGGAGAGGTGCTCCAGCTCTCTGAACATCTCATGCTCTGACAGGTCCAGATCTGTCTTATGCTGGCTGAAGGCTCAAGCACTTAACACAGTCTTCCAGGTGGGATATGATGAGCAGAGTAGAGGGAGAATCGCATCCCTCTGTTTGCTAGCTGAACTTCTATTGGTGCAGCCCAGGAAACAGCTGGCTTTCTGGGCTGTCAGTGTATATCGCTGGCTCATGTAAAGACGTTTCTCCACCAGTAACCCCCAGGTCATTCTCTGAAGGGCTGCTCTCAATCCAGTTGTTGCTCAGGCTGTATTGGTGTTGGGGATTGTCTTGACCCAAATGCAGGACCTTGCAATCAGCCTTGTTGAACTCCTTGAGGTTTGCTTGGGCCCACCTGCTAAGCCTGTCAAGGTCCTTCCAGGTGGCATCCCTTTTTCCTCTAAGGTGTCGGCCACCCCACTGAGCTTGGTGCCATGCACAAACTTGCCGAGGGCCCGCTCAATCCCACCATGTATGTCAGGGATGAGGAGGTGAAATAAAACTGGTCCCAGGACAGACTCCCGTGAGATAACACTCCACCCTGGTCTTTACCTGGGCATAGAGATGTTGGGTGCTTCTCCTTGAATGTTCTCATCCAGACAATTAGTTGTCTGAGAAGCAGACCGTCAGATAAATCTATGACTTCTTGTTTAAAAACAGAGTGCAGTCCAGCTGCATCTTGATCATAACCAGCTTGGGCCCTGCTGGCCTGCTGAGCCCTGCTTAATGTTGAGTGAATTAGAAGGAGTGTTGGGAGCAGAAAGGAAGAGGAGACATCACAGGCTGACATGCACAAGAACTTTATTGTGGAAAAAGAGTGCAAAGGTATGAGAGCAGAATGGACCTGTTCTGTTGTGCAAGTAGTGCAACCATCAGGCTGTGTCCCATGGTACAACAGATTTTCCCAGAGCCCCAGGGTCTTCCTCCACTGCAATAGAATCAACACATGGAAGGTGCTGGGTGGGTTTGTGGCTGTGAGCAAGCCTTTGCAGGGGAGAGTAGTGGACATGGAAGATGGTGGTAGGAGTAGAAGGAAATGAAAGAGGATGGGCTGTCCGTGAGCCATGTGTCCAGGCAGCACGGACTGGCCCCCTTCTCTGCTAGAGTGTGGAGTGCCATGAGAAGAAGAGCCGTGGCTGGTGAGCCTATGTGCCTCGAACAGTGCAGAGGTGAATCCTCAGTCGGAGTTCTGGCTTGCATGGTGTTGCAGTCTTTTGTCAGCGGTGTTGGCATGGGTCCTTAGCAGGGGTAGCAGGCTCTTCCACCAGAGATGCAGCCCAGGCCTCCCAAGCCATAGCCTCCAAGGCCAAAGCCTCCGAAGCCTCCGGAGGAGATGGGCACTCCCTGGGCGCTGAGGTTGCTGCCCACGGCAGCTGATGCGGAGGATCCAACGGCGGTGTTCTGGGGGAAGGAGCTGAGGATGGGTCCTGGCAGGGTGACCAGAACGGCAGGAGGCTGGATGACGACGCGGGAGTCCTCGCACTGCCTGACACAGGGCTCGTTGCAGCTGTTAGCCAGCGGGGTGGGTCCGCAGGGGCGGCAGATGTCGTAGCAGGACATGTCTGTGGTGTGGAGGGTGCCTGGAAGAGAGGGTGTTCTGAAGGTGGAGGGTGTTGGTGGCATGAGGAGCTGTGCTGGGGGAGGCCAAGGGAGTGGGGAGGCCTGGGATTTTATGAGAGCATGGCAGTGGCGAGGCGGAAGGGCTGCTGAGGCTGGGGACTGAGGGCATATGGAGAGTTACCCCGGTGGGGCAGGTGAAGGAGGGGGTCGGGGTTCAGGCTCACCTTGTTGGTCGCAGGGGAGAAGGCGTCTGGTGCAGTGTGTGAGGGTGCGAGGTGTAGAGCCGGCTTTTATGCTGCTCCTTGAGTGCCTTTGGGGCAAGAAACCCTTTGTGAATGACAGCATTTGGCGTGAGCTGCTCTGAAATGCCAAAGCCTGGCAAGTAATGAGGTGAGGTGTGGTGTCCTTCCCACAACGCACCCTTTTCATTACCTCCTGTTGCGGACATGTCTATTTGCCTTGGTGGCACCTTTTAAGTGAGAGTGGTTCTTTGGATGGATTTGCATGGAGAGTGCGTTTGAGGGCAGTCGGCAGACGCGGCCAAAGCATGAGAGAGGTGGGTTGTCATGAAGTGAGGTCATGGCATGTCACTCGTGTGTTGTGGTTTGCGGCTGTATTGTTGTGAGGAGGGGGCCCTATTTTCTGGCATAGCCATACTGCAGGCTTGTCTGGGCTTCCCAAATGTGCTGGGCATGAGGCACAGGAATACTTATTTATGATGATGTTACCCCTCTCATTTATAATGTGTAGCCACCAGTAGGTGTAATCTCTTAGGAGCTCAGCAGAGATTTGATTAAGTTCCTCAGAATATCCTTCTGGACAAAATGTCAAGCACGCAGCTAGACTAATATCTAATGTGATGGTTGAGCAGTTGGCTGATTGGTCAGACTCAAAATGTAGTTGTAAATGGGGTTACCTGTGCCTGGCAGGGAGTCACTCTGGGGGTTCCTGAGGGCTCCATTTTGAGTAGATAAGCCTCGCACATAGATGTTGAGAAATTAGAGGGCCCGGCTATGAGCAACAGCATGAAATTTAACAAGGGCAACTGGCGAATTCCCCATCTGAGACAGGGCAACCCTGGATCTATGTCCAGACTGGGGGAGGAGAGGCTGGAGAAGACCCAGCATGAAAGAACATGGGTCTTGGATGCAGGTAGGGTGACCAAAACCTCATCCTTGTGTGCAGAAGACTTTCTTGAAGCATGGAGATCTTCCTGCCCTGTGATGGGAGCAGTGGAGAGGGAGTCGATCCCTGGTGGTGTTTGGCTTGTGAGCATGTTATAGCAGCAGAGAGAACCGGACATAGGAGACAGTGCAAGTCAAGGAACGAAGTGGGAGAATGGTAGAATGTAAGTCGGCCATGTTTCCAAACATCATGAAATAGCCCACTTCCTTGCTTCTCTGGTTCATGCCTTGAGAGAAACAGCCGTGGATGTGGAGCTGATGACCCAATGGGTCAGCGACGGCGCAAAGGAGCATCCATACTCCACAAAGAGTCTCGCAACATATGTGTGGTGTCCGTGTAACAGACAACTGTGTTAAATAATACAGGCCTTAATAGAGGCCCCAGGGGGACACCATGCCTCCCTGGTCTGCACCTGAGCACCGAGCTGTTGAGTGCAAATCTTGCTATGTGACCACGTAGGCAACTCATTATCTGCTGAGTGGGCACTGGGAGATCCCTTTATAGCTTGCTGAAACAGACCCTAATCAAACGTGGGATAAGTAAGTGCTGTATTCTCCTCACAGAGGCCAGACCTGCAGCTCCTTCTACCAAAACCTTGCCACGTAAACCCAAAACACTAGGGGAGGTCTCGTGGCATTTTTCAACCTGCCCTACCTATATCTTGACCAAGCATATGTGGGGCCTCACAAGGGCAGAGTAGAGGGGGACAATCAACTCCCTCACTATGCTAGCCAATCCTCTGTTGATGCAGCCAATGATGTAATTGACATTCCGGTCTGCAGGCGTGCACTTCTGGGTCCTGTTGAGCCTTTCATCTACCAGAACAACCCAAGTCCTTCTCTGCAGGGCTGCTCTCAATGAGTTCTTCTCCCAGTCTGTACTCCTGTCTGGGATTGCCCTGAACGAGGTGCAGCACCTTGCACTTGGACTTGTTGAACCTCATTCTGTTCTGATTGGCCTGCTTCTCCAGCCCATTCAGGTTCGATTGGATGAAGATTGTTGTGTGAAGAAAGGAGGAGTGTCAGGCTGGCATGCATTAGAACTTTATTGAGGAAGACTCGTGAAAAGGAAGGAGCACAAGCAGCAGGGCCCTGGTCAGAGGTGCAGGCACAGTGACCATCAGCAGCTGTGCATTTTGTGTGGAAGATATTTCCAGACCCTGGAGATCAGAGCATCCTCAGTCCATGAAGTTGGCTGCAGTGCATTGTTAGCTGCTGTCAGGGATGTTGGCGTGGGTCCTTAGCAGGGGTAGCAGGCTCTTCTGCCAGAGAAGCAGCCCAGGCCTCCCAAGCCAAAGCCTCCAAGGCCAAAGCCTCCGAATCCCCCAGAGGAGATGGGCACTCCCTGGGCGCTGAGGTTGCTGCCCACGGCAGCTGATGCAGAGGATCCAACAGCAGTGTTCTGGGGGAAGGAGCTGAGGATGGGTCCTGGCAGGGTGACCACCACGGTAGGAGGCTGGATGGCGACGTGGGAGTCCTCGCACTGCCTGACACAGGGCTCGTTGCAGCTGTTAGCCAGCGGGGTGGGTCCACAGGGGCGGCAGATGTCGTAGCAGGACATGTCTGTGGTGTGGAGGGAGCCTGGAAGAGAGGGTGTTAGTAAGGCGGAGGGTATTGGTGGCATGAAGAGCTGTGCTGGGGGAGGCCAAGGGAGTGGAAAGGCCCAGAGTGGGGCTATGGAGAGCCTGGTGGTTGGGAGGTGGAAGGGCTGCTGAGGCTAGGGACAGAAGGTTGGTGGAGAGATGGGCAAGGTGTGTTGGGTGAAGGAGCGGAGCAGAGTTCAGACTCACCTTGTTGGGTGCAGGGGAGAAGGCTTCGGCAGGAGGGTGTGAGGGTGAGAGGCGCAGGGCCGGCTTTTATGCTGGTCCCCGAGTATACACGAGGCGAGAGAGCCTTTGCGCATGACAGTATTTGGCGTGAGCTGCTCTTACATGCCACAACCCCTCAAGTAATGAGGTGGGTTTGTGATCTTCCCACAATGTTCTGCCTCCATTTCTTCCTGTTCAAGATGTTAGAAGTGGTGGAACATTTCAAGTGAGAGTATTAAAGACTGAAGGATAGCTTTTGAGAGTTTGTGTATGGGCAGGTAGATGGTGCATGCATGACATGGGAGAGGTGCATTGTTGTCCATGAGGTCATAGTTTGGCACTCATGAGGTGTGGTCGGTGGCTTTGTTGTGAGGAGGAGGCCCCCCTTGTTGGCATCTCCATCAAGCTGGCCAGTGCTTCTCAGGTATGCTGGGCGTGATGCGCTACCACTTGCATCACATTCACTCCCTCCGTGCCTTCATCCCAACTCACCAGCCTGCGTTTAGCCCTTGTCTTTCCCTGTTGGGTGTGCTTCATTGGTGGCATGGTGGCCATCTTGCATGTAGAGGCTGTATGTGGGAGCAAGTGTATGGGAGCAAGACCCCTGTCTTGTCCCTGGGGCCGCAGTCCAAAGAGGCAGAGAAGAGGTGTTTGCATAGCAGGGTGTTGGAGTCGCGGGCCTGTCTCAGGGCTGACAAGACTAAGTGCATTGGGAGCCCTGCCATGCTTCTTCAAGGGTTGCATTGGCAACTCTGTAATGCTCCCTTTTCTGTGGCCAGCACAAGGGCTTTGGCCTAATGCAGTTTGGTGGGAATCCCTTGGGCTGTCTGTTGAGGCCTGGGAGAGGCTGTGCGATTTGTGAGGGGCAGGGACAGACATGTGGGAGTGTCCAGAAGGTCTGGGCCCAAAGCACTGGGGTGTTCTTTGAAGTGAGTATCAAGAGGGAATCTTATTTCTGTGCATGGTTTTCAGTGTTGACTCATACAATGTGGACGTTTCAGAGGGGAGCTGGAGGTGTGCATGCTGCTTGTGGCTGTGGACCTGAGGCCCCAGTGGTCGTGGTTGCATTCTGAGGAGTGGGGAATGGCAAGTTGTGGTGGTTTTACTCAAGTGGGCAGCCGAGCTCCACCACAACCGCTCTCTCACTCCCCCTCTCCTCAAAGAGGAAGGGGGAGAAAATACAACACAGAGAACTCGAGGTTTGAGATGAGAAAGATTTAATTAAAGGGAAAGGGAATGGGGAGGAAAATCAGAAACAAAAGAAACAATTGGTCTGTGTGGAAGCACAGAGAGAGAAAAAATTATTCTCTACTTCCCATCAGCGAGTGGTGTTTGGCCACGTCCTGGGAAGCAGGGCCTCGAACGCGTAGTGGTTGTTCAGAAGGAACAGCCCCCTCCCCCACGAAAGCCCCCCCTTTTATTGCTGAGTGTGACATCAGGTGTTATGGAATATCACTTCGATTGGTTGAAGTCAGCTGCCCCGGCAATGTCCCCTCCCCATCACTTGCCCACCCCCAGCCTGCTGGCTCTTTGGGGCTTTGAAGGAGTCCTGATGCTGTGCCAGCACTACGCAGCAATAGACACAACACTGGAGTGGTATCAGTGCTGTTCCAGCTACGAGTGCAGAGTACAGCACTGTGCGGGCTGCTGCAGGGAAAAGGTGACTCCAGCTCAGACAGACCCAACACACAAGTGCAGCCCTGATCTGCCAAGGTGAATGTTTTGTAGGCTGTCTCAATAGAGTTTGTTGGCGAAGATTCTGGGGAGTCTGTGTAACTGGTTATGCAGGAGTACATGGGACCAACAAGCTACACCTGCAAACAATGAATGTCCCAGGTGATATGTTTGCAATAGCAGTTTCAGTTATTTTTGAAAGGTCATGGTGACTGGGAGAGGTTCCTGAAAACTGGAAGAGACTCATCCCACTCTTTTGTTCAAGAACAGATGAAGGGATGAATATCTGGGAAACTGCAGCCTGGTCAGCCTGACATCAGCCTTTGGGAAGGTTCTGAGGAAATCCTCCCTGAATGTATTCTCAAGTACGGAAACGTGATGGAGCGTAGTCAGCATGGATTTTTAGAGAGCATATCCCATGTGTGCCTACACAGCATCTTCTATGTAGAAGTGACTGACGGCCTACCTATATGTAGGACTCTGTGATAGTGTTTGTTGTGAAGGTGGAGGATCAGAGAGGCACAAACAACATCGATTATTGGCTCGGCAGTATGCAGCATCAGGTCCCTTTGTAGATGGCTGAAACAGGCCCTTATCAAACATGGGGCAACTGCTTAATTCGTCTCACAGAGGCCACCTCTGTAGTCCCCACTACCAAAACCTTGCCACATAAAACCAGCACAATAGAGGAGGTCTTGTGGCACTTTTTGACCTGATCTAGAACCATGAACTTAAACAGGGTCAAGAAGGAATCATCATCAAATGGCTCACCTTGGAAGGGACTTTAAGGATCATCTTACTCCATCCCTCAGCCATAGGCAAGGATGCCACCCACTACATCACGTTGGCCAAGGTCCCATCCAGGCTGGCCTGGAACACCACTGGGGCTGGGGTAACCAAAACTTACCTGTACCATTGCCTCACCACCCTCACAGTGAAGAATTTCCTCCTAATGTCTAGTCTAAATCTATCCTCTTTTAGTTGAAGACCATTACCCCTTCTCCTATCATTATCTACACAAGTAAAGAGACATTCTCCGTCCTTTGTGAAGACCCCTTTAACTATTGAAAGATCTCAACGAATTCTCAGCAGAACCTTCACTTCTCCAGGCTGAACATCCCCAGCTCTCTGAGCCTTCTTTTAAAGGAGAGGTGCTCAAGATGGTGCCTCACAAGAACAGAAAAGAGGGGGGCAATCAACTCCCTCACTATGCTGGTTACTGCTCTGTTGATGCAGCACTGCATGCAGTTGGCCTTCTGGGATGCAGGCGTGCATTGGTGGATCCTATTGAGCCTTTCATCCACCAGAACAACCCAAGTCCTTCTCTGCAGGGCTGCTCTCAATGAGTTCTTCTCCCAGTCTGTACTCCTGTCTGGGATTGCCCTGACCCACGTTCAGTACATGGACTTGTTGAACCTCATGCAGTTCTGATTGGCCTGCTTCTCCAGCCTGTCTAGGTTCCTTTGGATGAAGTGTGTTGTGTGAATAAAGGAGGAGTGTCAGGCTGGCATGCATTAGAACTTTATTGAGGAAGACTCATGAAAAATGAATGAGCAAAAGGAGCAGGGCGCTGGTCAGAGATGCAAGAAGAGTGACCATCAGCAGCTGTGCATTTTGTGTGGAAGGTACTCCCAGACCCCGGAGATCAGAGCATCCTCAGTCCATGAAGTTGGCTGCAGGGCATTGTTAGCTGCTGTCAGGGGTGTTGGTATGGGTCCTTAGCAGGGGTAGCAGGCTCTTCCACCAGAGAAGCAGCCCAGGCCTCCCAAGCCAAAGCCTCCAAGGCCAAAGCCTCCGAAGCCGCCAGAGGAGATGGGCACTCCCTGGGCGCTGAGGTTGCTGCCCACGGCAGCTGATGCGGAGGATCCAACGGCAGTGTTCTGGGGGAAGGAGCTGAGGATGGGTCCTGGCAGGGTGACCACGACGGTGGAAGGCTGGATGGCGACGTGGGAGTCCTCGCACTGCCTGACACAGGGCTCGTTGCAGCTGTTAGCCAGCGGGGTGGGTCCACAGGGGCGGCAGATGTCGTAGCAGGACATGTCTGTGGTGTGGAGGGTCCCTGGAAGAGAGGGTGTTGGGAAGGTGGAGGGTGTTGGGGCTTTGAGGAGTGGTGCCTATGTAGGGAAGGGGAGCAGGGAGGCCTGTGTGTGTGGGGAGCATGGTGGTGGGGAGGTGGTAGGCCTGCTGTGTTTAGGGGCATAACACCTGTGGAGAGATGGGTTCAATGGGGCGGGTGAAGGAGGGAATTGGGGTTAAGACTCACCTTTGTTGCAGAGGAGAATGTGTTGAAAGGAGTGTGTGAGGGAGCGAGGTGCAGGGCCGGCTTTTATGCTGCTCCTTGAGTGCCCGCAGGGCAAGAGAGCCTCTACACATGACAACATTTGGCGTGAGCTGCTCTTGCATGCCAAAGCATGGCAAGTAATGAGGTGGGGTGTGGTGTCATTCCCAGAACTTGACCTTTTCATTTCCTCCTGTTTGGACATGGTGTTGGGTCCTGACGGCACCTTCAAAGTGAGGGAATAAGAGGCTGGAGAATTTCTTTGAAAGTTGCACAGGAGGTCAGGTGTATGTTGTGTCCAAAGGCTGCTTGAAGTGCGGTGTCATGAGTGAGGTCTTTGCGTGGCATTCATGTGGTGTGGCCCAGTCACAGTGGGCTTTGTGGCTGTAGGCAAGTCATTGGAGTGGAGAGCATTGGGCATAGAAGAGGATGCTATGAAAAGAAGGATCGAGAGATGAGTAGGTCCTACACTGGCCATGTTTCCTGCCTTTTCCATGTTTCCCCTTTTCGTCCAAAGCTGAAGTCCCCAGAGAACACAAGGCTTGATGCTCGCCTTGATGGGATTTCTCGGGCTGGGTGGTGTGGTCTGTGAGCGGCCCTGAGGTTCATGAAAGGCAGAGGACAAGATGGACTATGAGAAAAGTAGCCATCATATTATTGGGGATGGTGTTTGGGATTTATGTCAAGGGGGAGACCTATTTCTCTGCCCAGCGTTTAATTTTCTGGAAGATGATTTGGACATTTCGGTGACAAACTGGAGGCATGTGAGCAAAAACTGCAAAGGGTGAGTGAACATCAAGGCCTTCCACTGGTTCGCCAATGTGAGTGTTTCGTGGGCTGTCTCTCAGGTGAGTAGTGCACATTGCCGAGGAAGATGGAGAAGCTGTGCCACTGGATGTACTGAAGTGCACAGAACCTGTCAGGTTGCACCCACAAATGCTGAGAGTCTGTACTGTGTCTGGCTGGGATGTTAACTTTCCCTGCAGCAGCCCATACAGTGCTGTGCTCTGCACTTGTAGCTAGAAGAGCATTGTTATCACACCAGTGCTGTGTCTACGGCGGAGCAGTGCCGGCACATCAGGACTCTCTCTAACCCTCCTAGGGGGTGGACAAAAAGGTGAGAAGAGCAACATCACCAGGGCAGCTGACTTAAACCAGACAAAGGGATATTCCATACCATGTGGTGTCACACTCAGCAATACGAGATGGAAGCAGGAAGAAGAGGGGAGGGCTGGGCTCTCATTGTGAAAACGTCGATCCTCCTCCCAAAAACAGGCTACATGTGTTGAGGCCCTGCTTCAAGGATGTAGTCAAGCATTACTCATTTGAGGGAAGTCGAGAGTAATTTCTTTCCTCTGCACCGCCACATAGCCTTTAGTTTTTATTTGTTTTGTTTTGTTGTTTTTTTTTTCCCTTTCCCCCTCCCTTTTCCCCTTTCCTTTTTTTTTCCTCTTTAGTTAGATTGTTTAGTTAATAATATTCATTTCTTAATAATAATTATTATTATTTTTCCCTTTAATTAAATTATCCTTATCTCAACCTGTGCGTTGTTCATTACTTTTCTTCTTCCCCTCCTCATCTAAGGAAGGGGGGTGAGAGAGCAGTTGTGGTGTTTAGCTGCCTAGCATGGTAAAACCACCACAGAGTCCTGGCTGATATCTTCACAAGGCTTTCAGTTTTCTTTGAAAGTTGATGGCAACTGGGTTCCTGAAGACTGGAAGAGACTCATCCCGCTCCTATGTTCAACAAGATGGAGAAGGAAGGTGTGGGGAACTGCAGGCTGGTTGGCCTGCCATCAGTCTCTGGGAAGGTATAGAAGTAAATCTTCTTGGGAAGCATTGCCAAGCACACAAAGGAGAGGAACACGAAGGGGAGTATTGAGCATGGATTTAGAGAACTGAAGTCATGCCTGGGCCTTTTCAGTGTCTTCCACATTGAAATAACTCTCCTGGTAGATGAGGGAAGATCAGCAGCTGTTGCTTATGTTGCCTTTAGTAAAGGCTTTGATGCTCCCTCCAATGACATGGTCATTCAGAAACTGAGAAAGTACAGGATTCTTTGAGAATGAGCTGGGGTTGAGGATTTGGTGAGCCCTAGATCCAGCCTCATCCCAGAGGTACAACCCTCATTCCATGACAGTGATTGCAGTGTCTTGATGGTATTTGTCAGGGGTGGTGGCCAGGAAATCCTGATGGGAAAGAGAGTTATTCAGTGCATGTTGACTTCTGACTCATGCAAAAGTCCCTTAGCTAGCCCAGACCTTTGGTTGGGCAAGTGAAGGGCTTGTGTCACATGCCAGAAGAACAGCAGCAGCCCATTGCTGCTGTTGTCAGTGACATAGTTGGTAGGAGAGCTCTTGTGTCCCTTTAGCTCACCATCCCCAGGGTGAAGAATTTCTTCCTTATATCTAATCTAAATCTACTCTCTTTTAGTTTAAAGCTGTTAACACTTGTCATATCACTACACGCCCTGATAAAGAGTTCCTCCACACCTTTCCTGTAGCCTCTTCTAAGTACTAGAGGGCCTCTATACCGTCTCCTGGAGCCTTCTCTTCCCCAGGCTGACCAAGCCCATCTCTCTCAGCCTGTGTTTGTAGCTGGAAATCCTTTCCTCTAAGGTGTCGGCCACCCCACTGAGCTTGGTGCCATGCACAAACTTGCCGAGGGCCCGCTCAATCCCACCGTGTATGTCAGGGATGAGGAGGTGAAATAAAACTGGTCCCAGGACAGACTCCCGTGAGATAACACTCCACCCTGGTCTTCACCTGGGTATAGGGATGTTGGCTGCTTCTCCTTGAATGTGCTCATCCAGCCAATATGTTTTATGCTATGTGGTCCTTCTGTCAAATCTATGACTCTTCTTGTTTTAAAACAACGCTATATGCATGAGTGCTGTCAAGAAGCTCCTTGAACAACAACAGACTTGGGCCCTGCTCGCCTGCCGAGCCCTGCTTAATGTTGAGTGAATTAGAAGGAGTGTTGGGAGCAGAAAGAAAGAGGAGACATCACAGGCTGACATGCACAAGAACTTTATTGTGGAAAAAGAGTGCAAAGGTATGAGAGCAGAATGGACCTGTTCTGTGGTGCAAGTAGTGCAACCATCAGGCTGTGTCCCATGGTACAACAGATTTTCCCAGAGCCCCAAAGTCTTCCCCCACTGCAATAAAATCAACACATGGAAGGTGCTGGGTGGGTTTGTGGCTGTGAGCAAGCCTTTGCAGGGGAGAGTAGTGGACATGGAAGATGGTGGTAGGAGTAGAAGGAAATGAGAGAGGATGGGCTGTCCGTGAGCCATGTGTCCAGGCAGCACGGACTGGCCCCCTTCCCTGCTAGAGTGTGGAGTGCCATGAGAAGAAGAGCCGTGGCTGGTGAGCCCATGTGCCTCGAACAGTGCAGAGGTGAATCCTCAGTCGGAGTTCTGGCTTGCATGGTGTTGCAGTCTTTTGTCAGCGGTGTTGGCATGGGTCCTTAGCAGGGGTAGCAGGCTCTTCCGCCAGAGATGCAGCCCAGGCCTCCAAGGCCAAAGCCTCCGAAGCCTCCAGAGGTGATGGGCACTCCCTGGGCGCTGAGGTTGCTGCCCACGGCAGCTGATGCAGAGGATCCAACGGCGGTGTTCTGGGGGAAGGAGCTGAGGATGGGTCCTGGCAGGGTGACCAGCACGGCAGGAGGCTGGATGACAACGCGGGAGTCCTCGCACTGCCTGACACAGGGCTCGTTGCAGCTGTTAGCCAGCGGGGTGGGTCCGCAGGGGCGGCAGATGTCGTAGCAGGACATGTCTGTGGTGTGGAGGGTGCCTGGAAGAGAGAGTGTTGGGAAGGTGAAGGGTGTTGGGGGCATGAGGAGTGGTGGTGGGGAAGGCCAAGAGAGTGGGGAGGCCTGTGTTTGTGGGGAGCATGGTGTTGGGGAGGTGGAAGGGCTGCTAAGTGTGGAGGCAGAGGGCAAGTGGAAAGATAGGGCTGGTGGGGTGGGTGAAGGAGGGGGCCGGGGTTCAGGCTCACCTTGTTGGTCGCAGGGGAGAAGGCGTCTGGTGGAGTGTGTGAGGGTGCGAGGTGCAGGGCCGGCTTTTATGCTGGTCCGTGAGTGCCCGCGGGGCAAGAAATCCTTTGCACATGACAGCATTTGGCGTAGCTGCTCTGAAATGCCAAAGCCTGGCAAGTAATGAGGTGAGGTGTGGTGTCCTTCCCACAACGCACCCTTTTCATTTCCTCCTGTTGAGGACATGTCTATTTGCCTTGGTGGCATCTTTTAAGTGAGAGTGGCTCTTTGGATGGATTTGCATGGAGAGTGCATTTGAGGGCAGTCAGCAGACGCGGCCATAGCATGGGAGAGGTGGGGTGTCATGGAGTGAGGTCATGGAGTGTCACTTGTGTGGTGTGGTTTGCGGCTGCATTGTTGTGAGGAGGGGGCCCTATTTGCTGGCATCGCCATACAGCAGGCTTGTCTGGGCTTCCCAAATGTGCTGGGCATGAGGCACAGGAATACTTATTTATGATGATGTTACCCCTCTCATTTATAATGTGTAGCCACCAGTAGGTGTAATCTCTTAGGAGTTCAGCAGAGATTTGATTAAGTTCCTCAGAATATCCTTCTGGACAAAATGTCAAGCACGCAGCTAGACTAATATCTAATGTGATGGTTGAGCAGTTGGCAGATTGGTCAGACTCAAAATGTAGTTGTAAATGGGGTTACCTTTGCCTGGCAGGGAGTCACTGTGGGGGTTCCCGAGGGCTCCATTTTGAGTAGAGAAGCCTCGCACATAGATGTTGAGAAATTAGAGGGCCGGGCTATGAGCAACAGCATGAAATTTAACAAGGGCAACTGGCAAATTCCCCATCTGAGACAGGGCAACCCTGGATCTATTTCCAGACTGGGGGAGGAGAGGCTGGAGAACGTCCCACCATGAAAGAACATGGGTCTTGGATGCAGGTAGGGTGACCAAAACCTCATCCTTGTGTGCAGAAGACGTTCCTGGGGCACGGAGATCTTCCTGCCCTGTGATGGGAGCAGTGGAGAGGGAGTTGAGTGAGCAGCAGTGGGGCCCGAGGGACCAGCCTGAAGCTGTGTCAGGGCAGGTTCAGCTTGGATATTAGGGAAAGGCTGTTTCCCGAGAGGGTGGTTTGGCACTGGAATAGGTTCCCCATGCAGATGGCACAGCCCATCCCTGCAGACCCTACTACCAAAACCTTGCCATGTAAACCCAAAACAGTAGGGGAGTTCTTGTGGCATTTTTCGACCTGCCCTACCTATATGTTTACCAAGCATTTGAGGGGCCTCACAAGGGCAGAGCAGAGGGGGCCAATCACCTCCCACACTATGCTGGCCAATCCTCGGTTGATGCAGCACTGCATGCAGTTGGCCTTCTGGGCTGCAGGCGTGCATCTATGGATCCTGTTAAGCCTTTCATCCACCAGAACAACCCAAGTCCTTCTCTGCAGGGCTGCTCTCAATGAGTTCTTCTCCCAGTCTGTACTCCTTTTTGGGATTGCCCTGACCCACGTTTAACACTTGGACTTGTGGAACCTCATGTGGTTCATATGGGCCTTCTTCTCCAGCCCGTCCAGGTCCCTTTGAATGAAGAGCGTTGTGTGAAGAAAGGAGGAGTGTCAGGCTGGCATGCATTAGAACTTTATTGAGGAAGACTCGTGAAAAGGAAGGAGCACAAGCAGCAGGGCCCTGGTCAGAGGTGCAGGCACAGTGACCATCAGCAGCTGTGCATTTTGTGTGGAAGATATTTCCAGACCCCAGAGATCAGAGCATCCTCAGTCCATGAAGTTGGCTGCAGTGCATTGTTAGCTGCTGTCAGGGGTGTTGGCGTGGGTCCTTAGCAGGGGTAGCAGGCTCTTCTGCCAGAGAAGCAGCCCAGGCCTCCCAAGCCATAGCCTCCAAGGCCAAAGCCTCCGAAGCCGCCGGAGGAGATGGGCACTCCCTGGGCGCTGAGGTTGCTGCCCACGGCAGCTGATGCGGAGGATCCAACGGCGGTGTTCTGGGGGAAGGAGCTGAGGATGGGTCCTGGCAGGGTGACCACGACGGTGGAGGGCTGGATGGCAACGTGGGAGTCCTCGCACTGCCTGACACAGGGCTCGTTGCAGCTGTTAGCCAGCGGGGTGGGTCCGCAGGGGCGGCAGATGTCGTAGCAGGACATGTCTGTGGTGTGGAGGGAGCCTGGAAGAGAGGGTGTTGGGAAGGTGCAGGTTGTTTTGAAGGTGTCAGGGGTGTCTGGAGCGGTGGTGAGGGAAAGGAAGGGATTGGGGAGGCCTGGGTTTGCAGGTAGCATGGTGGAGGGGAGGCGGAAGGGCTGCTGAGGATGGGGACAGATGGTGTGTGGAGAGATGGTTTCGATAAGGCAGGTGAAGGAGGAAAATGGGGTTAAGACTCACCTTTTTGGTCGCAGGGGAGAAGGCTTCAGGAGGAGTGTGTGAGGGTGTGAGGCGCAGGGCCGGCTTTTATGTTGGTCCTTGAGTGCCTGCAGGGCAAGAGAGCCTCTGCGCATGACAACATTTAGCGTGAGCTGCTCTTGCATGCCATAGCCTGGCAAGTAATGAGGTGGGGTGTGGTGTCCTTCCCACAACTTGACCTTTTTATTTCCTCCTGTTGAGGACATGGTGTTAGATCCTGACGGCACCTTCAAAGTGAGAGAATTAGAGGCTGGAGCATTTCTCTGTAAGCGGCATGGGTGGGCAGGTATATGATGTGTCGAAAGGCTCATAGATGTGCGGTATCATGAGTGAGGTCTTTGTGTGGCATTCATGTTGTGTGGCACAGACACACTGGACTTTGTGGCTGTCAGCAAGTTATTGCAATGGACAGCATAGGGCATAGAATTGGGTGCTATGAAAACAAGGAATGAGAAGTAAGTAGGTCCTACACTGGCCATATTTCCCAACTTTACCATGTTTCCCCTTTTCCTCCAAGCTGCAGTCCTCAGAACAAGCATATCTTTTGAAGGCTCATGTAGGGATGGATAGATGTTGCATTCAAGACATGGGAGAGGTGCATTGTTGTCCATGAGGTCATGGTTTGGCACTCATGAGGTGTTCTCGGTGGCTTTCTTGTGAGGAGGGGGCACCCCTTGCTGACATCTCCAGCAGGTTGGTCAGTGCTTCTCAGGTATGCTGGGCGTGATGCACTACCACTTGCATCACATTCACTCCCTCCGTGCCTTCATCCTAACCCACCAGCCTGCGTATAGCCCTTGTTTTACCCTGTTGGGTGTGCTTCATTGGTTGCTTGGTGGACATTTTGCATGTGTAGTTTGTAGTTGAGAGAAAGTACACTCCCTGTTTTGCTCCTGGGTCAGCTGTCTGAAGAGGCAGAGGAGGGATGTTTGCATAGCAGGGTGTTGTAGTCGCGGGCCTTTCTCAGGGCTGACAAGACTAAGTGTGTTGGGAGCCCTGCCATGCTTCCAAAAGGGTTGTGTTGGCACCTCCATAGTGCTCCCTTTTCTGTGGCCAGCATGTCGACAGCTGGGGCTTTGGTCTCCAGCCATTTGCTGGGAGTCCCTTGGGCTGTCTGTTGACGCCTGGGAGAGGCTGTGAGATTTGTGAGGGGCAGGGACAGACATGTGGGAGTGTCCAGAAGGTCTGGGCCCAAAGCACTGGGGTGTTCTTTGAGGTGAGTGTCATGGGGGAATCCTATTTCTCTGTGTGGTGTTCAGTGTTGACATATACGATGTGGACGTTTCAGAGGGGAGCTGGAGGTGTGCATGCTGCTTGTGGCTGCGGACCTGAGGCCCCAGTGGTCGTGGTTGCATTCTGAGGAGTGGGGAATGACAAGTGCAGCCCCTGATCTGCCAAGGTGACTGTTTTGAAGGGTTTCCCACTGCAGCTTGTTGACGAAGATGCTTGGGAGGCTGTTTGGCTGGTTATGCAGGGGTCTGTGGGACCCAGCAGACTAGACCTGCAAGTGCTGAATGTCCCAGGTGATATATTTGCAATAGCAGTTTCAGTTATTTTTGAAAGGTCATGGTGACTGGGAGAGGATCCTGAATGCTGGAAGAGACTCATCCCATTCTTCTGTTTGAGAGCAGATGAAGGAGGAATTTCTGGGAAACTGCAGCCTGGTCAGCCTGATATTAGTCCCTGGGAAGGTTCTGAGGAAACCCTCCCTGAATGTATTCTCAACCACAGAAAAGTGAAGGAGAGTAGTCAGCATGGATTTATAGAGAGCATATCCCATGTGTGCCTACACAGCATCTTCTACGTAGAAGTGACTGACGTCCTACCTCTATGTAGGACTCTGTGATAGTGTTTGTTGTGAAGGTGGAGGATCAGAGAGGCACAAACAACATCGATTATTGGTTCGGCACTATGCAGCATCAGGTCCCTTTGTAGATGGCTGAAACAGGCCCTTATCAAACATGGGGCAGCTGCTGGATTCTTCTCACAGAGGCCACCTCTGCAGTCCCCACTACCAAAAACCTTGCAATGTAAAAACAGCACAATAGGGATAGCCTTGTGGTACTTTTTGACACGATCTTGAACTGTGTACTTAAACAGGGTGAGGTGGGAATCATCATAGAGTCATAGAGTGTCTCACCTTGGAAGGAACTTTAAGGATCATCTTACTCCAGCCCCCTGCCGTAGGAAGGGATGTCACCCACCAGATCATGTTGGACAAGGCCCCATCCAGGCTGCCCCTGAACTCCACCAGGGATGGGGCATTCACAGTCTTGTCTTGAGAACCTGTTACAGTGCCTCATCACCCTCGCACTGAAGAATTTCCTCCTAATATCTAGTCTAAATCTATCCTCTTTTCAGTTGAAGACCATTACCCCTTCTCCTATCATTATCTACACGAGTAAAGAGATATTCTCCATCCTTTTTGAAGACCCCTTTGACTATTGAAAGATCTCAACGAATTCTCAGCAGAACCTTCACTTCTCCAGGCTGAACATCCCCAGCTCTCTGAGCCTTCTTTCACAGGAGAGCTGCTCAAAGTGGAGCCTCATGAGAACAGAAAGGAGGGGGGCAATAAACTCCCTCACTATGCTGATTACTGCTCTGTTGATGCAGCACTGAATGCAGTTGGCCTTCTGGGCTGCAGTCATGCATTGCTGGATCCTGTTGAGCATTTCATCCACCAGAACAACCCAAGTCCTTCTCTGCAGGGCTGCTCTCAATGAGTTCTTCTCCCAGTCTGTACTCCTGTCTGGGATTGCCCTGACCCAGTTACACCACGCTGCACTTGGACTTGTTCAACCTCATTCTGTTCTGATTGGCATGCTTCTCCAGCCTGTCTAGGTTCCTTTGGATGAAGAGCATTGGGTGAAAAAGGAGGAGTGTCAGGCTGGCATGCATTAGAACTTTATTGAGGAAGACTCGTGAAAAGGAAGGAGCACAAAAAGAAGGGCCCTGGTCAGAGGTGCAGGCACAGTGACCATCAGCAGCTATGCATTTTGTGTGGAAGGTATTCCCAGACCCCGGAGATCAGAGCATCCTCAGTCCATGAAGTTGGCTGCAGGGCATTGTTAGCTGCTGTCAGGGGTGTTGGCGTGGGTCCTTAGCAGGGGTAGCAGGCTCTTCTGCCAGAGAAGCAGCCCAGGCCTCCGAAGCCATAGCCTCCCAGGCCAAAGCCTCCAAAGCCGCCGGAGGAGATGGGCACTCCCTGGGTGCTGAGGTTGCTGCCGACGGCAGCTGATGCAGAGGATCCAACAGCAGTGTTCTGGGGGAAGGAGCTGAGGATGGGTCCTGGCAGGGTGACCACCACGGTAGGAGGCTGGATGGCGACGTGGGAGTCCTCGCACTGCCTGACACAGGGCTCGTTGCAGCTGTTAGCCAGCGGGGTGGGTCCGCAGGGGCGGCAGATGTCGTAGCAGGACATGTCTGTGGTGTGGAGGGTCCCTGGAAGAGAGGCTGTTGGGAATGTGTAGGGTGTTGGGGGTGTGAGGAGTGGTGCCTAAGTAGGCAAGGGGAGCGGGGAGGGCTGTGCTTGTGGGGATCCTGGTGGTTGGGAGGCGGAAGGGCTGCTGGGGCTGGGGGCAGAGACTGTGTGGAGAGATGGGTCTGATGGGTAAGGAGAAGGAGGGGATCGGGGCTAAGGCTCACCTTGTTGGTCACAGGGGCGAAGGCGTCAGGAGGAGTGTGTGAGGGTGCGAGACACAGGGCTGGCTTTTATGCTGCTCCTTGAGTGCCCACAGGGCAAGAGAATCTCTGCGCATGACAACATTTGGCGTTAGCTGCTCTTACATTCCAAAGCCTGGCAAGTAATGAGTTGAGGTGTGGTGTCCTTCCCACAATTTGACCTTTTCATTTCCTCCTGTTGAGGACATGGTATTAAATCCTGACGGCACCTTCAAAGTGAGAGTAATAGAGGCTGTTGCATTTCTCTGAAAGTTGCATGGGAGGACAGGTAGATGATTTTTGCGAAAGGCTGGTTGAGGTGCGGTGTCATGAGTGAGGTCTTTGCATGGCATTCATGTGGTGTGGCCCAACCACACTGGGCTTTGTGGCTGTGAGCCAGTCATTGCAGTGGAGAGCAGAGAGGGGGACAATCAACTCCCTCACTATGCTGGTTACTGCTCTGTTGATGCAGCACTGCATGCAGTTGGCCTTCTGAACTTCAGGTGTGCATCTGTGGATCCTGTTGAGCCTTTCATCCACCAGAACAACCCAAGTCCTTCTCTGCAGGGCTGCTCTCAATGAGTTCTTCTCCCAGTCTGTACTCCTGTCTGGGATTGGCCTGTCCCAGGTGCAGCACGCTGCACTTGGACTTGTTGAACCTCATGCAATTCACATGGTCCTGCTTCTCTAGCCCGTCAGGGTTCCATTGGATGAAGAGTGTTGTGTGAAGAAACGAGGAGTGTCAGCCTGGCATGCATTAGAACTTTTAGATTAGAACTATCATAGAAGACTCGTGAAAAGGATTCTATGAGAAAGAGCTGCAGTTGAGGATTTGGTGAGCCCAAGATCCAACCTCATCCCAGAGGTACAACCCTCATTCCATGACACTGATTGCAGTGTCTTGATGGTATTTGTCAGGGGTGGTGGCCAGAAAATCCTGATGGAAAAGAGTTACTCAGTGTGTGCTGACTTCTGACCCATGCAGAAGTCCCTTAGCTAGCCAAGACCTTTGGTTGGGCAAGTGAAGGTCTTGTGTCACATGCCAGAAGAACAGCAGCAGCCCATTGCTGCTGTTGTCAGTGACATACTTGGTAAGAGAGGTCTTGTGTCCCTTTTCATACACTTCTACAACTCCAGAGGATCTAGACCTGTGAGGCTCTCAGTTCACAGTTCTCAGTGAGTTCTCAGTTTCTGAATGGCCATGAACTTCTCAGTTTCTGAACTGAGTTTCAGAACTTCTCAGTTTCTGAATGACCATGTCATTGGAGGGAGCATCAAAGCCTTTACTAAAGGCAATGTAAGCAACAGCCACAGCTCTTTCCTCATCTACCAGGAGAGTTATTTCAATGCAGAAGACACTGAGAAGGCCCAGGCATGACTTCAGTTCTCTAACTCCATGCTGAAAACTCCCCTTCGCGTTCCTCTCCTTTGAGTGCTTGGCAATGCTTCCCAAGAAGATTTCCTTCCGCACTTTCCCAGAGACTGATGGCAGGCCAACCAGCCTGCAGTTCCCCACACCTTCCTTCTCCATCTTGTTGAACATCACAGTGGGATGAGTCTCTTGCAATCTTCAGGAACCCAGTTGCCATCAACTTTCAAAGAAAGCTGAAAGCCTTGTGAAGATATCAGGCTGGACTCTGTGGTGGTTTTACCGCGCTAGGCAGCTAAACACCACAACCTCTCTCTCACTCCCCCTTCTTAGATGAGGAAGGGAAGAAGAAAAGTAAAGAACAACACACAGGTTGAGATAAGGATAATTTAATTAAAGGGGAAAATAATAATAATAATAAATAAGGAAAGAATATTATTAACTAAACAATCTAACTAAAGTGGAAAAAAAAGGAAAGGGGAAAAAGGAGGGCGAAAGGGATAAAAAAGGAGAAAAAAATATAAAAATTAAGTCTGTGTGGCAGTGCAGAGGAAAGAAATCACTCTCTACTTCCCTCAAATGAGCGATTCTGGACCATGTCCTTGAAGCAGGGCCTCAATGTACGTAGGCCGTGTTCGGGAGGAGGACTGAAGTTCTCACAATGAGAGCCCAACACTCACTCTTCTTTTTCTTTCCATTTTTATTGCTGAGTGTGACACCACATGGTATGGAATATCCCTTTGTCTGGTTTAAGTCAGCTGCCCTGGTGATGTTGCTCTTCTCACCTTTTTGTCCACCCCCTAGGAGGGTTAGAGAGAGTCCTGATGTGCCGGCACTGCTCCGCCGTAGACACAGCACTGGTGTGATAACAATGCTGTTCTAGCTACAAGTGCAGAGCACAGCACTGTATGGGCTGCTGCAGGGAAAGGTAACATCCCAGCCAGACACAGTACAAACACTCAGCATTTGTAGGTGCAACCTGACAGGTCCTCTTCACTTCAGTACATCCAGTGGCAATGCCTCCCTATATTCCAAAGCAACATGCACTACTCACCTGTTGGACAGCCTGCAAAACGTTCACCTTGGCTAACCAGTTGAATGCCTTCGGAGTTTTAGCTCACATGCACTAGTTCTGCCTCAAATGTCCAAATCATCTTTCAGAAAATCAAACACTGCGCAGAGAAATAGGTTTCCCCCTTGACACAAATTCCAAATATCCCCAATAACGCAATGGCTGCCAGCTAGCCATTTTTCACACTCCCTCTTCTCTTCTGCCTTTCATGAAAATCAGAACCACTCCCAGACCACACGACCCAGCCTGAGAAATCCCATCAAGCTGACTGTCAACCCTAGGGTTTTCTCTAGGGACTTTAGGTTTGGAGGAAAGGAGGGGAAGCCTATGCTGTCAAGAAACAAGGCCACTGTAGGACCTATTCACCTCTCATTCCTTCTTTTCATAGCATCTTCTTCTATGCCCAATACTCTCCACTGCAGTGACATGCTCAGTGAGACAAAGCCCAGTGAAGCTGGGCCACACCACATGAACGCTATGCAAAGACCTCACTAATGACACCGCAGCTCATCCAGCCTCTGGCCACATCATCTACTTGCCCTCCCATGCACCTTTCAGAGAAATGCTCCAGCCTCTAATTCTCTCACTTTGAAGGTTCTGTCAGCATCTAACACCATGTCCTCAACAGGAGGACATGAAAAGGTCAAGTTGTGGGAAGGACACCACACCTCAACTCATTACTTGCCAGGCTTTGGAACGTAAGAGCAGCTCACGCCAAATGTTGTCATGCGCAGAGGCTCTCTCGCCCTGCAGGCACTCACGGACCAGCATAAAAGCCGGCCGTGCACCTTGCTCCCTCACACACTCCTTCCGACACCTTCTCCTCTGCGACCAACAAGGTGAGACTGAACCCCGATCCCCTCCTTCACCCGCCTCCCCACATACTCTCTACCCCCAGCCTCAGCAGCCCTTCTGCCTCCCCAAAGCCATGCTCTCATAAAATCCCAGGTCTCCCCGCTCCCCTTGCCTACCTAGGCACCGCTCCTCACGCCCCCAGCACCCTCCACCTTCCCAACACCCTCTCTTCCAGGCACCCTTCACACCACAGACATGTCCTGCTTCGACATCTGCCGCCCCTGCGGACCCACCCCGCTGGCTAACAGCTGCAACGAGCCCTGTGTCAGGCAGTGCGAGGACTCCCACGTCGCCATCCAGCCTTCCACCGTGGTGGTCACCCTGCCAGGACCCATCCTCAGCTCCTTCCCCCAGAACACTGCCGTTGGATCCTCCGCATCAGCTGCTGTGGGCAGCAACCTCAGCGCCCAGGGAGTGCCCATCTCCTCCGGTGGCTTCGGAGGCTTTGGCCTTGGAGGCTATGGCTTGGGAGGCCTGGGCTGCTTCTCTGGCAGAAGAGCCTGCTACCCCTGCTAAGGACCCACGCCAATACCCCTGACAGCAGCTAACAATGCCCTGCAACCAACTTCAGGGACTGAGGATGCTCTGATCTCCGGGGTCTGGGGATACCTTCCACACAAAATGCACAGCTGCTGATGGTCACTGTGCCTGCACCTCTGACCAAGGCCATTCTGCTTGTGCTCCTTCCTTTTCATGAGTCTTCCTCAATAAAGTTCTAATGCATGCCAGCCTGACACTCCTTTCTTCACACAATGCTGTTCATTCAAAGGGACGTGGACGGGCTGGAGAAGCAGGCCCATGTGAACCACATGAGGTTCAACAAGTCCAAGTGTTAAACGTGGGTCAGGGCAATCCCAGACAGGAGTACAGACTGGGAGAAGAACTCATTGAGAGCAGCCCTGCAGAGAAGGACTTGGGTTGTTCTGGTGGATGAAAGAATCACAGAATCACAGAATCACAGAATTTCTAGGTTGGAAGAGACCTCAAGATCATCGAGTCCAACCTCTGACCTAACGCTAACAATCCCCACTAAACCATACCCCTAAGCTCTACATCTAAACGTCTTTTAAAGACTTCCAGGGATGGTGACTCCACCACTTCCCTGGGCAGCCTGTTCCAGTGTCTAACAACCCTTTCGGTAAAGAAGTCCTTCCTAACATCCAACCTAAAACTCCCCTGGTGCAACTTTAGCCCATTCCCCCTCGTCCTGTCACCAGGCACGTGGGAGAACAGGCCAACCCCCACCTCACTACAGCCTCCTTTAAGGTATCTGTAGAGAGCAATAAGGTCGCCCCTGAGCCTCCTTTTCTCCAGGCTGAACAAGCCCAGCTCCCTCAGCCGCTCCTCATAGGACTTGTTCTCCAGGCCCCTCACCAGCTTCATCACCCTTCTCTGGACCCGCTCAAGCACCTCGATATCCTTCTTGTAGTGGCTCAATAGGATCCAGCAGTGCACAACTGCAGCCCAGAAGACCAACTGCATGCAGTGCTGCATCAACAGAGGACTGGCCAGCATAGTGAGGGAGGTGATTGGCCCCCTCTGCTATGCCCTTGTGAGGCCCCTCAAATGCTTGGTAAACATATAGGTAGGGCAGGTCGAAAAATGCCACAAGAACTCCCCTACTGTTTTGGGTTTACATGGCAAGGTTTTGGTAGTAGGGTCTGCAGGGATGGGCTGTGCCATCTGCATGGGGAACCTATTCCAGTGCCAAACCACCCTCTCAGGAAACAGCCTTTCCCTAATATCCAAGCTGAACCTGCCCTGACACAGCTTCAGGCTGGTCCCTCGGGCCCCACTGCTGCTCACTCAACTCCCTCTCCACTGCTCCCATCACAGGGCAGGAAGATCTCCGTGCCCCAGGAACGTCTTCTGCACACAAGGATGAGGTTTTGGTCACCCTACCTGCATTCAAGACCCATGTCCTTTCATGGTGGGCCGCTATCCAGCCTCTCCTCCCCCAGTCTGGACATAGATCCAGGGTTGCCCTGTCTCAGATGGGGAATTCGCCAGTTGCCCTTGTTAAATTTCATGCTGTTGCTCATAGCCCGACCCTCTAATTTCTCAACATCTATGTGCGAGGCTTCTCTACTCAAAATGGAGCCCTTGGGAACCCCCACAGTGACTCCCTGCCAGGCACAGGTAACCCCATTTACAACTACATTTTGAGTCTGACCAATCAGCCAACTGCTCAACCATCACATTAGGTATTAGTCTAGCTGCGTGCTTGACATTTTGTCCGGAAGGATATTCTGAGGAACTTAATCAAATCTCTGCTGAACTCCTAAGAGATTACACCTACTGGTGGCTACACATTATAAATGAGAGGGGTAACATCATCATAAATAAGTATTCCTGTGCCTCATGCCCAGCACATCTGGGAATCCCAGACCAGCCTGCTGTATGGCGATGCCAGCAAATAGGGCCCCCTCCTCACAACAATGCAGCCGCAAACCACACCACACAAGTGACTCTCCATTACCTCACTCCATGACACCCCACCTCTCCCATGCTTTGGCCGCGTCTGCTGACTGCCCTCAAATGCACTCTCCATGCAAATCCATCCAAAGAGCCACTCTCACTTAGAAGCTGCCGCCATGGCCAAATAGACATGTCCTCAGCAGGAAGAAATGAAAAGGGTGCGTTGTGGGTTGGACAAAACACCTCAACTCATTATTTGCCAGGCTTTGTTGTTTAAGAAGAGCTCACGCCAAATGTTGTCATGCACAAAGGGTTAATTGCCCCGCGGGCACTCAAGGACCAGCATAAAAGCCAGCCCTGTGCCTCGCTCTCTCACACACTCGTTCTGAAGCCTTCTCCCCTGCGACAAACAAGGTGAGCCCGAACCCCACTCCCATCCTTCACCTACCCAACCAGCCTTATCTCCCCACACAGCCTCTCCCCCCAGCCCCAGCAGCCCTTTTTCCTCCCCAATGCCATGCTCCCCACAACAGTAGGCCTCCCTGCTCCCTTGGCCTCCTCCAGCAGTGCTCCACACACCCCTAAAACCCTCTGCTTTCCCAACACCCTCTCTTCCAGGCTCCCTCCACACCACAGACATGTCCTGCTACGACATCTGCCGCCCCTGCGGACCCACCCCGCTGGCTAACAGCTGCAACGAGCCCTGTGTCAGGCAGTGCGAGGACTCCCACGTCGCCATCCAGCCCTCCACCGTCGTGGTCACTCTGCCAGGACCCATCCTCAGCTCCTTCCCCCAGAACACCGCCGTTGGATCCTCCGCATCAGCTGCCGTGGGCAGCAACCTCAGTGCCCAGGGAGTGCCCATCTCCTCCGGCGGCTTCGGAGGCTTTGGCCTTGGAGGCTATGGCTTGGGAGGCCTGGGCTGCTTCTCTGGCAGAAGAGCCTGCTACCCCTGCTAAGGACCCACGCCAACACCCCTGACAGCAGCTAACAATGCCCTGCAACCAACTTCAGGGACTGAGGATGCTCTGATCTCCGGGGTCTGGAAATACCTTCCACACAAAATGCACAGCTGCTGATGGTCACTGTGCCTGCACCTCTGACCAGGGCCCTTCTTTTTGTGTTCCTTCCTTTTCACGAATCTTCCTCAATAAAGTTCTAATGCATGCCAGACTGACACTCCTCCTTTCTTCACCCAATGCTCTTCATCCAAAGGAACCTAGACAGGCTGGAGAAGCAGGCCAATCAGAACAGAATGAGGTTCAACAAGTCCAAGTGAAAGGTGCTGCACCGAGTTGGGGGCAATCCCAGACAGGAGTACAGACTAGGAGAAGAACTCATTGAGAGCAGCCCTGCAGAGAAGGACTTGGGTTGTTCTGGTGGATGAAAGGTTTGAACAGGACCCAGCAGTGCACGCCTGCAGCCCACAAAGCCCACAGCATCCTGGGCTGCATCAACAGAGGTGTGACCTTCAGGTCAAGGGAGGTGATTGTTCCCCTCTACTCTGTCCTTATGAGGCCCCACATGGAGTACTACCTGAAGCTTTATGGCCCACAGCACAAGGGGGAATGGTCTCCAAATAAAGAGGATAGATTTAGACTAGACATTAGGAGGAAATTCTTTACTGTGGGGGTGGTGAGGCACTGGAACAGGGTGCCAAGAGAAGTAGTAGATGGCCCATCCCTGGAGGTGTTCAAGGCCAGGCTACATGGGGCCTTGGCCAGACTGATCTGGTGGGTGCCATGCCTTCCTATGGCAGGGCTTTGGAGTTAGGAGATCCTTATATTCCCTTCCAAGACAAGCCATTCTGTGATTCTATGATGATTCCCACTTCACCCTGTACAAATTCAGGAGAGAAGAGGCAGCGGCCCGTGGAGAGCCCCTGTAGGAATAGACCCCTGGGACAGAGCTGCAGGTTGTGGAGAGGAGCCCATGCAGGAGCAGGGGATCTGGGGAGAGCTGCTCCTTGTGGAGGACCCATGCTGGAGCAGTTTGCTCCAGATATATGAACCCTGTGGTACGGAGTCATATTGAAGCTGTTCTTGAAGAGCTGTTGCCTGTGGGAAGCCCACATAGGCTCGGTTCGGGAAGGATGGCATCCTTTCGGAAGGACCCTTGTGGAGCAGGCACAGAGAGGGACTATGAAGGAACGGCGGACACGAAGCAACAAGAACTGACTGCAGCCCACATTGGTCCTTCCCCTACGCCGCTCAAGTGGAGGAGGTGGAATGGGGTGGATGAAGTAGATATCTTTAGTTTGTTTGTGTTTTGCTTCTTTCTCACTGCTCTAGCTTGTTAGTAATAGATAACATGTTTTATTTATCTCCCTGTGCTTCAGCTTGTTTTGACCATGACTAACACTGCTGAGTGATCTCCCAGTTCTTATGTCAACCCTTGAGCCCTTTTCATTGTATCTTCTCCCCCTTTCCCTTTGAGAAGGGGGAGTGAGAAAGCAGTTATGGCAGAGCTCAGCTGCCCAGCTAGGTGAAACCACCACACCTGGCGAGGATGTCACCAACATCACCACAAGTGGGCACCACCTGGGCTTTCAGCGCATCACTCAAGACCTACATGTGCCCAGCTAAAGCCTTGGGCACATTAAGGCTCGTCTTCTATGCCCTCTGAAGCAATCTGCCCATGTCAGCACATCCTTGACTGCTTTCTTCTGCAACATCATCCTACACCTTCACAACAAACGCTATCACAGAGTCATGTATGTGACATATATGTAAGACATCAGTCAATTCTATGTAGAAGACTCTGCGGAGGCACACATGGAATTTGCTCTTTATAAATCCATGGTGACTCTTCTCCATCACTTCTCTGTGCTTGAGAATACATTCTGGGAGGATTTCCTTCAGAGCCTTTCCAGATACCTTGAGAAACAAGGTTGTGTTTTTGCAAGAGAAGGTGTTTTCGCACCGTAAAATTTCACTAAACTTGCATATTCAAAAGCGATTGGGCAGGCATGACAGTAGCTTTACAGTGGGGAGTATGGTAAGAACATAAGGGGAAGGTCCTACTGTCCCAAAATAAGCAAGATAGCTAGAAAAACAGGACGAGCAGTGCAAAATCAGTAAAAACAAAAAATTGCGATCCCTCTGGTCATGAAAGAAGAAGGGGAAAAAAAAATGAAAAGGAGAAATTAAAGTTTGGTCAAATAAAATTGGACATATATGGTATAGAAAGGCGTCAAGTAGCTTGTGAACCTGTAGTATGCATCCAGTGAGGAAACGGGAGAAACCAGGCGTTGGGTACTAGGGAATACAAGTGATTATGATATACTTTTCCAGTGTACTCCTGCTTCCAGGATGCACACCATTGCAATCACAAATAAAACAGCTACACAGAAGACCTTGCCTGGGAAAATTATTGAGATTTTTGTCACAACACTGATGTCAGGCTGCCCAGGCTGCAGATTCGCAGAAATTCTTACTTCATCTGCTCTCAAACAGAAGAATGGGATGACTTTCCTCCAGTTTACAGGAACCTCTCCCAGTCACCATGACCTTTCAAAGATAACTGAAACTGCTATTGCAAACATATCACGTGGGACATTCAGTGTTTGCAGGTGCAGCCTGTCAGGTCCCACAGACTCCTGCATAACCAGCTATACAGACTCCCCAGCATCTTCGTCAACAAGCTCCAGTGAGACAGCCTAAAAAAACACTCACCATAGCAGATCAGGGGCTGCACTTGGAATTCCCCACTCCTCAGAATGCAACAACGACCAATGGGGCATCAGGTCCACAGCCACAAGCAGCATGCACACCTCCAGCTCCACTCTGAAACGTGCACATCGTACGAGTCAACATTGAACAACACACAGAGAAATAGACACTCCCCTTGACACTCACCCCAAAGAACACCCCAGTGCTTTGGGCCCAGACCTTCTGGACACTCCCACATGTCTGTCCCTGCCCCTCACAAATCTCACAGCCTCTCCCAGGCCTCAACAGACAGCCCAAGGGATTCCAACCAAACTGCATTAGGCCAAAGCCCTTGCTGTCAAGGTGCTGGCCACAGAAAAGGGAGCTCAATGGAGGCGCCAACGCAACCCTTTGGGAAGTATGGCAGGGCCCCCAATGCACTTAGTCTTGTCAGCCCTGAGACAGGCCCGCAACTACAACACCCTGCTATGCAAAAACCTCTTCTCTGCCTCTTTGGACTGCGGCCCCAGGGACAAGACAGGGGTCTTGCTCCCATACACTTGCTACCACGTACAGCCTCTATGTGCACGATTGCCACCAAGACACCAATGAAGCACACCCAACGGGAAAGACAAGGGCTAAACACAGGCTGGTGAGTTGGGATGAAGGCACAGAAGGACTGAATGAGATGCAAGTGGTAGCGCATCACGCCCAGCATACCTGAGAAACACTGGCCAACCTACTGTGGATGCCAACAAGGGGGGCCTCCTCATCACAACAAAGCCAACGACCACAACTCATGAGTGCCAAACTATGACCTCACGGACAACAAAGCACCTCTCCCATGTCTTGAATGCAACATCTATCCACCCCTACATGAACCTTCAAAAGCTATCCTTCGGTCTTTAATACTCTCACTTGAAATGTTCCGCCACTTCCAACATCCTCAACAGGAAGAAATGCAGGCAGGACATTGTGGGGAGATCATACACCACCTCATTACTTGACGGGTTGTGGCATGTAAGAGTAACTCACACCAAATTCTGTCATGCGCAAAGGCTCTCTCACCTCACGGATACTCGGGGACCAGCATAAAAGCCAGCCCTGCGCCTCGCACCCTCATACGCTCATCCTGACACCTTCTCCCCTGTGACCAACAAGGTGAGTCTGAACTCTGCTCCGCTCCTTCAACCACAACACCTTGCCCAACTCTCCACAAAACTTCTGTCCCCACCCTCTACAGCCCCTCCACCTCCCAACCACCAGGCTTTCCATAGCCCCACTCTGGGCCTTTCCACTCCCTTGGCCTACCCCGGAACTGCTCTTCATGCCACCAACACCCTACACCTTCACAATACCCTCTCTTCCAGGGACCCTCCACAACACAGACATGTCCTGCTACGACATCTGCCGCCCCTGTGGACCCACCCCGCTGGCTAACAGCTGCAACGAGCCCTGTGTCAGACAGTGCGAGGACTCCCACGTCGTCATCCAGCCTCCTACCGTGCTGGTCACCCTGCCAGGACCCATCCTCAGCTCCTTCCCCCAGAACACCGCCGTTGGATCCTCCGCATCAGCTGCCGTGGGCAGCAACCTCAGCGCCCAGGGAGTGCCCATCTCCTCCGGTGGCTTTGGAGGCTTTGGCCTGGGAGGCCTGGGCTGCATCTCTGGTGGAAGAGCCTGCTACCCCTGCTAAGGGTCCCATGCCAATATTCCTGACAGTAGCCTCCAACACCATGCCAGTCAGCTCTCAGTCTGAGGACCCAATTCCATGCTGTCCATGGCATACGAGCTGACAAGCCACAGCTCGTCATTCCATGGCACAGCAAAGCAAGCAAGCAAGGAAGGGGACAGCCCTTGCTGTCAGGAAACATGGCCAACATACCTCCTTCTTTCTTCCTCTTTCTTCTTTCCATAGCACCACCACCTACCACCACTACTCTCTGCTGCAATGCCTTGCTCACTAGCATAGTCCCTCGGGAACCTTTCTGGGGCTGCTCCCACCATGGGTAGGGAGACCTAAGGGCTCTGGGAAAATCCGCTGTATGCAAGGACATAGGTTAGTGGTCACCCTCCAGCCACCTCAGAATGTGCATCTCCCACATGACTTTCCCTCTGTTTCATGTTTTCCTCAATAAAATCAATCTGCATCCCAAATCCTGAGATGCCTCTTCATTATTTCTTCTCCCAACGCTCTTCAAAATTCACCCGATAAAAAGAGCAAACACCAGGGCTGAAGTGGCCATCAGGCCCCAAGTCTCTTGGTGTTCAAAAAGTATTTGGACAATGCTCTTACATATCTCCTTGGCACTAAAATGGAAAGACATGATGGGCCACTCAGCAGATAAGGAATTGACTGCACGGTCACATTCCAAGAGTTGCGCTCAACAGCTCGGTGCCCAGGTGGGGACCGGGGAGGAGTGGTGTCCCTCTGGGGTCTCTATAGAGGCCAGTATTATTTCACCGAGTTGTCCCTCACACGGACACCACACGTATAGTGCAAGACTCTGGTGGATGTGGATGCATCTTTGTGCCGTCGCTGACCCACAAGTTCTCAAGCATGCCGGCCTGACGTGCTTCCTCTTCCCTTCTTCTTCCCACTTCCCTCAGCACAGAGGCAAAGCTCTAGAGGTCATCAGGATAGGTTGAAAAGGGCCTCAACACTTTCTCTCACCTACAACCTTCCAAGCACCACGGCCACCAAGCCACCAATACAGCACACCCAACGGGAAAGACAAGGGTAAAGACTGGCTTATCGAGTTGTTAGAAAGGCAGGGACGCAGCAAATGTGATGGAATCATGGAATCCCAGAATAGAACAAGTTGTGAGGGACCCACAAGGAACATTGCATCCAACTCCTGGCTCCACACAGGACTACCCAAAAATCAAACCGCATTTCTGAGAGTGTTGTCTTGTGCTGCAGCAGGCTTGGTGCTGTGATGGTTTCCACGGGGAACCTGCACAACCACCCTCTCAGGAAATAGCCTTTCCCTAATATCCAAGCTGAACCTGCCCTGACACAGCTTCAGGCTGTTCCCTCAGGCCCCACTGCTGCTCACCAGACAGAAGAGATCAGCGCCTGTCCCTCTGCTCCCTTCGTGGTGAAGCTGTAAGCTCTGGTGAGGTCTCCTCTTCTCTGGGCTGAACAAAACAAGGGCCTGCAGCCACTCCTCTTACGTCCTGCCCTCTAAACCCTTCACCATCTCTGTAGTTCTCCTTTTGACAATGTCTAAGAGTTTTGTGTCGTTCGATTGCGGTGACCAATTCTGTACACAACACTTGAGGGAAGGCCGCACCAGTGCGCAGTAGAGTGGGACAATCACTTCCTTTGACCAGCTAACAATGCTGTGCTTGATGTAACCCAGGAAACGGGGGACCTTTGGGTTGCCAGGGCACCCTGTTGACTCTCAGTCCACTTGCTGTCAACCAGAACCCCCATGTCCTTTCATGCTGAGCCACTGTCCAGCCTGTCCTCCCGCAGTCTGGACATAGATCCAGGGTTGCCCTGTCTCAGATGGGGAATTCGCCAGTTGCCCTTGTTAAATTTCACGCTGTTGCTCATAGCCCGGCCCTCCAATTTCTCAACATCTATGTGCGAGGCTTCTCTACCCAAAATGGAGCCCTCAGGAACCCCCATAATGACTCCCTGCCAGGCACAGGTAACCCCATTTACAACTACACTTTGAGTCTGACCAATCTGCCAACTGCTCAACCATCACATTAGGTATTAGTCTAGCTGCGTGCTTGACATTTTGTCCAGAAGGATATTCTGAGGAACTTAATCAAATCTCTGCTGAACTCCTAAGAGATTACACCTACTGATGGCTACACATTATAAATGAGAGGGGTAACATCATCATAAATAAGTATTCCTGTGCCTCATGCCCAGCACATCTGGGAAGCCCAGACCAGCCTGCTGTATGGCTATGCCAGCAAATAGGGCCCCCTCCTCACAACAATGCAGCCGCAAACCACACCAAATGAGTGACATGCCATGACCACACTTCATGACACCCCACCTCTCTCATGCTTTGGCCACGTCTGCTGACTGCCGTCAAATGCACTCTCCATGCAAATCCATCCAAAGAGCCACTCTCACTTAAAAGATGCCGCCAAGGCCAAATAGACATGTCCTCAACAGGAGGAAATGAAAAGTGTGGGACGGGCAACACACCCCACTTCATTACTTGCCAGGCTTTGGAATGCAAGAGCAGCTCATGCCAAATGTTTTCATGCGCAAAGACTCACCCTGCGGCCAATCAAGGAGCAGCATAAAAGCCAGCCCTGCACCTCGCACCCTCACACACTCCACCAGACGCCTTCTCCCCTGTGACCAACAAGGTGAGCCTGAACCCCGACCCCCTCCTTTACGCACCCCACCGGCCCTATCTCTCCACTTGCCCGCTGTCTCCACACTTAGCAGCCCTTCCACCTCCCCAACACCATGCTCCCCACAAACACAGGTCTCCCCACTCTCTTGGCCTTCCCCACCACCACTCCTCACGCCCCCAATACCCTCCACCTTCCCAACACCCTCTCTTCCAGGCACCCTCCACAACACAGACATGTCCTGCTATGATATCTGCCGCCCCTGCGGACCCACCCCGCTGGCTAACAGCTGCAACGAGCCCTGTGTCAGGCAGTGCGAGGACTCCCGCGTCGTCATCCAGCCTCCTGCCGTGCTGGTCACCCTGCCAGGACCCATCCTCAGCTCCTTCCCCCAGAACACCGCCGTTGGATCCTCTGCATCAGCTGCTGTGGGCAGCAACCTCAGCGCCCAGGGAGTGCCCATCTCCTCTGGAGGCTTTGGAGGCTTTGGCCTGGGAGGCCTGGGCTGCATCTCTGGTGGAAGAGCCTGCTACCCCTGCTAAGGACCCATGCCAACACCGCTGACAGAAGACTGCAACACCATGCAAGCCAGAACTCCGACTGAGGATTCACCTCTGCACTGTTCGAGGCACATGGGCTCACCAGCCACGGCTCTTCTTCTCATGGCACTCCACACTCTAGCAGGGAAGGGGGCCAGTCCGTGCTGCCTGGACACATGGCTCACGGACAGCCCATCCTCTCTCATTTCCTTCTACTCCTACCACCATCTTCCATGTCCACTACTCTCCCCTGCAATGGCTTGCTCACAGCCACAAACCTACCCAGCACCTTCCATGTGTTGATTCTATTGCAGTGGAGGAAGACCTTGGGGCTCTGGGAAAATCTGTTGTACCGTGGGACACAGCCTGATGGTTGCACTACTTGCACAACAGAACAGGTCCATTCTGCTCTCATACCTTTGCACTCTTTTTCCACAATAAAGTTCTTGTGCATGTCAGCCTGTGATGTCTCCTCTTCCTTTCTGCTCCCAACACTCCTTCTAATTCACTCAACATAAAGCAGGGCTCGGCAGGCGAGCAGGGCCCAAGTCTGTTGTTGTTCAAGGGGCTTCTTGACAGCACTCATACATATAGCGTTGATTAAAACAAGAAGAGTCATAGATTTGACAGAAGGACCACATAGCATAAAACGCATTGGCTGGATGAGCACATTCAAGTAGAAGCAGCCAACATCCCTATGCCCAGGTAAAGACCAGGGTGGAGTGTTATCTCACGGGAGTCTGTCCTGGGACCAGTTTTATTTCACCTCCTCATCCCTGACATACACGGTGGGGTTGAGCGGGCCCTCGGCAAGTTTGTGCATGGCACCAAGCTCAGTGGGGTGGCCGACACCTTAGAGGAAAGGATTGCCAGCTACAAACACAGGCTGAGAGAGCCGGGCTTGGTCAGCCTGGGGAAGAGAAGGCTCCAGGACATGGTATAGAGGCCCTCTAGTACTTAGAAGAGGCTACAGGAAAGGTGGGGAGGAACTCTTTATCAGAGCGTGTAGTGATATGACAAGTGTTAACAGCTTTAAACTAAAAGAGAGTAGACTTAGATTAGATATAAGGAAGAAATTCTTCACCCTGAGGATGGTGAGCTAAAGGGACACAAGACCTCTCCTACCAACTATGTCACTGACAACAGCAGCAATGGGCTGCTGCTGTTCTTCTGGTATGTGACACAAGACCTTCACTTGCCCAACCAAAGGTCTGGGCTAGCTAAGGACTTCTGCATGGGTCAGAAGTCAGCACACACTGAGTAACTCTCTTTCCCATCAGGATTTTCTGGCCACCACCCCTGACAAATACCATCAAGACACTGCAATCATTTTCATGGCCTGAGGGTTGTACTTCTGGGATGAGGCTGGATCTAGGGCTCACCAAATCCTCAACCCCAGCTCATTCTCAAAGAATCATGTACTTTCTCAGTTTCTGAATGGCCATGTCATTGGAGGAAGCATCAAAGCCTTTACTAAAGGCAACATAAGCAACAGCTGCTGATCTTCCCTCACCTACCAGGAGAGTTATTTCAATGTGGAAGACACTGAAAAGGCCCAGGCATGACTTCAGTTCTCTAAATCCATGCTCAATACTCCCCTTCGTGTTCCTCTCCTTTGTGTGCTTGGAAATGCTTCTCAAGAAGATTTACTTCTATACCTTCCCAGAGACTGATGGCAGGCCAACCAGCCTGCAGTTCCCCACACCTTCCTTCTCTATGTTGTTCAACACAGAAGTGGGATGAGTCTCTTGCAGTCTTCAGGAACCCAGTCGCCATCAACTTTCAAAGAAAGCTGAAAGCCTTGTGAAGATATCAGGCTGGACTCTATGGTTGTTGTACCGTGGTGAGATAAAGGCATCTAAACACCACAACTGCTCTCTCACCCCCCGTCCTTAGATGAGGAGTGGAAGAAGAAAAGTAATGAACAACGCACAGGTTGATATAAGAATAATTTAATTAAAGGGGAAAATAATAATCATAATTATTAAGGAAAGATTATTATTAACTAAGCAATTTAACTAAAGCGGAAAGAAAAGGAAAGTGAAAAAGGTAGGGGAAAAGAGAAAGAATCACAGAATCACAGAATTTCTAGGTTGGAAGAGACCTCAAGATCATCGAGTCCAACCTCTACCTAACGCTAACAATCCTCACTAAACCATATCCCTAAGCTCTACGTCTAAACGTCTTTAAGAAGGGAGTTAAAAAAATGAATGCTATGTGAAATGCAGAGGAAAGAAATTACTCTCTACTTCCCTCAAATGAGCGATGCGTGACCACATCCTTGAAGCAAGGCCTCAATGCACATAGCCAATTTTCAGTAGGAGGACCGACATTTTCACAATGAGAACCCAGCCCTCCCCTCTTCTTCCTGTTTCCACCTTTCATTGCTGAGTGTGACATCATATGGTATGGAATATCCTTTTGGCTGGATGCCAAAAGGCTGCCCTGGATGCCATTTCAGCTGCCCTGGTGATGTTTCTCTTCTCACTTTTTTGCCCACCCCCTAGGAGGGTTAGAGAGAGTCCTGATGTGCCAGCACTGCTCCGCCGTAGACACAGCACTGGTGTGATAACACTGCTGTTCTAGCTACAAGTGCAGAGCACAGCACTGTATGGGCTGCTGCAGGGAAAGCTAACATCCCAGCCAGACACAGTACAGACTCTCAGCATTTGTGGGTGCAACCTGACAGGTCCTGTGCACTTCAATACATCCAGTGGCACTTCCTCCCCATATTCCAAAGCAACATGCTCTACTCACTTGTTGGACAGACAGAAAAACACTCACCTTGGCTAACCATTGGAATGCCTAGACTTTCACACACTTCGGAGTTTCAGATCACATGACACGGCACCTCAACCAGCCTTTGGACACAACATACACTTGACCTCACATGCAACTTTCAGAGAAACGCTCCAACCTCTAATTCTGTCACTTTGAAGGTGCCGCCAGGACCCAATACCATGTCCTCAACAGGAGGAAATGAGGTCAAGTTCTGGGAATGACACCACACCCCACCTCTTTACTTGCCAGGCTTTGGCATGTAAGAGCAGCTCACACCAAATGTTGTCATGCGTAGAGGCTCTCTCACCCCGCAGGCACTCACAGACCAGCATAAAAGCCGGCCGTGCACCTCGCTCCCTCACACACTCCACCAGACACCTTCTCCCCTGCAAACAACAAGGTGAGTCTAAACCCCGATGCCCTCCTTCTCCTGACCCATTGGAGCCACCTCTCCACACAACTTCTGTCCCCAGCCTCAGCAGCCCTTCCACCTCCCCACCACCATGCTCCCTAAAAACACAGGCCTCCCCACTCTCTTGGCCTTCCTGATCACTGCTCCTCACACCCAAAACACCCTCGACCTTCCCAACACCCTCTCTTCCAGGCACCCTCCACAACACAGACATGTCCTGCTACAACCTCTGCAACCCCTGCGGACCCACCCCGCTGGCTAACAGCTGCAACGAGCCCTGTGTCAGGCAGTGCGAGGACTCCCACGTTGCCATCCAGCCTTCCACCGTGGTGGTCACCCTGCCAGGACCCATCCTCAGCTCCTTCCCCCAGAACACCGCCGTTGGATCCTCCGCATCAGCTGCCGTGGGCAGCAACCTCAGTGCCCAGGGAGTGCCCATCTCCTCCGGCGGCTTCGGAGGCTTTGGCCTTGGAGGCTATGGCTTCGGAGGCCTGGGCTGCTTCTCTGGCAGAAGAGCCTGCTACCCCTGCTAAGGACCCACGCCAACACCCCTGACAGCAGCTAACAATGCCCTGCAGCCAACTTCATGGACTGAGGATGCTCTGATCTCCATGCTCTGGGAGTACCTTCCACACAAAATGCATAGCTGCTGATGGTCACTCTGCTTCCACCTCTGACCAGGGCCCTGCTGCTTGTGCTCCTTCCTTTTCCTGAGTCTTCCTCAATAAAGTTCTAATGCATGCCACCCTGACACTCCTCCTCTCTTCACACAAAAATCTTCATTCAAAAGGACTTGGACGGGCTGGAGAAGCAGGCCCTTGTGAACCACATGAGGTTCAACAAGTCCAAGTGCAAGGTGCTGCCACTGTTTCAAGGCATTCCCAGACAGGAGTACAGACTGGGAGAAGAACTCATTGAGAGCAGCCCTGCAGAGAAGGACTTGGGTTGCTCTGGTGGATGAAAGGCTCAACAGGATCCAGCAATGCACACCTGCAGCCCACAAGGCCGACTGCATGCAGTGCTGCATCAACAGAGCAGTAACCAGCATAGTGAGGGAGTTGATTGTCCCCCTCTTTTCTATCCTCATGAGGCTCCACTTTGACCAGCTCTCCTATGAAAGAAGGCTCAGAGAACTGGGAATGTTCAGCCTGGAGAAGTGAAGGCTCTGCTGAGACTTCCTTGAGATCTTCCAGTACTTAAAGGGGTGTTCTTAAAAAGATGGAGAATGTCTCTTTACTCATGTAGATAGTGATAGTTGAAGGGGTAATCGTCTTAAACTAAAAGAGGATAGATTTAGACTAGACATTAGGAGGAAATTCTTCAGTGTGAGGGTGATGAGGCACTGGAACAGGTTGTCAAGACAAGTAAAATGATCCTTAAAGTTCCTTCCGAGGTGAGACAGTCCAAGACTCTATGATGATTCCCACCTCACCCTGTATAAGAACACGGTTCAAGATCAGGTCTAAAAGTGCCACAAGACCGCCCCTGTTGTGCTGTTTTTACATTGCAAGGTTTTGGTAGTGGGGACTACAGAGGTGGCATCTGTGAGAAGAATCCAGCAGCTGCCCCACGTTTGATAAGGGCCTGTTTCAGCCATCTACAAAGGGGACCTGCTGCTGCATAGAGCCGAGCCAATAATCGATGCTGTTTGTGCCTCTCTGATCCTCCACCTTCACAACAAACACTATCACAGAGTCCTACATATAGGTAGGACGTCAGTCACTTCTACGTAGAAGATGCTGTGTAGGCACACGTGGGATATGCTCTATATAAATCCATGCTGACTACTCTCCATCACGTTTCCGTACTTGAGAATACATTCAGGGAGGATTTCCTCAGAACCTTCCCAGAGGCTGATATGAGGCTGACCAGGCTGCAGTTTCCCAGAAATTCCTCCTTCAACTGTTCTTGAACAAAAGAGTGGGATGAGTCTCTTCCAGTTTTCAGGAACCTCTCCCAGTCACCATGACCTTTCAAAGATAACTGAAACTGCTATTGCAAACATATCACCTGGGACATTCAGCATTTGCAGGTGTAGCCTGTTGGGTCCCACGTACTCCTGCAAACCCAGCCACACAGACTCCCCAGAATCCTCATCAACAAGCTCCAATGGGACAGCCCACAAAACAGTCACCTTGGCAGATCAGGGGCTGCACTTGCCATTCCCCACTCCTCAGAATGCAACCACAACCACTGGGGCCTCAGGTCCACAGCCACAAGCAGCATGCACACCTCCAGCTCCCCTCTGAAACGTCCACATTGTATGTGTCAACAATGAAAACCATGCACAGAAATTGCGTTCCCCCTTGAAATTTAACTCCAAGAACACCCCAGTGCTTTGGGCCCAGACATTCTGGACACTCCCACATGTCTGACCCTGCCCCTCACAAATCTCACAGCCTCTCCCAGGCCTCAACAGACAGCCCAAGGGATTCCCACCAAACTGCATTAGCCCAAAGCCCTTGCTCTCAACGTGCTGACCACAGAAAAGGGAGCAATATGGTGTTGCCAATGCAACATTTGAAGAAGCATAGCAGGGCTCCCAATGCACTTAGTCTTGTTAGCCCTGAGACAGGCCTGCGACTCCAACACCCTGCTATGCAAACACCTCTTCTCTGCCTCTTTGGACTGCGGCCCCAGGGACAAGACAGGGGTCTTGCTCCACATACACTTGCTACCACGTACAGCCTCTACGTGCACGATTGCCACCAAGACACCAATGCAGCACACCCAAAGGGAAAGACAAGGGCTAAACGCAGGCTGGTGAGTTGGGATGAAGGCACGGAGGGAGTGAATGTAATGCAAGTGGTAGCGCATCACGCCCAGCATACCTGAGAAACACTGGCCAACCTACTGGGGTTGCCAACAACAGGGGCTTCCTCCTCACTACAAAGCCTCTGACCACACCTCATGAGTGCCAAACTATGTCTTCATGGACAGCAAAGCACCTCTCCCATGTCTTCAATGCAACATCTATCCACCCCTACGTCAACCTTCAAATGCTATCCTTCAGTCTTTAATACTCTCACTTGAAATGTTCCGCCACTTCCAACATCCTCAACAGGAAGAAATGGAGGCAGAACATTGTGGGGAAACCACACCCCACCTCATTACTTGAGGGGTTGTGGCATGTAAGAGCGGCTCACGCCAAATACTGTCATGCGCAAAGGCTCTCTCACCTCATGGATACTCGGGGACCAGCATAAAAGCCGGCCCTGCGCCTCTCACCCTCACACACTCCTGCCGAAGCCTTCTCCCCTGCACCCAACAAGGTGAGTCTGAACTCTGCTCCGCTCCTTCACCCAACACACCTTGCCCATCTCTCCACAAACCTTCTGTCCCCAGCCTCAACAGCCCTTCCACCTCCCAACCACCAGGCTCTCCATAGCCCCACTCTGGGCCTTTCCACTCCCTTGGCCTCCCCCAGCACAGCTCTTCATGCCACCAACACCCTCCGCCTTCACAATACCCTCTCTTCCAGGCTCCCTCCACACCACAGACATGTCCTGCTACGACATCTGCCGCCCCTGCGGACCCACCCCGCTGGCTAACAGCTGCAACGAGCCCTGTGTCAGGCAGTGCGAGGCCTCCCACGTCGTCATCCAGCCTCCTACCGTGCTGGTCACCCTGCCAGGACCCATCCTCAGCTCCTTCCCCCAGAACACCGCCGTTGGATCCTCCGCATCAGCTGCTGTGGGCAGCAACCTCAGCGCCCAGGGAGTGCCCATCTCCTCTGGTGGCTTCGGAGGCTTTGGCCTGGGAGGCCTGGGCTGCATCTCTGGCGGAAGAGCCTGCTACCCCTGCTAAGGGTCCCATGCCAATATTTCTGACAGTAGCCTCCAACTGCCTGCCAGTCAGATCTCAGTCTGAGGACCCAATTCCATGCTGTCCATGGAATACGAGCTGACAAGCTACAGCTCGTCATTCCATGGCACAGCAAAGCAAGCAAGCAAGGAAGGGGACAGCCCTTGCTGTCAGGAAACATGGCCAACATACCTCCTTCTTTCTTCCTCTTTTTCCTTTCCATAGCACCACCACCTACGGCCACTACCTATGGCTGCAATGCCTTGCTCACTAGCACAATCCCTCCGGAAACCTTCAGGGGCTGCTCCCACCATGGGATAGGGATTCCTGAGGACTCTGGGAAAATCTACTGTATGCAAGGACATAGGTTAGTGGTCACCCTCCAGCCACCTCAGAATGTGCATCTCCCACATGACTTTCCCTCTGTTTCATGTTTTCCTCAATAAAATGAATCTGCATCCCAAATCCTGAGATGCCTCTTCATTATTTCTTCTCCCAACGCTTTTCCAAATTCACGCGACAAAAAGAACAAAAAGCAGGGCTCAAGTGGCCATCAGGGCCCAAGCCTCTTGGTGTTCAAGAAGTATTTGGACAATGCTCTTACATATCTCCTTGGCACTAAAATGGAAAGACATGATGGGCCACTCAACAGATAAGGAATTGACTGCACAGTCACATTCCAAGAGTTGCACTCAACAGCTCCGTTCCCAGGTGGGGACCAGGGAGGATTGGTGTCCTTCTGGCGTCTCTATAGAGGCTAGTATTATTTCACTGAGCTGTCCCTCACACGGACAGCACACATATGTTGCAAGACTCTGGTGGATGTGGATGCATCTTTGTGCTGTCTCTGACCCACAAGCTCTCAAGCATGCCGGCCTGACGTGCTTCCTCTTCCCTTCTTCTTCCCACTTCCCTCAGCACAGAGGCAAAGCTCTAGAGGTCATCGGGATAGGTTGAAAAGGGCCACAACACTTTAAAATACATCACGCAAGTCCTACAAGTGACCAAACACAAGCTTCATCATTCTAAAGCCCTTCTGCCCATGCCTTCTGAAACAATTTCCCGTCATTAGCACACCCTATAGCTGCTTTCTTTTGCACCACGACCGTACACAGCGTCTGATCACAAAGTGACGAGCCTGCAGTTCCCCACACCTTTCTTCTGCATCTGTTGAACATCACAGTGGGATGAACCTCTTCCAGTCTTCAGGAACCCAGTTGCCATCAACTTTCAAAGAAAGATGAAAGTAGCCTTCTGAACATATCTGCCAGTACTCTCAGCATTTCTAGGTGCAACCTGACAGGTTCTGTGCACTTCAGTACATCCAGTGGCACAGCTTCTCCGTCTTCCTCGGCAACGTGCACTACTCCCCTGAGAGACAGCCCACGAAACACTCACCTTGGCTAACCAGTGGAAGACCTTGATGTTCATTTACCCTTTGCAGGTTTTGCTCGCATGCCTCCAGTTTCTCACTGAAAAGTCCAAATCATCTTCCAGAAAATTACACACTGGCCAGAGAAATAGGTTTCCCCCTTGACACAAATCCCAAACATCATCCCCAGTTATATGATGGCTACCAGCTGGCCCTTTCTCATAGTCCATCTTGTCCTCTGCCTTTCATGAACCTCAGGGTCGCTCACAGACCACACCACCCAGCCCAAGAAATCCCATCAAGCAGAGTGTCAAGCCTTGTCTTCTCTGGGGACTTCAGCTTTGGAGGAAAAGGGGAAACATGGAAAAGGCAGGAAACATTGCCAGGGTAGGATCTACTCATCTCTTGTTCCTTCTTTTCATAGCATCTTCTTCTATGCCCAATGCTCTCCACTCCAATGACTTGCCTACAGCCACAAAGCCCAGTGTGGCTGGGCCACACCACATGAATGCCACGCAAAGACCTCACTCAAGACACCACACCTCAACCAGTCTTTGGACACAACATACACTTGACCTCACATGCAACTTTCAGAGAAACGCTCCAGCCTCTAATTCTGTCACTTTGAAGGTGCCGCCAGGACCCAATACCATGTCCTCAACAGGAGGAAATGAGGTCAAGTTCTGGGAATGACACCACACCCCACCTCATTACTTGCCAGGCTTTGGCATGCAAGAGCAACTCACGCCAAATGTTGTCATGCGCAGAGGCTCTCTCACCCCGCGGGCACTCACGGACCAACATAAAAGCCGGCCGTGCACCTCGCTCCCTCACACACTCCACCAGACGCCTTCTCCCCTGTGACCAACAAGGTGAGCCTTAGCCATGATCCCCTCCTTCTCTTGACCCATTGGAGCGACCTCTCCACACATCTTCTGTCCCCAGCCTCAGCAGCCCTTCCATCTCCCCTCCACCATGCTCCCTAAAAAAAACAGGCCTTCCTGTTCTCTTTGCCTTCCCGATCACTGCTCCTCACACCCAAAACACCCTCCGCCTTCCCAACACCCTCTCTTGCAGGAACCCTCCACACCACAGACATGTCCTGCTACAACCTCTGCAACCCCTGCGGACCCACCCCACTGGCTAACAGCTGCAACGAGCCCTGTGTCAGGCAGTGCGAGGACTCCCACGTTGCCATCCAGCCTTCCACCGTGGTGGTCACCCTGCCAGGACCCATCCTCAGCTCCTTCCCCCAGAACACCGCCGTTGGATCCTCTGCATCAGCTGCCGTGGGCAGCAACCTCAGCACCCAGGGAGTGCCCGTCTCCTCCGGTGGCTTTGGAGGCTTTGGCCTTGGAGGCTTTGGCTTCGGAGGCCTGGGCTGCTTCTCTGGCAGAAGAGCCTGCTACCCCTGCTAAGGACCCACACCAACACCCCTGACAGCAGCTAACAATGCCCTGCAACCAACTTCATGGACTGAGGATGCTCTGCTGCTTGTGCACCTTCCTTTTCATGAGTCTTCCTCAATAAAGTTCTAATGCATGCCAGCCTGACACTCCTCCTTTCTTCACACAACAATCTTCATCCAATGGAACCTGAACGGGCTGGAGAAGCAGGCCCATGTGAACCACATGAGGTTCAACAAGTCCAAGTGTAAGGTGCTGCACCTGGTTCGGGGCAATCCCAGACAGGAGTACAGACTGGGAGAAGAACTCATTGAGAGCAGCCCTGCAGAGAAGGACTTGGGTTGTTCTGCTGGATGAAAGGCTCAACAGGATCCAGCAGTGCACGCCTGCAGCCCACAAGGCCAACTGCATGCAGTGCTGCATCAACAGAGCAGTAATCAGCATAGTGAGGGAGTTGATTGCCCCCCTCTTTTCTGTCCTCATGAGGCTCCACTTTGACCAGCTCTCCTATGAAAGAAGGCTCAGAGAGCTGGGAATGTTCAGCCTGGAGAAGTGAAGGCTCTGCGGAGGCTTCCTTGAGGCCTTTCAGTAGTTAAAGGGGTCTTCACAAAGGATGGAGAATGTCTCTTTACTCCTGTAGATAATGATAGTTGAAGGGGTAATGGTCTTCAACTAAAAGAGAATAGTTTTAGCCTAGACATTAGGAGGAAATTCTTCAGTGTGAGGGTTATGAGGCACTGGAACAGGTTGTCAAGACAAGACTTTGAATGCCCCATCCCTGGAGGAGTTCAAGGCCAGCCTGGACTGGGCCTTGTCCAACATGATCTGTTGGGTGACATCCCTTCCTATGGCAGAAGGCTGGAGTAAGATGATCCTTTAAATTCCTTCCAAGGTGAGCCATTCGATGATGATTCCTTCTTGACCCTGTTTAAGTACATAGTTCTAGATCAGGTCGAAAAGTGCCACAAGACCTCCCCTATTGTGCTGTTTTTACATTGCAAGGTATTGGTATTGGGGACTACAGAGGTGGCATCTGTGAGAAGAATCTAGCAGCTGCCCCATGTTTGATAAGGGCCTGTTTCAGCCATCTACAAAGGGACCTGATGCTGCATAGCGCCGAGCCAATAATCAATGTTGTTTGTGCCTCTCTGATCCTCCACCTTCACAACAAGCACTATCACAGAGTCCTACATATAGGTAGGACGTCAGTCACTTCTACGTAGAAGATGCTGTGTAGGCACACGTGGGATATGCTCTCTAAAAATCCATGCTGACTACGCTCCATCACGTTTCCGTACTTGAGAATACATTCAGGGAGGATTTCCTCAGAACCTTCCCAGAGGCTGATATCAGGCTGACCAGGCTGCAGTTTCCCAGAAATTCCTCCTTCAACTGTTCTTGAACAAAATAGTGCGATGAGTCTCTTCCAGTTTTCAGGAACCTCTCCCAGTCACCATGACCTTTCAAAAATAACTGAAACTGCTATTGCAAACATATCACCTGGGACATTCAGTGTTTTCACGTGTAGCTTGTTGGATCTCACGTACTTCTGCATAACCAGATACACAGACTCTCCAGCATCTTCGTCAACAAGCTGCAGTGGGAAACCCTTCAAAACAGTCACCTTGGCAGATCAGGGGCTGCACTTGTCATTCCCCACTCCTCAGAATGCAACCACAACCACTGGGGCCTCAGGTCCACAGCCACAAGCAGCATGCACACCTCCAGCTCCCCTCTGAAACGTCCACATTGTATGTGTCAACAATGAAAACCATGCACAGAAATTGCGTTCCCCCTTGAAATTTAACTCCAAGAACACCCCAGTGCTTTGGGCCCAGACATTCTGGACACTCCCACATGTCTGACCCTGCCCCTCACAAATCTCACAGCCTCTCCCAGGCCTCAACAGAAAGCCCAAGGGATTCCCACCAAACTGCATTAGCCCAAAGCCCTTGCTGTCAAGGTGCTGGCCACAGAAAAGGGAGCTCAATGGAGGTGCCAATGCAACCCTTGAAGAAGCATGGCAGGGCTCCCAATGCACTTAGTCTTGTCAGCCCTGAGACACGCCCACGACTACAACACCCTGCTATGCAAACACCTCTTCTCTGCCTCTTTGGACTGCGGCCCCAGGGACAAGACAGGGGTCTTGCTCCCATACACTTGCTCCCACATACAGCCTCTACGTCCAAGATGGCCACCAAGACACCAATGAAGCACACCCAACGGGAAAGACAAGGGCTAAACGCAGGCTGGTGAGTTGGGATGAAGGCACGGAGGGAGTGAATGTGATGCAAGTGGTAGCGCATCACACCCAGCATACCTGAGAAGCACTGGCCAACCTACTGTGGATGCCAACAAGGAGGGCTTCCTCCTCACAACAAAGGCAACGACCACACCTCACGAGTGCCAAACTATGACTTCATGGACAACAACGCACCTCTCCCATGTCTTCAATGCAACATCTATCCACCCCTACATGAACCTTTAAAAGCTATCCTTCAGTCTTTAATACTCTCACTTGAAATGTTCCGCCACTTCCAACATCCTCAACAGGAAGAAATGGAGGCAGAACATTGTGGGGAGATCACACCCCACCTCATTACTTGAGGGGTTGTGGCATGTAAGAACAGCTCACGGCAAATGCTGTCATGCGCAAAGGCTCTCTCACCTCATGGATACTCGGGGATCAGCATAAAAGCCGGCCCTGCGCCTCTCACCCTCACACACTCCTGCCGAAGCCTTCTCCCCTGCACCCAACAAGGTGAGTCTGAACTCTGCTCCGCTCCTTCACCCACCGCACCTTGCCCATCTCTCCACAAACCTTCTGTCCCCAGCCTCAACAGCCCCTCCACCTTCCAACCACCAGGCTCCCCATAGCCCCACTCTGGGCCTTTCCACTCCCTTGGCCTCCCCCAGCACAGCTCTTCAAGCAAAGAACACCCTCTGCCTTACTAACACCCTCTCTTCCAGGGACCCTCCACACCACAGACATGTCCTGCTACGACATCTGCCGCCCCTGCGGACCCACCCCGCTGGCTAACAGCTGCAACGAGCCCTGTGTCAGGCAGTGCGAGGCCTCCCACGTCGTCATCCAGCCTCCTACCGTGCTGGTCACCCTGCCAGGACCCATCCTCAGCTCCTTCCCCCAGAACACCGCCGTTGGATCCTCCGCATCAGCTGCTGTGGGCAGCAACCTCAGCGCCCAGGGAGTGCCCATCTCCTCTGGTGGCTTCGGAGGCTTTGGCCTGGGAGGCCTGGGCTGCATCTCTGGCGGAAGAGCCTGCTACCCCTGCTAAGGTCACATGCCAATATCCCTGACAGTAGCCTCCAACACCATGCCAGCCAGCTCTCAGTCTGAGGACCCAATTCCGTGCTGTCCATGGAATACGAGCTGACAAGCCACAGCTCGTCATTCCATGGCACAACAGAACAAGCAAGCAAGGTATTGGACAGCCCTTGCTGTCAGGAAACATGGCCAACATATCTCCTTCTTTCTTCCTCTTTCTTCTTTCCATAGAACCACCACCTACGGCCACTACCTACAGCTGCAATGCCTTGCTCACTAGCACAATCCCTCCGGAAACCTTCAGGGGCTGCTCCCACCATGGGGTAGGGAGACCTAAGCGCTCTGGGAAAATCTGCTCTACGCAAGGACATTAGCTGTTGGTCGCCCTCCAGGGACCTCAGAATGTGCAACTTCCACTTGACGTACCCTCTTTTTCATGTTTTCCTCAATAAAATCAATCTGCATCCCATATCCTGAAAGCCTCGTCTTCCTTTCTTCTCCCAACACTCTTCCAACTTCACCCGACAGAAAGAAAAAAAAAGCAGGGCTCAAGTGGCCATCAGGGCCCAAGCCTGGTGGTATACAAATAGCGTTTGGAAAACGCTCTTACATAGCTCCTTCCTGCTGAAGTAGAAAGACATGATGGGCCACTTGGCAGATCCTTAACTGGCTGCATGATCACATTCCAAGAGTTGCACTCAAGAGCTTGGTGCCCAGCTGGAGACAAGGGAGGCATGGTGTCACTTTAGGGTCTCTCTTAAGGCCTGTATTATTTAACACGTCTGTCACAGAAACATCTCACATATGGTACAAGACTCGTCGTGGATTGTGGATGCAACTTTGCGTTGTCACTGACCCACTGGCTCATTAGCTCCACAACCACAGCTATTTCTTTCAAGGCATGAACCAGAGAAGCAAGAACATGGGCTATTCCATGATGTTTGGAAACATGGCCCACTTACATTCTACCATTCTCCTACTTCTTTCCTTGGCTTGCACTGTCTCCTACATGCAGTACGCTCTGCTGCTATGATGTGCTCACAAGCCAAACACCACTGCCAAACACCACCAGGGATCTACTCCCTCTCCGCTGCTCCCATCACAGGGCAGGAAGTTCTCCGTACTCCGGGAAAACCTTCTGTGCACAAGAGTGAGATTTTGGTCACCCTACCTGCATCCAAGACCCGCAGGAGCTATTCCTTGCTGCTCCTTCCTTTCCATGCACTTTCCTCAATAAAAGCCTCAAGCCTGCCAGCCTGACACAACTCCTCTTCCCTTCTTCCCACTTCCCTCACCACAAGGCCAAAGCTCAAGAGGTCATCGGGATAGATCAAAAAGGGCAAAAACACCTTAAAATATATCACCCAAGAACTTAAAATATATCACCCAAGTGACCAAACACGGGATTCATCATGCTAAGGCTCTTCTCCCCATGCCTTCTGAAACCATTTCCCCTCATTAGCACACCCTACCACTGCTTTCTTCTCTACTATGATCCTACACTGTCACAACAAACACTATCTCAGAATGATATAGTCAGGAAGGACATCTTGACACCGGGTAGGGCAACAGCTGTGGTCAAGAACGGTCAGCAGGCTGTCCAGGACCATGTGCAGTGGCATGCTGCCTCTTTTCAGACCACCCCACTGTTTGTTTGTGTAACCTGTACTTGTCAGCTTCTCTGCGAGCGTGTCACGGGAGCAAGCATCAAAGTCTTTCCTAAAGGTAAAGTAAGCAACAGCTGTTGCTCTCCCCTTGTGTACCCAGCAGGTCACTTCAATGTAGAAGACACTGAGAAGGCTCCAGTATAATCTGCTCCTCATAGATCCATGCTGACTACTCCCCAGCTCTTTCTTATCATTCATGTGCTTGTGGTGTGCTTTCCAGGAGGATTTCTTTCAGAACCTTCCCAGTGATGCATGACAGACCGAACAGCCTGCAGAGTCCCAGGCCTTCCTTCTCCTGCTTCTTGAACATAGGAGTCGGGTGAGTTTCATCGAGTTTCCAGGTCCTGTCCCAGTTGCCATAACCTTTCAAAGATAATTGAAAATGGCCTTGTACAGACATCAGCCAGAACCCTCACCTTCCTTGGGTGCAGCCCATCAGATCCTGATTACTTCTGCATATCCAGATGCACAACCTACCCATCTGCCTCTGCAAGAAGCTCTGCTCACCTGAGAGACAGCCTGCAAAACACTCACCTCAGCTGCCCTCAGGCAGGCCTTGCCATCATTCCTCCCTTTGCAATGCAAACACCAGCGCAAGGTCTACTAATCTAGATGCCTCCAGCTCCCCTCTGAAATATCCAAATCCTCTTTCTGACCATCAAACACGGGGCAGAAAAATAGCTGTCACCTTGACACTCACCCTAAAGAAGACCCCCAACACCTGGGTCCCCAGCTAGCCCTTCCCCACAGTTCCACTCCCTCAGCCCCTCATGAGTCTCAAGCTATCTTGCTTGCATCCCCAATCAACCCAAGGGGCCCCTATCAAGCAGTGTGTTGGGCCAAAGCCTAGCCTGGGAACATGCTGGCATCAGCAAAGGGAAGTGCTACGGAGTGGCCAAAGCAAGTCTTTGAGAAGAATGGCAGGACTGCTGACATCAAAGGGCTTGCGAGCTCAGTACCAGGCCGCAGGGGACAACAGCCTGCTCTCACAAACAGCCCTCTCCTGCCTGCTTGGGCAGCCACCCACAGGGATGGCCCCAGGTTTGCACAAGACAAAGCAGGCAGCTTCCTTTCTCCCACCTACAACCTTCCAAGCACCATGGCCACCAAGCCACTGATACAGTACACCCAACAGGAAAGACAAGGGTAAAGACTGGCTTAGCAAGTTGTTAGAAAGGCAGGGAGGCAGCAAATGCAATGGAATCACGGAATCACAGAATAGACCAAGTTGTGAGGGACCCACAAGGAACATTGCGTCCAACACCTGGCTCCACACAGGACTACCCAAAAATCAAACTGCATTTCTGAGAGTATTGTCTTGTGCTGCAGCAGGCTTGATGCTGTGATGGTTTCCATGGGGAACCTGCACAACCACCCTCTCAGGAAATAGGCTTTCCCTAATATCCAAGCTGAACCTGCCCTGACACAGCTTCTTCAGGCTGTTCCCTCAGGCCCCACTGCTGCTCACCAGACAGAAGAGATCAGCGCCTGTCCTCCGCTGCCCTTGTGAGGAAGCTGTAAGCTCTGGTCAGGTCTCCTCCTATCTGGGCTCAACAAACCAAGGGGCTACAGCCACTCCTCATACATCCTGCCCTCTAAACCCTTCACCATCTCTGTAGTTCTCCTTTTGACAATGTCTAAGAGTTTTGTGTCGTTAGATTGCGGTGACCAATTCTGTACACAGCATTTGAGGGAAGGCCGCACCAGTGCGCAGTAGAGTGGGACAATCACTTCCTTTGACAAGCTAACAATGCTGTGCTTGATGTAACCCAGGAAACGGGGGAACTTTGGGCTGCCAGGGCACCCTGTTGACTCTCAGTCCACTTGCTGTCAACCAGAACTCCCATGTCCTTTCATGCTGGGCCGTTCTCCAGCCTCTCCTCCCCCAGTCTGGACATAGATCCAGGGTTGCCCTGTCTCAGATGGGGAATTCGCCAGTTGCCCTTGTTAAATTTCATGCTGTTGCTCATAGCCCGGCCCTCTAATTTCTCAACATCTATGTGCCAAGGCTTCTCTGCCCAAAATGGAGCCCTCAGGAACCCCCATAGTGACTCCCTGCCAGGCACAGGTAACCCCATTTACAACTACACTTTGAGTCTGACCAATCAGCCAACTGCTCAACCATCACATTAGGTATTAGTCTAGCTTTATGCCTGACTTTGTCCAGAAGGATATTCTGAGGAACTTAATCAAATCTCTGCTGAACTCCTAAGAGATTACACCTACTGATGGCTACACATTATAAATGAGAGGGGTAACATCATCATAAATAAGTATTCCTGTGCCTCATGCCCAGCACATCTGGGAAGCCCAGACCAGCCTGCTGTATGGCTATGCCAGCAAATAGGGCCCCGTCCTCACAACAATGCAGCCGCAAACCGCACCAAACGAGTGACACGCCATGACCTCACTTCATGACACCCCACCTCTCCCATGCTTTGGCCACGTCTGCTGACTGCCCTCAAATGCACTCTCCATGCAAATCCATCCAAAGAGCCACTCTCACTTAAATGATGCCGCCAAGGCCAAATAGACATGTCCTCAACAGGAGGAAATGAAAAGGGTGCGTTGTGGGAAGGACACCACACCTCACCTCATTACTTGCCAGGCTTTGGCATTTCAGAGCAGCTACGCCAAATGCTGTCATGCGCAAAGGGTTTCTTGCCCCGCGGGCACTCATGGACCAGCATAAAAGCCGGCCCTGCACCTCGCACCCTCACACACTCCACCAGACGCCTTCTCCCCTGCGACCAACAAGGTGAGCCTGAACCCTGGCCCCATCCTTCACCCACCCCACCGGCCCTATCTCTCCACTTACCCTCTGCCTCCACACTTAGCAGCCCTTCCACCTCCCCAACACCATGCTCCCCACAAACACAGGTCTCCCCTCTCTCTTGGCCTTCCCCACCACCACTCCTCACGCCCCCAACACTCTCCGCCTTCCCAATACCCTCTCTTCCAGGGACCCTCCACAACACAGACATGTCCTGCTACGACATCTGCCGCCCCTGCGGACCCACCCCGCTGGCTAACAGCTGCAACGAGCCCTGTGTCAGGCAGTGCGAGGACTCCCGCGTCGTCATCCAGCCTCCTGCTGTGCTGGTCACCCTGCCAGGATCCATCCTCAGCTCCTTCCCCCAGAACACCGCCGTTGGATCCTCCGCATCAGCTGCCGTGGGCAGCAACCTCAGCGCCCAGGGAGTGCCCATCTCCTCCGGAGGCTTTGGAGGCTTTGGCCTTGGAGGCCTGGGCTGCATCTCAGGTGGAAGAGCCTGCTACCCCTGCTAAGGACCCATGCCAACACCGCTGACAGAAGACTGCAACACCATGCAAGCCAGAACTCCGACTGAGGATTCACCTCTGCACTGTTCGAGGCACATGGGCTCACCAGCCACGGCTCTTCTTCTCATGGCACTCCACACTCTAGCAGGGAAGGGGGCCAGTCCGTGCTGCCTGGACACATGGCTCACGGACAGCCCATCCTCTCTCATTTCCTTCTACTCCTACCACCATCTTCCATGTCCACTACTCTCCCCTGCAATGGCTTGCTCACAGCCACAAACCTACCCAGCACCTTCCATGTGTTGATTCTATTGCAGTGGAGGAAGACCTTGGGGCTCTGGGAAAATCTGTTGTACCATGGGACACAGCCTGATGGTTGCACTACTTGCACAACAGAACAGGTCCATTCTGCTCTCATACCTTTGCACTCTTTTTCCACAATAAAGTTCTTGTGCATGTCAGCCTGTGATGTCTCCTCTTCCTTTCTGCTCCCAACACTCCTTCTAATTCACTCAACATTAAGCAGGGCTCGGCAGGCGAGCAGGGCCCAAGTCTGTTGTTGTTCAAGGAGCTTCTTGACAGCACTCATGCATATAGCATTGTTTTAAAACAAGAAGAGTCATAGATTTGACAGAAGGACCACATAGCATAAAATGCATTGGCTGGATGAGCACATTCAAGGAGAAGCAGACAACATCCCTATGCCCAGGTAAAGACCAGGGTGGAGTGTTATCTCACAGGAGTCTGTCCTGGGACCAGTTTTATTTCACCTCCTCATCCCTGACATACATGGTGGGATTGAGCGGGCCCTCGGCAAGTTTGTGCATGGCACCAAGCTCAGTGGGGTGGCCGACACCTTAGAGGAAAAAGGGATGCCACCTGGAAGGACCTTGACAGGCTTAGCAGGTGGGCCCAAGGAAACTTCAAGGATTTCAACAAGGCTGATTGCAAGGTCCTGCATTTGGGTTGAGACAATCCCCAGCATGAATACAGCCTAAGCAACAAATGGATTAAGAGCAACCTATCAGAAAATGACTTGGGGGTACTTGTGGAGAAACATCTTAACATGAGCCAGCGATGTACACTCACAGCCCAGAAAGCCAGCCGTTGCCTGGGCTGCACCAATAGAAGTGCAGCTAACACACAGAGGGATGCGATTCTCCCTCTCTACTCTGTGTTTTTCCAACCCCACCTGGAAGACTTTGTTGAGTGCCTGGGCCCCCAGCATAAGACAGATCTGGACCTGTTAGAGCATGAGATGATCAGAGAGCTGGAGCACCTCTCCTACAAACACAGGCTGAGAGAGCCAGGCTAGGTCAGCCTGGGGAAGAGAAGGCTCCAAGAGATGGTATACAGACTGTGTAGTACATAGAGCAGGCTACGGAAAGGTGGGGAGGAACACTTTATCAGGGTGTGTAGTGATATGACAAGTATTAACAGCTTGAAGCTAAAAGAAAGTAGATTTAGATTAGATATAAGGAAGAAATTCTTTACTCTGAGGATGGTGAACTAACCCAAACAAGCTGTGGATGCCTCACCCCTTGGAAGTGTTTGAGGCCAACTTGGATGGGGCTTTGGGCATCCTGATCCACTGGAAAGAACACCTGCCCATGGCAGATGGTTGGAGCTACATGATCCTTAACATCCCTTCCAACCCAAAACACTCAATCATTTGATGATTCCGTCTGCTTTAATGCTCAGGTTGCCTTGTATGTTCTCAGGACTTGGACTCGCAAAGCCTCATGGGTCTAGATCGTCTACAGTTATAGGAGTGTATAAAAAGGGACACAAGAGCTCTCCTACCAACTATGTCACTGACAACAGCAGCAATGGGCTGCTGCTGTTCATCTGGCATGTGACACAAGCCCTTCACTTGCCCAACCAAAGGTCTGGGCTAGCTAAGGCCTTCTGCATGGGTCAGAAGTCAGCACACACTGAGTAACTCTTTTCCATCAGGATTTTCTGGCCACCACCCCTGACAAATACCATCAAGACACTGCAATCAGTGTCATGGAATGAGGGTTGCACCTCTGGGATGAGGCTGGATCTAGGGCTCACCAAATCCTCAACCCCAGCTCATTCTCAAAGAATCCTGTACTTTCTCAGTTTCTGAATGGCCATGTCATTGGAGGGAGCATCAAAGCCTTTACTAAAGGCAACATAAGCAACAGCTGCTGATCTTCCCTCATCTACCAGGAGAGTTATTTCAATGTGGAAGACACTGAGAAGGCCCAGGCATGACTTCAGTTCTCTAACTCCATGCTCAATACTCCCCTTCACGTTCTTCTCCTTTGTGTGCTCGGCAATGCTTCCCAAGAAGATTTCCATCCGCACTTTCCCAGAGACTGATGGCAGGCCAACCAGCCTGCAGTTCCCCACACCTTCCTTCTCCATCTTGTTCAACATAGAAGTGGGATGAGTCTCTTGCAGTCTTCAGGAACCCGATCACCATCAACTTTCAAAGAAAACTGAAAGTCTTGTGAAGATATCAGCCAGGACTCTGTGGTGGTTTTTCCGCGCTAGGTAGCTAAAAACCACAACTGCTCTCTCACTCCCCCTCCTTGGATGAGGAGGGGAAGAACTGAAGAACAACTCACTAGTAGAGATAAAAATAATTTAATTAAAGGGAAAAGCTAATGATAATTAATATTAAGGAAAGATTATTATTAACTAAACAATTTAACTAAAGAAAAAAAAAAAAAGGAAAGGAGAAATGGGAGGAGGAAAGGGAAAATAAATAAATAAATAAATAAATAAATAAATAAATAAATAAAGGCTTTGTGGCAGTGCAGAGGAAAGAAATTACTCTCTACTTCCCTCTAATGAGTGATGCTTGACCACATCCTTGAAGCAGGGCCTCACCTTGAAGCAGGGCCTCAACGCACGTAGCCGGTGTTTGGGAGGAGGACTGAAGTTTTCACAATGAGAGCCCAACAATCCGCTCTTTTTCCTGTTTCCATTTTTATTGCTGAGTGTGACATCATATGGTATGGAATATCCCTTAGCCTCGTTTAAGTCAGCTGCCCTGGTGATGTTTCTCTTCTCAATTTTTTGCCCACCCCCTAGGAGGGTTACAGAGAGTCCTGATGTGCCAGCACTGCTCCGCCGTAGACACAGCACTGGTGTGATAACACTGCTGTTCTAGCTACAACTGCAGAGCACAGCACTGTATGGGCTGCTGCAGGGAAAGCTAACATCCCAGCCAGACACAGTACAGACTCTCAGCATTTGTGGGTGCAACCTGACAGGTCCTGTGCACTTCAGTACATCCAGTGGCACAGCTTCTCCGTCTTCCTCGGCAATGTGCACTACTCACCTGAGAGACAGCCCACAAAACACTCACCTTGGCTAACCAGTGAAAGGCCTTGATGTTCACTCACCCTTTGCAGGTTTAGCTCGCATGCCTCCAGTTTCCATCTGAAATGTCCAAATCATCTTTCAGAAAATTAAACACTGGGCAGAGAAATAGGTTTCCCCCTTGACACAAATCCCAAACATCATCTCCAATAAAATGATGGCTACCAGCTGGCCCTTTCTCATAGTCCATCTTCTCCTCTGCCTTTCATGAACCTCAGGGCCGCTCACAGACCACACCACCCAGCCCAAGAAATCCCATCAAGCAAAGTGTCAAGCCTTGTCTTCTCTTGGGCCTTCAGATGTGGAAGAAAAGGGGAAACATGGAAAATTCGGAAAACACGGCCAGGGTTGGACCTACTCACCTCCCCTTCCTTCTTTTCGTAGCACCCGCTTCTATGCCCAATGCTGTCCACTGCAATAACTTGCTGACAGCCACAAAGTCCAATATGGCTGGGCCACACCACATGAATGCCACACAAAGACCTCACTCAAGACACTACACCTCTACCAGTCTTTCGACACATCACCTACCTGCCCTCCCATGCCACTTTCAGAGAAAGGCTCCAGCCTCTAATTCTGTCACTTTGAAGGTAACGCCAGGATCTAACACCATGTCCAAACAGGAGGAAATGAAAACGTCAAGTTGTGGGAAGGACACCACACCCCACCTCTTTACATGCCAGGCTTTGGCATGCAAGAGCAGCTCACGCCAAATGTTGTCATGCGCAGAGGCTCTCTCACCCTGCGGGCACTCAAGGACCAGCATAAAAGCCGGCCCTGCACCTCGCTCCCTCACACACTCCTTTCAACACCTTCTCCTCTGCGACCAAGGTGAGCCTCAATCCCAATCCCCTCCTTCACCCGCCCCATCGAAACCGTCTCTCCACAGGTGCTATGCCCCTAAACCCAGCAGGAATACCACCTCCCCTACGACCATGCTCCCCACACAAACAGGCCTCCCTATTCTCCTTGCCTACCTAGGCACCACTCCTCACACCACCAACACCCTACACATTCCCAACAGCCTCTCTTCCAGGCACCCTCCACACCACAGACATGTCCTGCTACGACATCTGCCGCCCCTGCGGACCCACCCCGCTGGCTAACAGCTGCAACGAGCCCTGTGTCAGGCAGTGCGAGGACTCCCACGTCGCCATCCAGCCTTCCACTGTGGTGGTCACCCTGCCAGGACCCATCCTCAGCTCCTTCCCCCAGAACACCGCCGTTGGATCCTCCGCATCAGCTGCCGTGGGCAGCAACCTCAGCACCCAGGGAGTGCCCATCTCCTCTGGGGGATTCGGAGGCTTTGGCCTTGGAGGCTATGGCTTGGGAGGCCTGGGCTGCTTCTCTGGCAGAAGAGCCTGCTACCCCTGCTAAGGACCCACACCAACACCCCTGACAGCAGCTAACAATGCCCTGCAGCCAACTTCATGGACTGAGGATGCTCTGATCAACGTGCTCTGGGAGTACCTTCCACACAAAATGCACAGCTGCTGATGGTCACTGTGCCTGCATCTCTGACCAGGGCCCTGCTGCTTGTGCTCCTTCCTTTTCACGAGTCTTCCTCAATAAAGTTCTAATGCATGCCAGTCTGACACTCCTCCTTTCTTCACACAACAATCTTCATCCAATGGAACCTGGACGGGCTGGAGAAGCAGGCCCATGTGAACTGCATGAGGTTCAACAAGTCCATGTACTGAACGTGGGTCAGGGCAATCCCAGATAAGAGTAGAGACTAGGAGAAGAACTCATTGAGAGCAGCTCTGCAGAGAAGGACTTAGGTTGTTCTGCTGGATGAAAGGCTCAACAGGATCCAGCAGTGCACGCCTGCAGCCCACAAGGCCAACTGCATGCAGTGCTTCATCAACAGAGGACTGGCCAACATAGTGAGGGAGTTGATTTTCCCCCTCTTTTCTGTTCTCGTGAAGCAGCACCTTGAGCACCTCTCCTGTGAAAGAAGGCTCAGAGAGTTGGGGGTGTTAAGCCTGGAGAAGTGATGGCTCTGCCAAGACTTCCTTGAGATCTTCCAGTACTTAAAGGGATGTTCATAAAAAGATGGAGAATGTCTCTTTACTCATGTAGATAATGATAGTTGAAGGGGTAATCGTCTTCAACTAAAAGAGGATAGATTTAGACTAGACATTAGGAGGAAATTCTTCACTGTGAGGATGGTGAGGATGGTGAGGATGTTGTGGTTAAACACAACAGGTAAGTTGTGGTTACCCCAGCCCCAGTGGTGTTCAGGGCCAGCCTGGATGGGACGTTGGCCAACGTAATGTAGTGGGTGGCATCCTTGCCTATGGCCGGGGGCTGGAGAAGATGATCCTTAAAGTCCCTTCCAAGGTGAGCCATTCGATGATGATTCCTTCTTGACCCTGTTTAAATACATGGTTCTAGATCAGGTCGAAAAGTGCCACAAGACCTCCTCTATTGTGCTGTTGTTACGTGGCAAGGTTTTGGTAGTGGAGACTACAGAGGAGGCCTCTGTGAGATGAATTCAGAAGTTGCCCCATGTTTCATATGGGCCTGTTTCAGCCATCTACAAAGGGACCTAAAACTGTCCAGTGCCGAGCCAATAACCGATGTTGTTTGTGCCTCTCTGATCCTCCACCTTCACAACAAACACTATCACAGAGTCCTACATATAGGTAGGATGTCAGTCACTTCTACGTAGAAGATGCTGTGCAGGCACACAGGGGATATGCTCTCTAAAAATCCATGCTGACTACTCTCCATCACTTTTCCGTACTTGAGAATACATTCAGGGAGGATTTCCTCAGAACCTTCCCAGGGACTGATATCAGGCTGACCAGGCTGCAGTTTCCCAGAAATTCCTCCTTCAACTTTTCTTGAACAAAAGAGTGGGATGAGTCTCTTCCAGTTTTCAGGAACCTCTCCCAGTCACCATGACCTTTCAAAAATAACTGAAACTGCTATTGCAAACATATCACCTGGGACATTGCACGTGTAGCTTGTTGAGTCCCACGCACTCCTGCATAACCAGTTACACAGACTCCCCAGAATCTTCTTCAACAAGCTGCAGTGGGAAACCCTTCAAAACAGTCACCTTGGCAGATCAGGGGCTGCACTTGCCATTCCCCACTCCTCAGAATGCAACCACGACCACTGGGGCCTCAGGTCCACAGCCACAAGCAGCATGCACACCTCCAGCTCCCCTCTGAAAGGTCCACATTGCATGTGTCAACACTGAAAACCATGCACAGAAATTGCATTCCCCCTTGAAATTCAACTCAATGAACACCCCAGTGCTTTGGGCCCAGACCTTCTGGACACTCCCACATGTCTGTCCCTGCCCCTCACAAATCTCACAGCCTCTCCCAGGCCTCAACAGACAGTCCAAGGGATTCCAACCAAACTGCATTAGGCCAAAGCCCTTGTGCTCGCCACAGAAAAGGGAGCAATATGGTGTTGCCAATGCAACCCTTGAAGAAGCATGGCAGGGCTCCCAATGCATTTAGTCTTGTCAGTCCTGAGACAGGCCTGCAACTCCAACACCCTGCTATGCAAACACCTCTTCTCTGCCTCTTTGGACTGCGGCCCCAGGGACAAGACAGGGGTCTTGCTCCCATACACTTGCTCCCACATACAGCCTCTACGTGCAAGATGGCCACCAACCACCAATGAAGCACACCCAACGGGAAAGACAAGGGCTAAACGCAGGCTGGTGAGTTGGGATGAAGGCACGGAGGGACTGAATGTGATGCAAGTGGTAGCGCATCACGCCCAGCATACCTGAGAAGCACTGGCCAACCTACTGTGGATGCCAACAAGGGGGACCTCCTCATCACAACAAAGCCAACGACCACACCTCATGAGTGCCAAACTATGACCTCATGGACAACAACGCACCTCTCCCATGTCTTCAATGCAACATCTATCCACCCCTACATGAACCTTCAAATGCTATCCTTCAGTCTTTAATACTCTCACTTGAAATGTTCCGCCACTTCCAACATCCTCAACAGGAAGAAATGGAGGCAGAACATTGTGGGGAGATCACACTCCACCTCATTACTTGAGGGGTTGTGGCATGTAAGAGCAGCTCAAGGCAAATGCTGTCATGCGCAAAGGGTTTCTAGCTCCGCAGACTCTCGGGAACCAGCATAAAAGCCGGCCCTGCGCCTCTCACCCTCACACACTCCTGCTGAAGCCTTCTCCCCTGCACCCAACAAGGTGAGTCTGAACTCTGCTCCGCTCCTTCACCCACCGCACCTGGCCCATCTCTCCACAAACCTTCTCTCCCCAGCCTCAGCAGCCGTTCCACCTCCCAACCACCAGGCTCCCCATAGCCCCACTCTGGGCCTTTCCACTCCCTTGAACTCCCCCAGCACAGCTCTTCAAGCAAAGAACACCCTCCGCCTTACTAACACCCTCTCTTCCAGGGACCCTCCACACCACAGACATGTCCTGCTACGACATCTGCCGCCCCTGCGGACCCACCCCGCTGGCTAACAGCTGCAACGAGCCCTGTGTCAGGCAGTGCGAGGCCTCCCACGTCGTCATCCAGCCTCCGACCGTGCTGGTCACCCTGCCAGGACCCATCCTCAGCTCCTTCCCCCAGAACACCGCCGTTGGATCCTCTGCATCAGCTGCTGTGGGCAGCAACCTCAGTTCCCAGGGAGTGCCCATCTCCTCCGGTGGCTTCGGAGGCTTTGGCCTGGGAGGCCTGGGCTGCATCTCTGGTGGAAGAGCCTGCTACCCCTGCTAAGGTCGCATGCCAATATTCCTGACAGTAGCCTCCAACACCATGCCAGCCAGCTCTCGGTCTGAGGACCCAATTCCGTGCTGTCCATGGAATACAAGCTGACAAGCCACAGCTTGTCATTCCATGGCACAACAAAGCAAGCAAACAAGGTATTGGACAGCCCTTGCTGTCAGGAAACACGGCCAACATACCTCCTTCTTTCTTTTTCTGTCTTCTTTCCATAGAACCATCACCTACGGCCACTACCTACGGCTGCAATGCCTTGCTGACTAGCACAATCCCTCAGGAAACCTTCAGGGGCTGCTCCCACCATGGGGTAGGGAGACCTGAGGGCTCTGGGAAAATCTGCTCTACGCAAGGACATTGGCTGGTAGTCACCCTCCAGGCACCTCAGAATGTGCACCTTCCACTTGACGTACCCTCTGTTTCATGTTTTCCTCAATAAAATCAATCTGCATCCCATATCCTGAAAGCCTCGTCTTCCTTTCTTCTCCCAACGCTCTTCCAACTTCACCCGACAGAAAGAAAAAAAAAGCAGGGCTCAAGTGGCCATCAGGGCCCAAGCCTGGTGGTATACAAATAGCGTTTGGAAAACGCTCTTACATAGCTCCTTCTGACTGAAGTAGAAAGACATGATGGGCCACTCAGCAGATCCTTAACTGGCTGCATGATCACATTCCAAGAGTTGCGCTCAAGAGCTTGGTGCCCAGCTGGAGACAAGGGAGGCATGGTGTCCCTTTAGGGTCTCTCTTAAGGCCTGTATTATTTAACACATCTGTCACACAAACACCTCACATATGGTACAAGACTCCTCATGCATTGTGGATGCGAACTCCTGCATTGTCACTGACCCACTGGCTCATCAGCTCCACAACCACAGCTATTTCTTTCAAGGCATGAACCAGAGAAGCAAGGACGTGGGCTATTCTGTGATTCTTGGACACATGGCCCACTTACATTCTAGCATTCTCCCACTTCTTTCCTTGGCTTGCACTGTCTCCTATGTCCAGTTCTCTCTGCTGCTACGACGTACTCACAAGCCAACCAACACCAGGGATCGACTCCCTCTCTGCTGCTTCCATCATAGGGCATGAAGTTCTCCGTGCTCTGGGAAAGTCTGCCGCACACAAGGATGAGATTTTGGTCACCCTACCTGCATCCAAGACCCCCAGCGGCTGTTCCACTTGATGCTCCTTCCTTTCCATGCACTTTCCTCAATAAAAGTCTCAAGCCTGCCAGCCTGACGCAACTCCTCTTCTCTTCATCTTCCCACTTCCCACAGTACAAACCAAAGATCAAGAGGTCATTGGCGTACGTCAAAAAGGACCACAACACCGTAAAATACATCACCCAAAACCTACAAGTGCCCAAACAGAAGCTTCATCATGCTAAGGCTCTTCTCCCCGTGCCTTCTGAAACAATTTCCCCTCTTTAGCACAAACTACCACTGCTTTCTTCTCTACTATGATCCTACACTGTCACAACAAACACTATCCCAGAATGATATAGTCAGGAAGGAACCTCTTGACACCAGGTAGGGCAACAGCTGTTGTCAAGGACGGTCAGGAGGCTCTCCAGGACCATGTGCAGTGGCATGCAGCCACTTTTCAGACCACCCCACTGTTTGTTTGTTTGTGTAACCCGTACTTGTCAGCTTCTCTGCAAGCGTGTCACGGGACCAAGCATCAAAGCCTTTCCGAAAGGTAAGGTAAGCAACAGCTGTTGCTGTCCCCTTGTGCACCCAGCAGCTCACTTCCATGAAGAAGACACTGAGAAGGCTCCAGTATGATCTGCTCTTTGTAGATCAATGCTGACTACTCCCCATCTCTTTCTTATCATTCATGTCCTTGTGGTATGCTTTCCAGGAGGATTTCTTTCAGAACCTTCCCAGTGATGCATGACAGACCGAACAGCCTGCAGAGTCCCAGACCTTCCTTCTCCAGCTTGTTGAACATCACAGTGGGATGAACCTCTTCCAGTCTTCAGGAACCCAGTTACCATCAAATTTCAAATAAAGATGAAAGTAGCCTTGTGAAGATATCAGCCAGCATTCTTAGCATTTGTGGGTGCAACCTGACAGGTCCTATGCACTTCAGAACATCCCGTGGCACATCTTCTCCATCTTCCTCAGCAACATGCACTACTCACCTGAAAGACAGCCCGTGAAACACTCACCTTGCCTAGCAGTGGAAGGCTTTCATATCCACCCAGTCTTCTGAGTTGCAGATTGTGAAATGTGTTCATCTGATTCGTGTCAATATGGAACAATGCTAGGGCTGCATGGTATGCTGAATGTGGTCTTCTGTCTTACATACCCTTGAATAACCACAAGTCTAAGAAAAACAGAGTGGTTAATGTATATAGTTCTTGTATCTATCAAAGGAATGTTTTAACAATTCCTGTCAATAGAGAGCTTGAAGGGAAATCTATTTGTAGGTTTCTCCTTGAAGTCTCTGATATATGGGGGGGGGATTCAGAATAAGTGCTAACTATTATGACTATTGCATGGGACACTATGCAAGTCTGCTGTTATCTGGCCAGGAGATTAAGGAGAAAGGGAAAGCTGAGGGACGACTAAAAGACAAAGCTTGCAGAGAACGCTGCACAAGTCTCTGACATACAGCCAAGTTGGACAAAGGAGAAGGACAAGAAAACAAAAGCCTGGGAGGAAGACTATGAGCCTTCAGCACGAGAGACCCCCAGAGACCTCAGAGGGACCACCGGAGACTGATACGCATGCTCCAGTTGGAGGGTTTGGATTCAGGAAACTAATTAATAACCCTGCTTTTTTCTAGAAGTAGTAATGAATATTTGTTAGCCTTGGAGCATAAAAATCATCTGCTTGATGTAACTGGCATGGGTCTTGGTGGAGCAGAGACTCCCAGCACACCCAGAGCTGTTTGCGTAGCTCTATTCCTTTAATAAATTGTAAACTTTGATTATAGTCCTATTTTGAAGACTGAGCCATTTATAACAAGATCATACAATTCCAAGTTTGCCTGAAATTTCCAAACCATCTTTCACAAAATCAAATGCTGGGCAGAGAAATAGGTTTTCCCCTTAACGCAAATCCCAAAATCATCCCCAATAACAAGATAGCTCCCAGCTGGCCCTTTCTCACACTCCCTCTTGTCCTCTGCCTTTCATGAACCTCAGGACCGCTCACAGACCACACAACTCAGCCCGAGAAATCCCATCAAGCCGAGCGTCAAGCCTTGTGTTCTCTGGGAACTTCAGCTTTGGACGAAAAGGGGGGGAAGCCTATGGTGTCAGGAACCAAGGCCAGTGTAGGACCTACTCACCTCTCATTCCTTCTTTTCATAGCACCCAATTCTATGCCCGATGCTGTCCATTGCAATAACTTGCTGACAGCCACAAAGCCCAGTGTGGCTGGGCCACACCACATGAATGCCACGCAAAGACCTCACTCATGACACCGCACCTCAGCCAGCCCTTGGCCACATCATCTACCTGCCCTCCCATGCACCTTTCCGAGAAATGCTCCAGCCTCTAATTCTCTCACTTTGAAGGTGCTGTCAGGATCTAACACCATGTCCTCACTAGGAGGACATGAAAAGGTCAAGTTGTGGGAAGGACACCACACCCCACCTCTTTACTTGCCAGGCTTTGGAATGGAAGAGCAGCTCACGCCAAATGTTGTCATGCGCAGAGGCTCTCTCGCCCTGCAGGCACTCACGGACCAGCATAAAAGCCGGCCCTGCGCCTCGCTCCCTCACACACTCCACCACACGCCTTCTCCCCTGCACCCAACAAGGTGAGTCTAAACCCCGATCCCTTCCTTCACCTGCCTCCCAACACAGTCTCTGCCCCCAACCTCAGCAGCCCTTCCACCTCCCCACTACCATGCTCTCATAAAATCCCAGGCCTCCCCACTCCCTTGGCCTCCTGCACCACCACTCCTCACGCCCACAACACCCTCCACCTTCACAACACCCTCTCTTCCAGGCACCCTCCACAACACAGACATGTCCTGCTACGACATCTGCCGCCCCTGCGGACCCACCCCGCTGGCTAACAGCTGCAACGAGCCCTGTGTCAGGCAGTGCGAGGACTCCCACGTTGCCATCCAGCCCTCCACCGTCGTGGTCACCCTGCCAGGACCCATCCTCAGCTCCTTCCCCCAGAACACCGCCGTTGGATCCTCCGCATCAGCTGCCGTGGGCAGCAACCTCAGCGCCCAGGGAGTGCCCGTCTCCTCCGGTGGCTTTGGAGGCTTTGGCCTTGGAGGCTTTGGCTTGGGAGGCCTGGGCTGCTTCTCTGGCAGAAGAGCCTGCTACCCCTGCTAAGGACCCACGCCAACACCCCTGACAGCAGCTAACAATGCCCTGCAACCAACTTCATGGACTGAGGATGCTCTGCTGCTTGTGCACCTTCCTTTTCATGAGTCTTCCTTAATAAAGTTCTTATGCATGCCAGCCTGACACTCCTCCTTTCTTCACCCAATGCTCTTCATCCAAAGGAACCTAGACAGGCTGGAGAAGCAGGCCCATGTGAACCCCGTGAGGTTCAACAAGTCCATGTACTGAACGTGGGTCAGGGCAATCCCAGACAGGAGTACAGACTGGGAGAAGAACTCAATGAGAGCAACCTGCAGAGAAGGACTTGGGTTGTTCTGCTGGATGAAAGGCTCTACAATATCCAGCAGTGCATGCCTGCAGCCCACAAGGCCAACTGCATGCAGTGCTGCATCAACAGAGCAGTAACCAGCATAGTGAGGGAGTTGATTGCCCGCCTCTTTTCTGTCCTCGTGAGGCTCTACTTTGACCAGCTTTCCTATGAAAGAAGGCTCAGAGAGCTGGGGATGTTCAGCCTGGAGAAGTGAAGGCTCTGCGGAGGCTTCCTTGAGGCCTTTCAGTAGTTAAAGGGGTCTTCACAAAGGATGGAGAATATCTCTTTACTCGTGTAGATAATGATAGGAGAAGGGGTAATGGTCTTCAACTGAAAAAGGATAGATTTAGACTAGATATTAGGAGGAAAATCTTCACTGTGAGGGTGGTGAGGCAATGGTACAGGTAAGTTGTGGTTACCCCAGCTCCGGTGGTGTTCAAGGCCAGCCTGGTTGGGACCTTGGCCAACGTAATATGGTGGGTGACATCCCTTCCTACGGCAGGGGGCTGGAGTAAGATGATCCTTAAAGTTCCTTCCAAGGTGAGACAGTCTATGATTCTATGATGATTCCTTCTTCTCCCTGTTTAAGTACATGGTTCAAGATCAGGTCGAAAAGTGCCACAAGACCTCTCCTGTTGTGCTGTTGTTACGTGGAAAAATTTTGGTAGTGGGGACTACAGAGGAGGCCTCAGTGAGATGAATTAAGCAGCTGCCCCATGTTTGATAAGGGCCTGTTTCAGCCATCTACAAAGGGACCTAAAACTGTCCAGTGCCGAGCCAATAACCGATGTTGTTTGTGCCTCTCTGATCCTCCACCTTCACAACAAACACTATCACAGAGTCCTACATATAGGTAGGACGTCAGTCACTTCTACGTAGAAGATGCTGTGCAGGCACACAGGGGATATGCTCTCTAAAAATCTATGCTGACTACTCTCCATCACTTTTCCGTACTTGAGAATAAATTCAGGGAAGATTTCCTCAGAACCTTCCCAGGGACTGATATCAGGCTGACCAGGCTGCAGTTTCCCAGAAATTCCTCCTTCAACTTTTCTTGAACAAAAGAGTGGGATGAGCCTCTTCCAGTTTTCAGGAACCTCTCCCAGTCACCATGACCTTTCAAAAATAACTGAAACTGCTATTGCAAACATATAACCTGGGGCATTCAGTGTTTGCAGGTGTAGCTTGTTGGGTCCCACGTACTCCTGCATAACCAGCCACACAGACTCCCCAGCATCTTCGTCAACAAGCTGCAGTGGGAAACCCTTCAAAACAGTCACCTTGGCAGATCAGGGGCTGCACTTGCCATTCCCCACTCCTCAGAATGCAACCACGACCACTGGGGCCTCAGGTCCGCAGCCACAAGCAGCATGCACACCTCCAGCTCCACTCTGAAAAATCCACATTGTATGTGTCAACACTGGAAACCATGCACAGAAATAGGATTCCCCCTTGACACTCACCTCAAAGAACACCCCAGCACTTTGGACCCAGACCTTCTGGACACTCCCACATGTCTGTCCCTGCCCCTCACAAATCTCACAGCCTCCACCAGGCCTCAACAGACAGCCTAAGAGATTCCCACCAAACTGCATTAGGCCAAAGCCCTTGCTGTCAACGTGCTGGCCACAGAAATGGGAGCTCAATGGAGGTGCCAATGCAACCCTTTACGAAACATGACAGGGCTCCCAATGCACTTAGTCTTGTCAGCCCTGAGACAGGCCTGCGACTCCAACACCCTGCTATGCAAACACCTCTTCTCTGCCTCTTTGGACTGCGGCCCCAGGGACAAGACAGGGGTCTTGCTCCCATACACTTCCTCCCACGTACAACCTCTATGTGCACGATTGCCACCAAGACACCAATGAAGCACACCCAACAGGAAAGACAAGGGCTAAACGCAGGCTGATGAGTTGGGATGAAGGCACGGAGGGACTGAATGTGATGCAAGTGGTAGCGCATCACACCCAGCATACCTGAGAAGCACTGGCCAACCTACTGTGGATGCCAACAAGGGGGGCCTCCTCCTCACAACAAAGCCAACGACTACACCTCATGGCTGCCAAACTATGACCTCACGGACAACAATGCACCTCTCCCATTTTTTGAATGCAACATTTATCCACCCCTACATGAACCTTCAAAAGCTATCCTTCAGTCTTTAATACTCTCACTTGAAATGTTCCGCCACTTCCAATATCCTCAACAGGAAGAAATGGAGGCAGAACATTGTGGGGAGATCACACCCCACCTCATTACTTGAGGGGTTGTGGCATGTAAGAGCGGCTCACGGCTAATGATGTCATGCGCAAAGGCTCTCTCACCTCATGGATACTCGGGGATCAGCATAAAAGCCGGCCCTGCGCCTCTCACCCTCACACACTCCTGCCGAAGCCTTCTCCCCTGCACCCAACAAGGTGAGTCTGAACTCTGCTCCTCTCCTTCACCCACCGCACCTAGCCCATCTCTCCACAAACCTTCTCTCCTCAGCCTCAGCAGCCGTTCCACCTCCCAACCACCAGGCTCCCCATACCCCCACTCTGGGCCTTTCCACTCCCTTGGCCTCCCCCAGCACAGCTCTTCAAGCAAGGAACACCCTCCGCCTTACTAACACCCTCTCTTCCAGGGACCCTCCACACCACAGACATGTCCTGCTACGACATCTGCCGCCCCTGCGGACCCACCCCGCTGGCTAACAGCTGCAACGAGCCCTGTGTCAGGCAGTGCGAGGCCTCCCACGTCGTCATCCAGCCTCCTACCGTGCTGGTCACCCTGCCAGGACCCATCCTCAGCTCCTTCCCCCAGAACACCGCCGTTGGATCCTCCGCATCAGCTGCTGTGGGCAGCAACCTCAGTTCCCAGGGAGTGCCCATCTCCTCCGGTGGCTTCGGAGGCTTTGGCCTGGGAGGCCTGGGCTGCATCTCTGGTGGAAGAGCCTGCTACCCCTGCTAAGGTCACATGCCAATATTCCTGACAGTAGCCTCCAACTCCATGCCAGCCAGCTCTCGGTCTGAGGACCCAATTCCGTGCTGTCCATGGAATACGAGCTGACAAGCCACAGCTCGTCATTCCATGGCACAACAAAGCAAGCAAACAAGGTATTGGACAGCCCTTGCTGTCAGGAAACATGGCCAACATATCTCCTTCTTTCTTCCTCTTTCTTCTTTCCATAGAACCACCTCCTACAGCCACTTCCTACAGCTGCAATGCCTTGCTCACTAGCACAATCCCTCAGGAAACCTTCAGGGGCTGCTCCCACCATGGGGTAGGGAGACCTGAGGGCTCTGGGAAAATCTGCTCTACGCAAGGACATTGGCTGGTAGTCACCCTCCAGGCACCTCAGAATGTGCACCTTCCACTTGACGTACCCTCTGTTTCATGTTTTCCTCAATAAAATCAATCTGCATCCCATATCCTGAAAGCCTCGTCTTCCTTTCTTCTCCCAACGCTCTTCCAACTTCACTTGATAGAAAGAAAAAAAAGCAGGGCTTAAGTGGCCATCAGGGCCCAAGCCTGGTGGTATACAAATAGCGTTTGGAAAACGCTCTTACATAGCTCCTTCCTGCTGAAGTGGAAAGACATGATGGGCCACTCGGCAGATCCTTAACTGGCTGCATGATCACATTCCAAGAGTTGCGCTCAAGAGCTTGGTGCCCAGCTGGAGACAAGGGAGGCATGGTGTCCCTTTAGGGTCTCTCTTAAGGCCTGTATTATTTAACACTTCTGTCACACAAACACCTCACATATGGTACAAGACTCCTCATGCATTGTGGATGCGCCTCTGCATTGTCACTGACCCACTGGCTCATCAGCTCCACAACCACAGCTATTTCTTTCAAGGCATGAACCAGAGAAGCAAGGACGTGGGCTATTCTGCGATTCTTGGACACATGGCCCACTTACATTCTAGCATTCTCCTACTTCTTTCCTTGGCTTGCACTGTCTCCTATGTCCAGTTCTCTCTGCTGCTACAACGTGCTCACAAGCCAACCACCACCAGGGATCAACTCCCTCTCTGCTGCTTGCTTCCGTCATAGGGCATGAAGTTCTCCGTGCTCTGGAAAAGTCTCCCGCACACAATGATGAGATTTTCGTCACCCTACCTGCATCCAAGACCCCCAGGGACTGTTCCACTTGAAGCTCCTTCCTTTCCATGCACTTTCCTCAATAAAAGTCTCTGCCAATAATCGATGTTGTTTGTGCCTCTCTGATCCTCCACCTTCACAACAAACACTATCACAGAGTCCTACATAGAGGTAGGACGTCAGTCACTTCTACGTAGAAGATGCTGTGCAGGCACACAGGGGATATGCTCTCTAAAAATCCATGCTGACTACTCTCCATCACTTTTCCGTACTTGAGAATAAATGCAGGGAGGATTTCCTCAGAACCTTCCCAGGGACTGATATCAGGCTGACCAGGCTGCAGTTTCCCAGAAATTCCTCCTTCAACTTTTCTTGAACAAAAGAGTGGGATGAGTCTCTTCCAGTTTTCAGGAACCTCTCCTAGTCACCATGACCTTTCAAAAATAACTGAAACTGCTATTGCAAACATATCACCTGGGGCATTCAGCATTTGCAGGTGTAGCTTGTTGGGTCCCACGTACTCCTGCATAACCAGTTACACAGACTCCCCAGCATCTTCGTCAACAAGCTGCAGAGGGAAACCCTTCAAAACAGTCACCTTGGCAGATCAGGGGCTGCACTTGCCATTCCCCACTCCTCAGAATGCAACCACGACCACTGGGGCCTCAGGTCCACAGCCACAAGCAGCATGCACACCTCCAGCTCCACTCTGAAACGTCCACATTGTATGTGTCAACACTGAAAACCATGCACAGAAATAGGATTCCCCCTTGTCACTCACCTCAAAGAATGCCCCAGTTTTTGGGCCCAGACCTTCTGGACACTCCCACATGTCTGACCCTGCCCCTCACAAATCTCACAGCCTCTCCCAGGCCTCAACAGACAGCCCAAGGGATTCCCACCAAACTGCATTAGGCCAAAGCCCTTGCTGTCAACGTGCTGGCCACAGAAATGGAAGCTCAATGGAGGTGCCAATGCAACCCTTTACGAAACATGACAGGGCTCCCAATGCACTTAGTCTTGTCAGCCCTGAGACAGGCCTGCGACTCCAACACCCTGCTATGCAAACACCTCTTCTCTGCCTCTTTGGACTGCGGCCCCAGGGACAAGACAGGGGTCTTGCTCCCATACACTTCCTCCCACATACAGCCTCTACGTGCAAGATGGCCACCATGCCACCAATGAAGCACACCCAACGGGAAAGACAAGGGCTAAACGCAGGCTGATGAGTTGGGATGAAGGCACGGAGGGACTGAATGTGATGCAAGTGGTAGCGCATCACACCCAGCATACCTGAGAAGCACTGGCCAACCTACTGTGGATGCCAACAAGGGGGGCCTCCTCCTCACAACAAAGCCAACGACTACACCTCATGGCTGCCAAACTATGACCTCACGGACAACAACGCACCTCTCCCATGTCTTCAATGCAACATCTATCCACCCCTACATGAACCTTCAAATGCTATCCTTCAGTCTTTAATACTCTCACTTGAAATGTTCCGCCACTTCCAATATCCTCAACAGGAAGAAATGGAGGCAGAACATTGTGGGGAGATCACACCCCACCTCATTACTTGAGGGGTTGTGGCATGTAAGAGCAGCTCATGCCAAATACTGTCATGCGCAAAGGCTCTCTCACCTCATGGATACTCGGGGACCAGCATAAAAGCCGGCCCTGCGCCTCTCACCCTCACACACTCCTGCCGAAGCCTTCTCCCCTGCACCCAACAAGGTGAGTCTGAACTCTGCTCCGCTCCTTCACCCACCGCACCTGGCCCATCTCTCCACAAACCTTCTCTCCTCAGCCTCAGCAGCCGTTCCACCTCCCAACCACCAGGCTCCCCATAGCCCCACTCTGGGCCTTTCCACTCCCTTGAACTCCCCCAGCACAGCTCTTCAAGCAAAGAACACCCTCCGCCTTACTAACACCCTCTCTTCCAGGGACCCTCCACAACACAGACATGTCCTGCTACGACATCTGCCGCCCCTGCGGACCCACCCCACTGGCTAACAGCTGCAACGAGCCCTGTGTCAGGCAGTGCGAGGCCTCCCACATCGTCATCCAGCCTCCTACCGTGCTGGTCACCCTGCCAGGACCCATCCTCAGCTCCTTCCCCCAGAACACCGCCGTTGGATCCTCCGCATCAGCTGCCGTGGGCAGCAACCTCAGCGCCCAGGGAGTGCCCATCTCCTCCGGTGGCTTCGGAGGCTTTGGCCTGGGAGGCCTGGGCTGCATCTCAGGTGGAAGAGCCTGCTACCCCTGCTAAGGTCGCATGCCAATATTCCTGACAGTAGCCTCCAACTCCATGCCAGCCAGCTCTCGGTCTGAGGACCCAATTCCGTGCTGTCCATGGAATACGAGCTGACAAGCCACAGCTCGTCATTCCATGGCACAACAAAGCAAGCAAACAAGGTATTGGACAGCCCTTGCTGTCAGGAAACATGGCCAACATACCTCCTTCTTTCTTCCTCTTTCTTCTTTCCATAGAACCACCTCCTACGGCCACTACCTACAGCTGCAATGCCTTGCTCACTAGCACAATCCCTCAGGAAACCTTCAGGGGCTGCTCCCACCAGGGGGTAGGGAGACCTGAGGGCTCTGGGAAAATCTACTGTATGCAAGGACATAGGTTAGTGGTCACCCTCCAGCCACCTCAGAATGTGCATCTCCCACATGACTTTCCCTCTTTTTCATGTTTTCCTCAATAAAATCAATCTGCATCCCAAATCCTGAGATGCCTCTTCATTATTTCTTCTCCCAGCGCTTTTCCAAATTCACGCAACAAAAAGAACAAAAAGCAGGGCTCAAGTGGCCATCAGGGCCCAAGCCTCTTGGTGTTCAAGAAGTATTTGGACAATGCTCTTACATATCTCCTGGGCACTAAAATGGAAAGACATGATGGGCCACTCAGCAGATAAGGAATTGACTGCACAGTCACATTCCAAGAGTTGCGCTCAACAGCTCGGTGGCCAGGTGGGGACCGGGGAGGAGTGGTGTCCCTCTGGGGTCTCTATAGAGGCCAGTATTATTTCACTGAGCTGTCCCTCACACGGACACCACACATATGTTGCAAGACTCTGGTGGATGTGGATGCATCTTTGTGTCGTCGCTGACCCTCAAGTTCTCAAGCACGCCGGCCTGACGTGCTTCCTCTTCCCTTCTTCTTCCCACTTCCCTCAGCACAAAGGCAAAGCTCTAGAGGTCATCGGGATAGGTTGAAAAGGGCCACAACACCTTCAAATACATCACCCAAGACTTACAAGTGACCAAACACAAGCTTCATCATTCTAAAGCCCTTCTGCCCATGCCTTCTGAAACAATTTCCCCTCATTAGCACACCCTATAGCTGCTTTCTTTTGCACCACGATCGTACACAGTGTCCGATCACAAAGTGACCAGCCTGCAGTTCCCCACACCTTTCTTCTGCATCTGTTGAACATCGCAGTGGGATGAACCTCTTCCAGTCTTCAGGAACCCAGTTGCCATCAACTTTCAAAGAAAGATGAAAGTAGCCTTCTGAAGATATCTGCCAGGACTCTCAGCATTTGTAGGAGCAACCTGACAGGTCCTGTGCACTTCAGTACATCCAGTGGCACAGCTTCTCCGTCTTCCTGGCAATGTGCACTACTCGCCTGAGAGCCAGGCCATGAAACACTCACCTTGGCTAACCAGTGGAAGACCTTGATGTTCACTCACCCTTTGCAGGTTTAGCTTGCATGCTTCCAGTTTCCAACCGAAATGTCCAAATCATCTTTCAGAAAATTACACACTGGCCAGAGAAATAGGTTTCCTCCTTGACACAAATCCCAAATATCATCCCCCAAAAGATGATGGCTCCCAGCTGGCCCTTTCTCACACTCCCTCTTGTCCTCTGCCTTTCATGAACCTCAGGACCGCTCACAGACCACACAACTCAGCCCAAGAAATCCTAACAAGCCGAGCGTCAAGCCTTGTGTTCTCTGGGAACTTCAGCTTTGGACGAAAAGGGGGGGAAGCCTATGGTGTCAGGAACCAAGGCCAGTGTAGGACCTACTCACCTCTCATTCCTTCTTTTCATAGCACCCAATTCTATGCCCGATGCTGTCCATTGCAATAACTTGCTGACAGCCACAAAGCCCAGTGTGGCTGGGCCACACCACATGAATGCCACGCAAAGACCTCACTCATGACACCGCACCTCAGCCAGCCCTTGGCCACATCATCTACCTGCCCTCCCATGCACCTTTCAGAGAAATGCTCCAGCCTCTAATTCTCTCACTTTGAAGGTGCTGTCAGGATCTAACACCATGTCCTCACTAGGAGGACATGAAAAGGTCAAGTTGTGGGAAGGACACCACACCCCACCTCTTTACTTGCCAGGCTTTGGAATGGAAGAGCAGCTCACGCCAAATGTTGTCATGCGCAGAGGCTCTCTCGCCCTGCAGGCACTCACGGACCAGCATAAAAGCCGGCCCTGCGCCTCGCTCCCTCACACACTCCACCACACGCCTTCTCCCCTGCACCCAACAAGGTGAGTCTAAACCCCGATCCCTTCCTTCACCTGCCTCCCAACACAGTCTCTGCCCCCACCTCAGCAGCCCTTCCACCTCCCCACTACCATGCTCTCATAAAATCCCAGGCCTCCCCACTCCCTTGGCCTCCTGCACCACCACTCCTCACGCCCACAACACCCTCCACCTTCACAACACCCTCTCTTCCAGGCACCCTCCACAACACAGACATGTCCTGCTACGACATCTGCCGCCCCTGCGGACCCACCCCGCTGGCTAACAGCTGCAACGAGCCCTGTGTCAGGCAGTGCGAGGACTCCCACGTTGCCATCCAGCCCTCCACCGTCGTGGTCACCCTGCCAGGACCCATCCTCAGCTCCTTCCCCCAGAACACCGCCGTTGGATCCTCCGCATCAGCTGCCGTGGGCAGCAACCTCAGCGCCCAGGGAGTGCCCGTCTCCTCCGGTGGCTTTGGAGGCTTTGGCCTTGGAGGCTTTGGCTTCGGAGGCCTGGGCTGCTTCTCTGGCAGAAGAGCCTGCTACCCCTGCTAAGGACCCACGCCAACACCCCTGACAGCAGCTAACAATGCCCTGCAACCAACTTCAGGGACTGAGGATGCTCTGCTGCTTGTGCACCTTCCTTTTCATGAGTCTTCCTTAATAAAGTTCTTATGCATGCCAGCCTGACACTCCTCCTTTCTTCACCCAATGCTCTTCATCCAAAGGAACCTAGACAGGCTGGAGAAGCAGGCCCATGTGAACCACATGAGGTTCAACAAGTCCATGTACTGAACGTGGGTCAGGGCAATCCCAGACAGGAATACAGACTGGGAGAAGAACTCAATGAGAGCAGTCCTGCAGAGAAGGACTTGGGTTGTTCTGCTGGATGAAAGGCTCTACAGGATCCAGCAGTGCACGCCTGCAGCCCACAAGGCCAACTGCATGCAGTGCTGCATCAACAGAGCAGTAACCAGCATAGTGAGGGAGTTGATTGCCCGCCTCTTTTCTGTCCTCATGAGGCTCTACTTTGACCAGCTTTCCTATGAAAGAAGGCTCAGAGAGCTGGGGATGTTCAGCCTGGAGAAGTAAAGGCTCTGCGGAGGCTTCCTTGAGGCCTTTCAGTAGTTAAAGGGGTCTTCACAAAGGATGGAGAATGTCTCTTTACTCGTGTAGATAATGATAGGAGAAGGGGTAATGCTCTTCAACTGGAAAAGGATAGATTTAGACTAGATATTAGGAGGAAAATTTTCACTGTGAGGGTGGTGAGGCAATGGTACAGGTAAGTTGTGGTTACCCCAGCTCCGGTGGTGTTCAAGGCCAGCCTGGTTGGGACCTTGGCCAACGTAATATGGTGGGTGACATCCCTTCCTACGGCAGGGGGCTGGAGTAAGATGATCCTTAAAGTTCCTTCCAAGGTGAGACACTCTATGACTCTATGATGATTCCTTCTTCTCCCTGTTTAAGTACATGGTTCAAGATCAGGTCGAAAAGTGCCACAAGACCTCTCCTGTTGTGCTGTTGTTACGTGGAAAAATTTTGGTAGTGGGGACTACAGAGGAGGCCTCAGTGAGATGAATTAAGCAGCTGCCCCATGTTTGATAAGGGCCTGTTTCAGCCATCTACAAAGGGACCTAAAACTGTCCAGTGCCGAGCCAATAACCGATGTTGTTTGTGCCTCTCTGATCCTCCACCTTCACAACAAACACTATCACAGAGTCCTACATATAGGTAGGACGTCAGTCACTTCTACGTAGAAGATGCGGTGTAGGCACACATGGAATATGCTCTCTAAAAATCCATGCTGATTACGCTCCATCACGTTTCCGTACTTGAGAATACATTCAGGGAGGATTTCCTCAGAACCTTCCCAGGGACTGATGTCAGGCTGACCAGGCTGCAGTTTCCCAGAAATTCCTCTTTCAACTTTTCTTGAACAAAAGAGTGGGATGAGTCTCTTCCAGTTTTCAGGAACCTCTCCCAGTCACCATGACCTTTCAAAAATAACTGAAACTGCTATTGCAAACATATCACCTGGGACATTCAGTGTTTGCACGTGTAGCTTGTTGAGTCCCACGTACTCCTGCATAACCAGCCACACAGACTCCCCAGCATCTTTGTCAACAAGCTGCAGTGGAAACCCTTCAAAACAGTCACCTTGGCAGATCAGGGGCTGCACTTGCCATTCCCCACTCCTCAGAATGCAACCACGACCACTGGGGCCTCAGGTCCACAGCCACAAGCAGCATGCACACCTCCAGCTCCCCTCTGAAAGGTCCACATTGCATGTGTCAACACTGAAAACCATGCACAGAAATAGGATTCCCCCTTGACACTCACCTCAAAGAATACCCCAGTTTTTGGGCCCAGACCTTCTGGACACTCCCACATGTCTGTCCCTGCCCCTCACAAATCTCACAGCCTCCACCAGGCCTCAACAGACAGCCTAAGGGATTCCCACCAAACTGCATTAGGCCAAAGCCCTTGCTCTCAATGTGCTGGCCACAGAAAAGGGAGCATTATGGAGTTGCCAACACAACCCTTGAAGAAGCATGGCAGGGCTCCCAATGCACTTAGTCTTGTCAGCCCTGAGACAGGCCTGCGACTCCAACACCCTGCTATGCAAACACCTCTTCTCTGCCTCTTTGGACTGCGGCCCCAGGGACAAGACAGGGGTCTTGCTCCCATACACTTGCTCACTCATACAGCCTCTACGTGCAAGATGGTCACCATGCCACCAATGTAGCACACCCAACGGGAAAGACAAGGGCTAAACGCAGGCTGATGAGTTGGGATGAAGGCACGGAGGGACTGAATGTGATGCAAGTGGTAGCGCATCACGCCCAGCATACCTGAGAAGCACTGGCCAACCTACTGTGGATGCCAACAAGGGGGACCTCCTCATCACAACAAAGCCAACGACCACACCTCATGAGTGCCAAACTATGACCTCATGGACAACAACGCACCTCTCCCATGTCTTCAATGCAACATCTATCCACCCCTACATGAACCTTCAAATGCTATCCTTCAGTCTTTAATACTCTCACTTGAAATGTTCCGCCACTTCCAATATCCTCAACAGGAAGAAATGGAGGCAGAACATTGTGGGGAGATCACACCCCACCTCATTACTTGAGGGGTTGTGGCATGTAAGAACAGCTCACGGCAAATGCTGTCATGCGCAAAGGCTCTCTCACCTCATGGATGCTCGGGGATCAGCATAAAAGCCGGCCCTGCGCCTCTCACCCTCACACACTCCTGCCGAAGCCTTCTCCCCTGCACCCAACAAGGTGAGTCTGAACTCTGCTCCGCTCCTTCACCCAACACACCTTGCCCATCTCTCCACAAACCTTCTCTCCCCAGCCTCAGCAGCCCTTCCACCTCCCAGCCACCATGCTCTCCATAGCCCCACTCTGGGCCTTTCCACTCCTTTGGCCTCCCCCAGCACAGCTCTTCAAGCAAAGAACACCCTCCGCCTTACTAACACCCTCTCTTCCAGGGACCCTCCACACCACAGACATGTCCTGCTACGACATCTGCCGCCCCTGCGGACCCACCCCGCTGGCTAACAGCTGCAACGAGCCCTGTGTCAGGCAGTGCGAGGCCTCCCACGTCGTCATCCAGCCTCCTACCGTGCTGGTCACCCTGCCAGGACCCATCCTCAGCTCCTTCCCCCAGAACACCGCCGTTGGATCCTCCGCATCAGCTGCCGTGGGCAGCAACCTCAGCGCCCAGGGAGTGTCCATCTCCTCCGGCGGCTTCGGAGGCTTTGGCCTGGGAGGCTTGGGCTGCATCTCTGGTGGAAGAGCCTGCTACCCCTGCTAAGGGTCCCATGCCAATATCCCTGACAGTAGCCTCCAACACCATGCCAGCCAGCTCTCGGTCTGAGGACCCAATTCCGTGCTGTCCATGGAATACGAGCTGACAAGCCACAGCTCGTCATTCCATGGCACAACAAAGCAAGCAAACAAGGTATTGGACAGCCCTTGCTGTCAGGAAACATGGCCAACATACCTCCTTCTTTCTTCCTCTTTCTTCCTTTCCATAGAACCACCATCCTACGGCCACTACCTACGGCTGCAATGCCTTGCTCACTAGCACAATCCCTCCGGAAACCTTCAGGGGCTGCTCCCACCAGGGGGTAGGGAGACCTGAGGGCTCTGGGAAAATCTACTGTATGCAAGGACATAGGTTAGTGGTCACCCTCCAGCCACCTCAGAATGTGCATCTCCCACATGACTTTCCCTCTGTTTCATGTTTTCCTCAATAAAATCAATCTGCATCCCAAATCCTGAGATGCCTCTTCATTATTTCTTCTCCCAGCGCTTTTCCAAATTCACGCAACAAAAAGAACAAAAAGCAGGGCTCAAGTGGCCATCAGGGCCCAAGCCTCTTGGTGTTCAAGAAGTATTTGGACAATGCTCTTACATATCTCCTGGGCACTAAAATGGAAAGACATGATGGGCCACTCAGCAGATAAGGAATTGACTGCACGGTCACATTCCAAGAGTTGCGCTCAACAGCTCGGTGGCCAGGTGGGGACCGGGGAGGAGTGGTGTCCCTCTGGGGTCTCTATAGAGGCCAGTATTATTTCACTGAGCTGTCCCTCACACGGACACCACACATATGTTGCAAGACTCTGGTGGATGTGGATGCATCTTTGTGTCGTCGCTGACCCTCAAGTTCTCAAGCACGCCGGCCTGACGTGCTTCCTCTTCCCTTCTTCTTCCCACTTCCCTCAGCACAAAGGCAAAGCTCTAGAGGTCATCGGGATAGGTTGAAAAGGGCCACAACACCTTCAAATACATCACCCAAGACTTACAAGTGACCAAACACAAGCTTCATCATTCTAAAGCCCTTCCTGCCCATGCCTTCTGAAACAATTTCCCCTCATTAGCACACCCTATAGCTGCTTTCTTTTGCACCACGATCGTACACAGTGTCCGATCACAAAGTGACCAGCCTGCAGTTCCCCACACCTTTCTTCTGCATCTGTTGAACATCGCAGTGGGATGAACCTCTTCCAGTCTTCAGGAACCCAGTTGCCATCAACTTTCAAAGAAAGATGAAAGTAGCCTTCTGAAGATATCTGCCAGGACTCTCAGCATTTGTAGGAGCAACCTGACAGGTCCTGTGCACTTCAGTACATCCAGTGGCACAGCTTCTCCGTCTTCCTGGCAATGTGCACTACTCGCCTGAGAGCCAGGCCATGAAACACTCACCTTGGCTAACCAGTGGAAGACCTTGATGTTCACTCACCCTTTGCAGGTTTAGCTTGCATGCTTCCAGTTTCCAACCGAAATGTCCAAATCATCTTTCAGAAAATTACACACTGGCCAGAGAAATAGGTTTCCTCCTTGACACAAATCCCAAATATCATCCCCCAAAAGATGATGGCTCCCAGCTGGCCCTTTCTCACACTCCCTCTTGTCCTCTGCCTTTCATGAACCTCAGGACCGCTCACAGACCACACAACTCAGCCCGAGAAATCCCATCAAGCCGAGCGTCAAGCCTTGTGTTCTCTGGGAACTTCAGCTTTGGACGAAAAGGGGGGGAAGCCTATGGTGTCAGGAACCAAGGCCAGTGTAGGACCTACTCACCTCTCATTCCTTCTTTTCATAGCACCCAATTCTATGCCCGATGCTGTCCATTGCAATAACTTGCTGACAGCCACAAAGCCCAGTGTGGCTGGGCCACACCACATGAATGCCACGCAAAGACCTCACTCATGACACCGCACCTCAGCCAGCCCTTGGCCACATCATCTACCTGTCCTTCCATGCACCTTTCAGAGAAATGCTCCAGCCTCTAATTCTCTCACTTTGAAGGTGCCGTCAGGATCTAACACCATGTCCTCACTAGGAGGACATGAAAAGGTCAAGTTGTGGGAAGGACACCACACCCCACCTCTTTACTTGCCAGGCTTTGGAATGGAAGAGCAGCTCACGCCAAATGTTGTCATGCGCAGAGGCTCTCTCGCCCTGCAGGCACTCACGGACCAGCATAAAAGCCGGCCCTGCACCTCGCTCCCTCACACACTCCACCACACGCCTTCTCCCCTGCAAACAACAAGGTGAGTCTAAACCCCGATCCCTTCCTTCACCTGCCTCCCAACACAGTCTCTGCCCCCAACCTCAGCAGCCCTTCCACCTCCCCACTACCATGCTCTCATAAAATCCCAGGCCTCCCCACTCCCTTGGCCTCCTGCACCACCACTCCTCACGCCCACAACACCCTCCACCTTCCCAACACCCTCTCTTCCAGGCACCCTCCACAACACAGACATGTCCTGCTACGACATCTGCCGCCCCTGCGGACCCACCCCGCTGGCTAACAGCTGCAACGAGCCCTGTGTCAGGCAGTGCGAGGACTCCCACGTTGCCATCCAGCCCTCCACCGTCGTGGTCACCCTGCCAGGACCCATCCTCAGCTCCTTCCCCCAGAACACCGCCGTTGGATCCTCCGCATCAGCTGCCGTGGGCAGCAACCTCAGCGCCCAGGGAGTGCCCGTCTCCTCCGGATGGCTTCGGAGGCTTTGGCCTTGGAGGCTTTGGCTTCGGAGGCCTGGGCTGCTTCTCTGGCAGAAGAGCCTGCTACCCCTGCTAAGGACCCACACCAACACCCCTGACAGCAGCTAACAATGCCCTGCAGCCAACTTCATGGACTGAGGATGCTCTGCTGCTTGTGCACCTTCCTTTTCATGAGTCTTCCTTAATAAAGTTCTTATGCATGCCAGCCTGACACTCCTCCTTTCTTCACCCAATGCTCTTCATCCAAAGGAACCTAGACAGGCTGGAGAAGCAGGCCCATGTGAACCACGTGAGGTTCAACAAGTCCATGTACTGAACGTGGGTCAGGGCAATCCCAGACAGGAGTACAGACTGGGAGAAGAACTCAATGAGAGCAACCTGCAGAGAAGGACTTGGGTTGTTCTGCTGGATGAAAGGCTCTACAATATCCAGCAGTGCATGCCTGCAGCCCAGAAGGCCAACTGCATGCAGTGCTGCATCAACAGAGCAGTAACCAGCATAGTGAGGGAGTTGATTGCCCGCCTCTTTTCTGTCCTCATGAGGCTCTACTTTGACCAGCTTTCCTATGAAAGAAGGCTCAGAGAGCTGGGGATGTTCAGCCTGGAGAAGTGAAGGCTCTGCGGAGGCTTCCTTGAGGCCTTTCAGTAGTTAAAGGGGTCTTCACAAAGCATGGAGAATATCTCTTTACTCGTGTAGATAATGATAGGAGAAGGGGTAATGGTCTTCAACTGAAAAAGGATAGATTTAGACTAGATATTAGGAGGAAAATCTTCACTGTGAGGGTGGTGAGGCAATGGTACAGGTAAGTTGTGGTTACCCCAGCTCCGGTGGTGTTCAAGGCCAGCCTGGTTGGGACCTTGGCCAACGTAATATGGTGGGTGACATCCCTTCCTACGGCAGGGGGCTGGAGTAAGATGATCCTTAAAGTCCCTTCCAAGGTGAGACAGTCTATGATTCTATGATGATTCCTTCTTCTCCCTGTTTAAGTACATGGTTCAAGATCAGGTTGAAAAGTGCCACAAGACCTCTCCTGTTGTGCTGTTGTTACGTGGAAAAATTTTGGTAGTGGGGACTACAGAGGAGGCCTCAGTGAGATGAATTAAGCAGCTGCCCCATGTTTGATAAGGGCCTGTTTCAGCCATCTACAAAGGGACCTAAAACTGTCCAGTGCCGAGCCAATAACCGATGTTGTTTGTGCCTCTCTGATCCTCCACCTTCACAACAAACACTATCACAGAGTCCTACATATAGGTAGGACGTCAGTCACTTCTACGTAGAAGATGCGGTGTAGGCACACATGGAATATGCTCTCTAAAAATCCATGCTGATTACGCTCCATCACGTTTCCGTACTTGAGAATACATTCAGGGAGGATTTCCTCAGAACCTTCCCAGGGACTGATGTCAGGCTGACCAGGCTGCAGTTTCCCAGAAATTCCTCCTTCAACTTCTCTTGAACAAAATAGTGGGATGAGTCTCTTCCAGTTTTCAGGAACCTCTCCCAGTCACCATGACCTTTCAAAAATAACTGAAACTGCTATTGCAAACATATCACCTGGGACATTCAGTGTTTGCACGTGTAGCTTGTTGAGTCCCACGTACTCCTGCATAACCAGCCACACAGACTCCCCAGCATCTTCGTCAACAAGCTGCAGTGGGAAACCCTTCAAAACAGTCACCTTGGCAGATCAGGGGCTGCACTTGCCATTCCCCACTCCTCAGAATGCAACCACGACCACTGGGGCCTCAGGTCCACAGCCACAAGCAGCATGCACACCTCCAGCTCCCCTCTGAAAAATCCACATTGTATGTGTCAACACTGGAAACCATGCACAGAAATAGGATTCCCCCTTGACACTCACCTCAAAGAACACCCCAGCACTTTGGACCCAGACCTTCTGGACACTCCCACATGTCTGTCCCTGCCCCTCACAAATCTCACAGCCTCCACCAGGCCTCAACAGACAGTCCAAGGGATTCCCACCAACTGCATTAGGCCAAAGCCCTTGCTGTCAACGTGCTGGCCACAGAAAAGGAAGCTCAATGGAGGTGCCAATGCAACCCTTTACGAAACATGACAGGGCTCCCAATGCACTTAGTCTTGTCAGCCCTGAGACAGGCCCGTGACTACAACACCCTGCTATGCAAACACCTCTTCTCTGCCTCTTTGGACTGCGGCCCCAGGGACAAGACAGGGGTCTGGCTCCCATACACTTCCTCCCACATACAGCCTCTACGTGCAAGATGGCCACCATGCCACCAATGAAGCACACCCAACGGGAAAGACAAGGGCTAAACGCAGGCTGATGAGTTGGGATGAAGGCACGGAGGGACTGAATGTGATGCAAGTGGTAGCGCATCACACCCAGCATACCTGAGAAGCACTGGCCAACCTACTGTGGATGCCAACAAGGGGGGCCTCCTCCTCACAACAAAGCCAACGACCACACCTCATGAGTGCCAAACTATGACCTCACGGACAACAATGCACCTCTCCCATTTTTTGAATGCAACATTTATCCACCCCTACATGAACCTTCAAAAGCTATCCTTCAGTCTTTAATACTCTCACTTGAAATGTTCCGCCACTTCCAACATCCTCAACAGGAAGAAATGGAGGCAGAACATTGTGGGGAGATCACACCCCACCTCATTACTTGAGGGGTTGAGGCATGTAAGAGCGGCTCACGGCTAATGATGTCATGCGCAAAGGCTCTCTCACCTCATGGATACTCGGGGATCAGCATAAAAGCCGGCCCTGCGCCTCTCACCCTCACACACTCCTGCCGAAGCCTTCTCCCCTGCACCCAACAAGGTAAGTCTGAACTCTGCTCCGCTCCTTCACCCACCGCACCTGGCCCATCTCTCCACAAACCTTCTCTCCCCAACCTCAGCAGCCGTTCCACCTCCCAACCACCAGGCTCCCCATAGCCCCACTCTGGGCCTTTCCACTCCCTTGAACTCCCCCAGCACAGCTCTTCAAGAAAAGAACACCCTCCGCCTTACTAACACCCTCTCTTCCAGGGACCCTCCACAACACAGACATGTCCTGCTACGACATCTGCCGCCCCTGCGGACCCACCCCGCTGGCTAACAGCTGCAACGAGCCCTGTGTCAGGCAGTGCGAGGCCTCCCACGTCGTCATCCAGCCTCCTACCGTGCTGGTCACCCTGCCAGGACCCATCCTCAGCTCCTTCCCCCAGAACACCGCCGTTGGATCCTCCGCATCAGCTGCAGTGGGCAGCAACCTCAGTTCCCAGGGAGTGCCCATCTCCTCCGGTGCCTTCGGAGGCTTTGGCCTGGGAGGCCTGGGCTGCATCTCAGGTGGAAGAGCCTGCTACCCCTGCTAAGGTCGCATGCCAATATTCCTGACAGTAGCCTCCAACACCATGCCAGCCAGCTCTCGGTCTGAGGACCCAATTCCGTGCTGTCCATGGAATACGAGCTGACAAGACACAGCTCGTCATTCCATGGCACAACAAAGCAAGCAAGCAAGGTATTGGACAGCCCTTGCTGTCAGGAAACATGGCCAATACCTCCTTCTTTCTTCCTCTTTCTTCTTTCCATAGAACCACCTCCTACAGCCACTACCTACAGCTGCAATGCCTTGCTCACTAGCTCAATCCCTCAGGAAACCTTCAGGGGCTGCTCCCACCATGGGGTAGGGAGACCTGAGGGCTCTGGGAAAATCTGCTCTACGCAAGGACATTGGCTGGTAGTCACCCTCCAGGCACCTCAGAATGTGCAACTTCCACTTGACGTACCCTCTGTTTCATGTTTTCCTCAATAAAATCAATCTGCATCCCATATCCTGAAAGCCTCGTCTTCCTTTCTTCTCCCAACGCTCTTCCAACTTCACCCGACAGAAAGAAAAAAAAAGCAGGGCTCAAGTGGCCATCAGGGCCCAAGCCTGGTGGTATACAAATAGCGTTTGGAAAACGCTCTTACATAGCTCCTTCTGACTGAAGTAGAAAGACATGATGGGCCACTCAGCAGATCCTTAACTGGCTGCATGATCACATTCCAAGAGTTGCGCTCAAGAGCTTGGTGCCCAGCTGGAGACAAGGGAGGCATGGTGTCCCTTTAGGGTCTCTCTTAAGGCCTGTATTATTTAACACTTCTGTCACACAAACACCTCACATATGGTACAAGACTCCTCGTGGATTGTGGATGCAACTTTGCGTTGTCACTGACCCACTGGCTCATCAGCTCCACAACCACAGCTATTTCTTTCAAGGCATGAACCAGAGAAGCAAGGACGTGGGCTATTCTGCGATTCTTGGACACATGGCCCACTTACATTCTACCATTCTCCCACTTCTTTCCTTGACTTGCACTGTCTCCTATGTCCAGTTCTCTCTGCTGCTACGATGTGCTCACGAGCTGAACACCACCAGGGATCGACTCCCTCTCTGCTGCTTCCATCATAGGGCATGAAGTTCTCCGTGCTCCGGGAAAGTCTGCCGCACACAAGGATGAGATTTTGGTCACCCTACCTGCATCCAAGACCCCCAGGGACTGTTCCACTTGATGCTCCTTCCTTTCCATGCACTTTCCTCAATAAAAGCCTCAACCTGCCAGCCTGACGCAACTCCTCTTCTCTTCATCTTCCCACTTCCCACAGTACAAACCAAAGATCAAGAGGTCATTGGCGTACGTCAAAAAGAACCACAACACCGTAAAATACATCACCCAAAACCTACAAGTGCCCAAACAGAAGCTTCATCATGCTAAGGCTCTTCTCCCCGTGCCTTCTGAAACAATTTCCCCTCTTTAGCACAAACTACCACTGCTTTCTTCTCTACTATGATCCTACACTGTCACAACAAACACTATCCCAGAATGATGTAGTCAGGAAGGAACCTCTTGACACCAGGTAGGGCAACAGCTGTTGTCAAGGACGGTCAGGAGGCTCTCCAGGACCATGTGCAGTGGCATGCAGCCACTTTTCAGACCACCCCACTGTTTGTTTGTGTAACCTGTACTTGTCAGCTTCTCTGCAAGCATGTCACGGGACCAAGCATCAAAGCCTTTCCGAAAGGTAAGGTAAGCAACAGCTGTTGCTGTCCCCTTGTGCACCCAGCAGCTCACTTCCATGAAGAAGACACTGAGAAGGCTCCAGTATGATCTGCTCTTTGTAGATCAATGCTGACTACTCCCCATCTCTTTCTTATCATTCATGTGCTTGTGGTATGCTTTCCAGGAGGATTTCTTTCAGAACCTTCCCAGTGATGCATGACAGACCGAACAGCCTGCAGAGTCCCAGACCTTCCTTCTCCAGCTTGTTGAACATCACAGTGGGATGAACCTCTTCCAGTCTTCAGGAACCCAGTTGCCATCAACTTTCAAAGAAAGATGAAAGCAACCTTCTGAAGATATCAGCCAGCACTCTCAGCATTTTTGGGTGCCACATTACAGGTCCTATGCACTTCAGAACATCCCGTGGCACAGCTTCTCCATCTTCCTCAGCAACATGCACTACTCACCTGAAAGACAGCCCGTGAAACACTCACCTTGCCTAGCAGTGGAAGGCTTTCATATCCACCCAGTCTTCTGAGTTGCAGATTGTGAAATGTGTTCATCTGATTCGTGTCAATATGGAACAATGCTAGGGCTGCATGGTATGCTGAATGTGGTCTTCTGTCTTACATACCCTTGAATAACCACAGGTCTAAGAAAAACAGAGTGGTTAATGTATATAGTTCTTGTATCTATCAAAGGAATGTTTTAACAATTCCTGTCAATAGAGAGCTTGAAGGGAAATCTATTTGTAGGTTTCTCCTTGAAGTCTCTGATATATGGGGGGGGGATTCAGAATAAGTGCTAACTATTATGACTATTGCATGGGACACTATGCAAGTCTGCTGTTATCTGGCCAGGAGATTAAGGAGAAAGGGAAAGCTGAGGGACGACTAAAAAACAAAGCTTGCAGGGGACGCTGCACAAGTCTCTGACATACAGTCAAGTTGGACACAGGAGAAGGACAAGAAAACAAAAGCCTGGGAGGAAGACTATGAGCCTTCAGTACGAGAGACACCCAGAGACCTCAGAGGGACCACCGGAGACTGATACGCATGCTCCACTAGGAGGGTTTGGATTCCGGAAACTAATTAATAACCCCATTTTTTTCTAGAAGTAGTAATGAATATGTGTTAGCCTTGGAGCATAAAATTCATCTGCTTGATGTAACTGGCGTGGGTCTTGGTGGAGCAGAGACTCCCGGCGCACCGAGCGCTGTTTGCATAGCTCTATTCCTTTAATAAATAGTAAACTTTGATTATAGTCCTATTTTGAAGACTGAGCCATTTATAACAAGATCATATAATTCCAGGTTTGTCTGAAATTTCCAAACCATCTTTCACAAAATTACACACTGGCCAGAGAAATAGGTTTCTTCCTTGACACAAATCCCAAATATCATCCCCCAAAAGATGATGGCTCCCAGCTGGCCCTTTCTCACACTCCCTCTTGTCCTCTGCCTTTCATGAACCTCAGGACCGCTCACAGACCACACAACTCAGCCCGAGAAATCCCATCAAGCCGAGCGTCAAGCCTTGTGTTCTCTGGGAACTTCAGCTTGGAACGAAAAGGGGGGGAAGCCTATGGTGTCAGGAACCAAGGCCAGTGTAGGACCTACTCACCTCTCATTCCTTCTTTTCATAGCACCCAATTCTATGCCCGATGCTGTCCATTGCAATAACTTGCTGACAGCCACAAAGCCCAGTGTGGCTGGGCCACACCACATGAATGCCACGCAAAGACCTCACTCATGACACCGCACCTCAGCCAGCCCTTGGCCACATCATCTACCTGCCCTCCCATGGAACTTTCAGAGAAATGCTCCAGCCTCTAATTCTCTCACTTTGAAGGTGCCGTCAGCATCTAACACCATGTCCTCACTAGGAGGACAGGAAAAGGTCAAGTTGTGGGAAGGACAGCACACCCCACCTCTTTACTTGCCAGGCTTTGGAATGGAAGAGCAGCTCACGCCAAATGTTGTCATGCGCAGAGGCTCTCTCGCCCTGCAGGCACTCACGGACCAGCATAAAAGCCGGCCCTGCGCCTCGCTCCCTCACACACTCCACCACACGCCTTCTCCCCTGCACCCAACAAGGTGAGTCTAAACCCCGATCCCTTCCTTCACCTGCCTCCCAACACAGTCTCTGCTCCCAACCTCAGCAGCCCTTCCACCTCCCCACTACCATGCTCTCATAAAATCCCAGGCCTCCCCACTCCCTTGGCCTCCTGCACCACCACTCCTCACGTCCACAACACCCTCCACCTTCCCAACACCCTCTCTTCCAGGCACCCTCCACAACACAGACATGTCCTGCTACGACATCTGCCGCCCCTGCGGACCCACCCCGCTGGCTAACAGCTGCAACGAGCCCTGTGTCAGGCAGTGCGAGGACTCCCACGTTGCCATCCAGCCTTCCACCGTGGTGGTCACCCTGCCAGGACCCATCCTCAGCTCCTTCCCCCAGAACACCGCCGTTGGATCCTCCGCATCAGCTGCCGTGGGCAGCAACCTCAGCGCCCAGGGAGTGCCCGTCTCCTCCGGTGGCTTTGGAGGCTTTGGCCTTGGAGGCTTTGGCTTCGGAGGCCTGGGCTGCTTCTCTGGCAGAAGAGCCTGCTACCCCTGCTAAGGACCCACGCCAACACCCCTGACAGCAGCTAACAATGCCCTGCAACCAACTTCATGGACTGAGGATGCTCTGCTGCTTGTGCACCTTCCTTTTCATGAGTCTTCCTTAATAAAGTTCTTATGCATGCCAGCCTGACACTCCTCCTTTCTTCACCCAATGCTCTTCATCCAAAGGAACCTAGACAGGCTGGAGAAGCAGGCCCATGTGAACCACGTGAGGTTCAACAAGTCCATGTACTGAACGTGGGTCAGGGCAATCCCAGACAGGAGTACAGACTGGGAGAAGAACTCAATGAGAGCAACCTGCAGAGAAGGACTTGGGTTGTTCTGCTGGATGAAAGGCTCTACAATATCCAGCAGTGCATGCCTGCAGCCCAGAAGGCCAACTGCATGCAGTGCTGCATCAACAGAGCAGTAACCAGCATAGTGAGGGAGTTGATTGCCCGCCTCTTTTCTGTCCTCATGAGGCTCTACTTTGACCAGCTTTCCTATGAAAGAAGGCTCAGAGAGCTGGGGATGTTCAGCCTGGAGAAGTGAAGGCTCTGCGGAGGCTTCCTTGAGGCCTTTCAGTAGTTAAAGGGGTCTTCACAAAGCATGGAGAATATCTCTTTACTCGTGTAGATAATGATAGGAGAAGGGGTAATGGTCTTCAACTGAAAAAGGATAGATTTAGACTAGATATTAGGAGGAAAATCTTCACTGTGAGGGTGGTGAGGCAATGGTACAGGTAAGTTGTGGTTACCCCAGCTCCGGTGGTGTTCAAGGCCAGCCTGGTTGGGACCTTGGCCAACGTAATATGGTGGGTGACATCCCTTCCTACGGCAGGGGGCTGGAGTAAGATGATCCTTAAAGTTCCTTCCAAGGTGAGACAGTCTATGATTCTATGATGATTCCTTCTTCTCCCTGTTTAAGTACATGGTTCAAGATCAGGTCGAAAAGTGCCACAAGACCTCTCCTGTTGTGCTGTTGTTACGTGGAAAAATTTTGGTAGTGGGGACTACAGAGGAGGCCTCTGTGAGATGAATTAAGCAGCTGCCCCATGTTTGATAAGGGCCTGTTTCAGCCATCTACAAAGGGACCTAAAACTGTCCAGTGCCGAGCCAATAACCGATGTTGTTTGTGCCTCTCTGATCCTCCACCTTCACAACAAACACTATCACAGAGTCCTACATAGAGGTAGGACGTCAGTCACTTCTACGTAGAAGATGCGGTGTAGGCACACATGGAATATGCTCTCTAAAAATCCATGCTGATTACGCTCCATCACGTTTCCGTACTTGAGAATACATTCAGGGAGGATTTCCTCAGAACCTTCCCCGGGACTGATGTCAGGCTGACCAGGCTGCAGTTTCCCAGAAATTCCTCCTTCAACTTCTCTTGAACAAAAGAGTGGGATGAGTCTCTTCCAGTTTTCAGGAACCTCTCCCAGTCACCATGACCTTTCAAAAATAACTGAAACTGCTATTGCAAACATATCACCTGGGACATTCAGTGTTTGCACGTGTAGCTTGTTGAGTCCCACGTACTCCTGCATAACCAGCCACACAGACTCCCCAGCATCTTTGTCAACAAGCTGCAGTGGGAAACCCTTCAAAACAGTCACCTTGGCAGATCAGGGGCTGCACTTGCCATTCCCCACTCCTCAGAATGCAACCACGACCACTGGGGCCTCAGGTCCACAGCCACAAGCAGCATGCACACCTCCAGCTCCCCTCTGAAACGTCCACATTGCATGTGTCAACACTGAAAACCATGCACAGAAATAGGATTCCCCCTTGACACTCACCTCAAAGAATACCCCAGTTTTTGGGCCCAGACCTTCTGGACACTCCCACATGTCTGTCCCTGCCCCTCACAAATCTCACAGCCTCCACCAGGCCTCAACAGACAGCCTAAGGGATTCCCACCAAACTGCATTAGGCCAAAGCCCTTGCTCTCAATGTGCTGGCCACAGAAAAGGGAGCATTATGGAGTTGCCAACACAACCCTTGAAGAAGCATGGCAGGGCTCCCAATGCACTTAGTCTTGTCAGCCCTGAGACAGGCCCGTGACTACAACACCCTGCTATGCAAACACCTCTTCTCTGCCTCTTTGGACTGCGGCCCCAGGGACAAGACAGGGGTCTGGCTCCCATACACTTGCTCACTCATACAGCCTCTACGTGCAAGATGGTCACCATGCCACCAATGTAGCACACCCAACGGGAAAGACAAGGGCTAAACGCAGGCTGATGAGTTGGGATGAAGGCACGGAGGGACTGAATGTGATGCAAGTGGTAGCGCATCACGCCCAGCATACCTGAGAAGCACTGGCCAACCTACTGTGGATGCCAACAAGGGGGACCTCCTCCTCACAACAAAGCCAACGACCACACCTCATGAGTGCCAAACTATGACCTCATGGACAACAACGCACCTCTCCCATGTCTTCAATGCACCATCTACCTGCCCATACACAAACTCTCAAAAGCTATCCTTCAGTCTTTAATACTCTCACTTGAAATGTTCCGCCACTTCCAACATCCTCAACAGGAAGAAATGGAGGCAGAACATTGTGGGGAGATCACACTCCACCTCATTACTTGAGGGGTTGAGGCATGTAAGAACAGCTCACGGCAAATGCTGTCATGCGCAAAGGCTCTCTCACCTCATGGATACTCGGGGATCAGCATAAAAGCCGGCCCTGCGCCTCTCACCCTCACACACTCCTGCCGAAGCCTTCTCCCCTGCACCCAACAAGGTGAGTCTGAACTCTGCTCCGCTCCTTCACCCAACACACCTTGCCCATCTCTCCACAAACCTTCTGTCCCCAGCCTCAGCAGCCCTTCCACCTCCCAGCCACCATGCTCTCCATAGCCCCACTCTGGGCCTTTCCACTCCTTTGGCCTCCCCCAGCACAGCTCTTCAAGCAAAGAACACCCTCCGCCTTACTAACACCCTCTCTTCCAGGGACCCTCCACACCACAGACATGTCCTGCTACGACATCTGCCGCCCCTGCGGACCCACCCCGCTGGCTAACAGCTGCAACGAGCCCTGTGTCAGGCAGTGCGAGGCCTCCCACGTCGTCATCCAGCCTCCTACCGTGCTGGTCACCCTGCCAGGACCCATCCTCAGCTCCTTCCCCCAGAACACCGCCGTTGGATCCTCCGCATCAGCTGCCGTGGGCAGCAACCTCAGCGCCCAGGGAGTGTCCATCTCCTCCGGTGCCTTCGGAGGCTTTGGCCTGGGAGGCTTGGGCTGCATCTCTGGTGGAAGAGCCTGCTACCCCTGCTAAGGGTCCCATGCCAATATCCCTGACAGTAGCCTCCAACACCATGCCAGCCAGCTCTCGGTCTGAGGACCCAATTCCGTGCTGTCCATGGCGTACGAGCTGACAAGCCACAGCTCGTCATTCCATGGCACAACAGAACAAGCAAGCAAGGTATTGGACAGCCCTTGCTGTCAGGAAACATGGCCAACATACCTCCTTCTTTCTTCCTCTTTCTCCTTTCCATAGCACCACCACCTACGGCCACTACCTACGGCTGCAATGCCTTGCTCACTAGCACAATCCCTCCGGAAACCTTCAGGGGCTGCTCCCACCAGGGGGTAGGGAGACCTGAGGGCTCTGGGAAAATCTACTGTATGCAAGGACATAGGTTAGTGGTCACCCTCCAGCCACCTCAGAATGTGCATCTCCCACATGACTTTCCCTCTGTTTCATGTTTTCCTCAATAAAATGAATCTGCATCCCAAATCCTGAGATGCCTCTTCATTATTTCTTCTCCCAGCGCTTTTCCAAATTCACGCAACAAAAAGAACAAAAAGCAGGGCTCAAGTGGCCATCAGGGCCCAAGCCTCTTGGTGTTCAAGAAGTATTTGGACAATGCTCTTACATATCTCCTGGGCACTAAAATGGAAAGACATGATGGGCCACTCAGCAGATAAGGAATTGACTGCACAGTCACATTCCAAGAGTTGCGCTCAACAGCTCGGTGGCCAGGTGGGGACCGGGGAGGAGTGGTGTCCCTCTGGGGTCTCTATAGAGGCCAGTATTATTTCACTGAGCTGTCCCTCACACGGACACCACACATATGTTGCAAGACTCTGGTGGATGTGGATGCATCTTTGTGTCGTCGCTGACCCTCAAGTTCTCAAGCACGCCGGCCTGACGTGCTTCCTCTTCCCTTCTTCTTCCCACTTCCCTCAGCACAAAGGCAAAGCTCTAGAGGTCATCGGGATAGGTTGAAAAGGGCCACAACACCTTCAAATACATCACCCAAGACTTACAAGTGACCAAACACAAGCTTCATCATTCTAAAGCCCTTCCGCCCATGCCTTCTGAAACAATTTCCCCTCATTAGCACACCCTATAGCTGCTTTCTTTTGCACCACGATCGTACACAGTGTCCGATCACAAAGTGACCAGCCTGCAGTTCCCCACACCTTTCTTCTGCATCTGTTGAACATCGCAGTGGGATGAACCTCTTCCAGTCTTCAGGAACCCAGTTGCCATCAACTTTCAAAGAAAGATGAAAGTAGCCTTCTGAAGATATCTGCCAGGACTCTCAGCATTTGTAGGAGCAACCTGACAGGTCCTGTGCACTTCAGTACATCCAGTGGCACAGCTTCTCCGTCTTCCTGGCAATGTGCACTACTCGCCTGAGAGCCAGGCCATGAAACACTCACCTTGGCTAACCAGTGGAAGACCTTGATGTTCACTCACCCTTTGCAGGTTTAGCTTGCATGCTTCCAGTTTCCAACCGAAATGTCCAAATCATCTTTCAGAAAATTACACACTGGCCAGAGAAATAGGTTTCCTCCTTGACACAAATCCCAAATATCATCCCCCAAAAGATGATGGCTCCCAGCTGGCCCTTTCTCACACTCCCTCTTGTCCTCTGCCTTTCATGAACCTCAGGACCGCTCACAGACCACACAACTCAGCCCGAGAAATCCCATCAAGCCGAGCGTCAAGCCTTGTGTTCTCTGGGAACTTCAGCTTTGGACGAAAAGGGGGGGAAGCCTATGGTGTCAGGAACCAAGGCCAGTGTAGGACCTACTCACCTCTCATTCCTTCTTTTCATAGCACCCAATTCTATGCCCGATGCTGTCCATTGCAATAAATTGCTGACAGCCACAAAGCCCAGTGTGGCTGGGCCACACCACATGAATGCCACGCAAAGACCTCACTCATGACACCGCACCTCAGCCAGCCCTTGGCCACATCACCTACCTGCCCTCCCATGCACCTTTCAGAGAAATGCTCCAGCCTCTAATTCTCTCACTTTGAAGGTGCCGTCAGGATCTAACACCATGTCCTCACTAGGAGGACATGAAAAGGTCAAGTTGTGGGAAGGACACCACACCCCACCTCTTTACTTGCCAGGCTTTGGAATGGAAGAGCAGCTCACGCCAAATGTTGTCATGCGCAGAGGCTCTCTCGCCCTGCAGGCACTCACGGACCAGCATAAAAGCCGGCCCTGCGCCTCGCTCCCTCACACACTCCACCACACGCCTTCTCCCCTGCAAACAACAAGGTGAGTCTAAACCCCGATCCCTTCCTTCACCTGCCTCCCAACACAGTCTCTGCCCCCAACCTCAGCAGCCCTTCCACCTCCCCACTACCATGCTCTCATAAAATCCCAGGCCTCCCCACTCCCTTGGCCTCCTGCACCACCACTCCTCACGCCCACAACACCCTCCACCTTCCCAACACCCTCTCTTCCAGGCACCCTCCACAACACAGACATGTCCTGCTACGACATCTGCCGCCCCTGCGGACCCACCCCGCTGGCTAACAGCTGCAACGAGCCCTGTGTCAGGCAGTGCGAGGACTCCCACGTTGCCATCCAGCCCTCCACCGTCGTGGTCACCCTGCCAGGACCCATCCTCAGCTCCTTCCCCCAGAACACCGCCGTTGGATCCTCCGCATCAGCTGCCGTGGGCAGCAACCTCAGCGCCCAGGGAGTGCCCGTCTCCTCCGGAGGCTTCGGAGGCTTTGGCCTTGGAGGCTTTGGCTTCGGAGGCCTGGGCTGCTTCTCTGGCAGAAGAGCCTGCTACCCCTGCTAAGGACCCACACCAACACCCCTGACAGCAGCTAACAATGCCCTGCAGCCAACTTCATGGACTGAGGATGCTCTGCTGCTTGTGCACCTTCCTTTTCATGAGTCTTCCTTAATAAAGTTCTTATGCATGCCAGCCTGACACTCCTCCTTTCTTCACCCAATGCTCTTCATCCAAAGGAACCTAGACAGGCTGGAGAAGCAGGCCCATGTGAACCACGTGAGGTTCAACAAGTCCATGTACTGAACGTGGGTCAGGGCAATCCCAGACAGGAGTACAGACTGGGAGAAGAACTCAATGAGAGCAACCTGCAGAGAAGGACTTGGGTTGTTCTGCTGGATGAAAGGCTCTACAATATCCAGCAGTGCATGCCTGCAGCCCACAAGGCCAACTGCATGCAGTGCTGCATCAACAGAGCAGTAACCAGCATAGTGAGGGAGTTGATTGCCCGCCTCTTTTCTGTCCTCATGAGGCTCTACTTTGACCAGCTTTCCTATGAAAGAAGGCTCAGAGAGCTGGGGATGTTCAGCCTGGAGAAGTGAAGGCTCTGCGGAGGCTTCCTTGAGGCCTTTCAGTAGTTAAAGGGGTCTTCACAAAGCATGGAGAATATCTCTTTACTCGTGTAGATAATGATAGGAGAAGGGGTAATGGTCTTCAACTGAAAAGGATAGATTTAGACTAGATATTAGGAGGAAAATCTTCACTGTGAGGGTGGTGAGGCAATGGTACAGGTAAGTTGTGGTTACCCCAGCTCCGGTGGTGTTCAAGGCCAGCCTGGTTGGGACCTTGGCCAACGTAATATGGTGGGTGACATCCCTTCCTATGGCAGGGGGCTGGAGTAAGATGATCCTTAAAGTCCCTTCCAAGGTGAGACAGTCTATGATTCTATGATGATTCCTTCTTCTCCCTGTTTAAGAACATGGTTCAAGATCAGGTTGAAAAGTGCCACAAGACCTCTCCTGTTGTGCTGTTGTTACGTGGAAAAATTTTGGTAGTGGGGACTACAGAGGAGGCCTCAGTGAGATGAATTAAGCAGCTGCCCCATGTTTGATAAGGGCCTGTTTCAGCCATCTACAAAGGGACCTAAAACTGTCCAGTGCCGAGCCAATAACCGATGTTGTTTGTGCCTCTCTGATCCTCCACCTTCACAACAAACACTATCACAGAGTCCTACATATAGGTAGGACGTCAGTCACTTCTACGTAGAAGATGCGGTGTAGGCACACATGGAATATGCTCTCTAAAAATCCATGCTGATTACGCTCCATCACGTTTCCGTACTTGAGAATACATTCAGGGAGGATTTCCTCAGAACCTTCCCAGGGACTGATGTCAGGCTGACCAGGCTGCAGTTTCCCAGAAATTCCTCCTTTAACTTCTCTTGAACAAAATAGTGGGATGAGTCTCTTCCAGTTTTCAGGAACCTCTCCCAGTCACCATGACCTTTCAAAAATAACTGAAACTGCTATTGCAAACATATCACCTGGGGCATTCAGTGTTTGCAGGTGTAGCTTGTTGGGTCCCACGTACTCCTGCATAACCAGCCACACAGACTCCCCAGCATCTTCGTCAACAAGCTGCAGTGGGAAACCCTTCAAAACAGTCACCTTGGCAGATCAGGGGCTGCACTTGCCATTCCCCACTCCTCAGAATGCAACCACGACCACTGGAGCCTCAGGTCCACAGCCACAAGCAGCATGCACACCTCCAGCTCCCCTCTGAAACGTCCACATTGTATGTGTCAACAATGAAAACCACGCACAGAAATTGCCTTCCCCCTTGAAATTTAACTCAAAGAACACCCCAGTGCTTTGGGCCCAGACCTTCTGGACACTCCCACATGTCTGACCCTGCCCCTCACAAATCTCACAGCCTCTCCCAGGCCTCAACAGACAGCCCAAGGGATTCCCACCAAACTGCATTAGGCCAAAGCCCTTGCTGTCAACGTGCTGGCCACAGAAATGGGAGCATTATGAAGTTGCCAATGCAACCCTTTACGAAACATGACAGGGCTCCCAATGCACTTAGTCTTGTCAGCCCTGAGACAGGCCTGCGACTCCAACACCCTGCTATGCAAACACCTCTTCTCTGCCTCTTTGGACTGCGGCCCCAGGGACAAGACAGGGGTCTGGCTCCCATACACTTCCTCCCACATACAGCCTCTACGTGCAAGATGGCCACCATGCCACCAATGAAGCACACCCAACGGGAAAGACAAGGGCTAAACGCAGGCTGATGAGTTGGGATGAAGGCACGGAGGGACTGAATGTGATGCAAGTGGTAGCGCATCACACCCAGCATACCTGAGAAGCACTGGCCAACCTACTGTGGATGCCAACAAGGGGGGCCTCCTCCTCACAACAAAGCCAACGACCACACCTCATGAGTGCCAAACTATGACCTCACGGACAACAATGCACCTCTCCCATTTTTTGAATGCAACATTTATCCACCCCTACATGAACCTTCAAAAGCTATCCTTCAGTCTTTAATACTCTCACTTGAAATGTTCCGCCACTTCCAATATCCTCAACAGGAAGAAATGGAGGCAGAACATTGTGGGGAGATCACACCCCACCTCATTACTTGAGGGGTTGTGGCATGTAAGAGCGGCTCACGGCTAATGATGTCATGCGCAAAGGCTCTCTCACCTCATGGATACTCGGGGATCAGCATAAAAGCCGGCCCTGCGCCTCTCACCCTCACACACTCCTGCCGAAGCCTTCTCCCCTGCACCCAACAAGGTGAGTCTGAACTCTGATCCGCTCCTTCACCCACCGCACCTGGCCCATCTCTCCACAAACCTTCTCTCCTCAGCCTCAGCAGCCGTTCCACCTCCCAACCACCAGGCTCCCCATACCCCCACTCTGGGCCTTTCCACTCCTTTGGCCTCCCCCAGCACAGCTCTTCAAGCAAGGAACACGCTCCGCCTTACTAACACCCTCTCTTCCAGGGACCCTCCGCAACACAGACATGTCCTGCTACGACATCTGCCGCCCCTGCGGACCCACCCCGCTGGCTAACAGCTGCAACGAGCCCTGTGTCAGGCAGTGCGAGGCCTCCCACGTCGTCATCCAGCCTCCTACCGTGCTGGTCACCCTGCCAGGACCCATCCTCAGCTCCTTCCCCCAGAACACCGCCGTTGGATCCTCCGCATCAGCTGCTGTGGGCAGCAACCTCAGTTCCCAGGGAGTGCCCGTCTCCTCCGGTGGCTTCGGAGGCTTTGGCCTGGGAGGCCTGGGCTGCATCTCTGGTGGAAGAGCCTGCTACCCCTGCTAAGGTCGCATGCCAATATTCCTGACAGTAGCCTCCAACACCATGCCAGCCAGCTCTCGGTCTGAGGACCCAATTCCGTGCTGTCCATGGAATACGAGCTGACAAGCCACAGCTCGTCATTCCATGGCACAACAAAGCAAGCAAACAAGGAAGGGGACAGCCCTTGCTGTCAGGAAACATGGCCAACATACCTCCTTCTTTCTTCCTCTTTCTTCTTTCCATAGAACCACCTCCTACAGCCACTACCTACAGCTGCAATGCCTTGCTCACTAGCACAATCCCTCAGGAAACCTTCAGGGGCTGCTCCCACCATGGGGTAGGGAGACCTGAGGGCTCTGGGAAAATCTGCTCTACGCAAGGACATTGGCTGGTAGTCACCCTCCAGGCACCTCAGAATGTGCAACTTCCACTTGACGTACCCTCTGTTTCATGTTTTCCTCAATAAAATCAATCTGCATCCCATATCCTGAAAGCCTCGTCTTCCTTTCTTCTCCCAACGCTCTTCCAACTTCACCCGACAGAAAGAAAAAAAAAGCAGGGCTCAAGTGGCCATCAGGGCCCAAGCCTGGTGGTATACAAATAGCGTTTGGAAAACGCTCTTACATAGCTCCTTCCTGCTGAAGTGGAAAGACATGATGGGCCACTCGGCAGATCCTTAACTGGCTGCATGATCACATTCCAAGAGTTGCGCTCAAGAGCTTGGTGCCCAGCTGGAGACAAGGGAGGCATGGTGTCCCTTTAGGGTCTCTCTTAAGGCCTGTATTATTTAACACGTCTGTCACACAAACACCTCACATATGGTACAAGACTCCTCATGCATTGTGGATGCGCCTTTGCATTGTCACTGACCCACTGGCTCATCAGCTCCACAACCACAGCTATTTCTTTCAAGGCATGAACCAGAGAAGCAAGGACATGGGCTATTCCATGATGTTTGGAAACATGGCCCACTTACATTCTACCATTCTCCTACTTCTTTCCTTGGCTTGCACTGTCTCCTATGTCCAGTTCTCTCTGCTGCTACAACGTGCTCACAAGCCAACCACCACCAGGGATCAACTCCCTCTCTGCTGCTTGCTTCCGTCATAGGGCATGAAGTTCTCCGTGCTGTGGAAAAGTCTCCCGCACACAATGATGAGATTTTCGTCACCCTACCTGCATCCAAGACCCCCAGGGACTGTTCCACTTGATGCTCCTTCCTTTCCATGCACTTTCCTCAATAAAAGTCTCTGCCAATAATCGATGTTGTTTGTGCCTCTCTGATCCTCCACCTTCACAACAAACACTATCACAGAGTCCTACATAGAGGTAGGACGTCAGTCACTTCTACGTAGAAGATGCTGTGCAGGCACACAGGGGATATGCTCTCTAAAAATCCATGCTGACTACTCTCTATCACTTTTCCGTACTTGAGAATACATTCAGGGAGGATTTCCTCAGAACCTTCCCAGGGACTGATATCAGGCTGACCAGGCTGCAGTTTCCCAGAAATTCCTCCTTCAACTTTTCTTGAACAAAAGAGTGGGATGAGTCTCTTCCAGTTTTCAGGAACCTCTCCCAGTCACCATGACCTTTCAAAAATAACTGAAACTGCTATTGCAAACATATCACCTGGGGCATTCAGCATTTGCAGGTGTAGCTTGTTGGGTCCCACGTACTCCTGCATAACCAGTTACACAGACTCCCCAGCATCTTCGTCAACAAGCTGCAGAGGGAAACCCTTCAAAACAGTCACCTTGGCAGATCAGGGGCTGCACTTGCCATTCCCCACTCCTCAGAATGCAACCACGACCACTGGAGCCTCAGGTCCACAGCCACAAGCAGCATGCACACCTCCAGCTCCCCTCTGAAACGTCCACATTGTATGTGTCAACAATGAAAACCACGCACAGAAATTGCCTTCCCCCTTGAAATTTAACTCAAAGAACACCCCAGTGCTTTGGGCCCAGACCTTCTGGACACTCCCACATGTCTGACCCTGCCCCTCACAAATCTCACAGCCTCTCCCAGGCCTCAACAGACAGCCCAAGGGATTCCCACCAAACTGCATTAGGCCAAAGCCCTTGCTGTCAACGTGCTGGCCACAGAAATGGGAGCATTATGAAGTTGCCAATGCAACCCTTTACGAAACATGACAGGGCTCCCAATGCACTTAGTCTTGTCAGCCCTGAGACAGGCCTGCGACTCCAACACCCTGCTATGCAAACACCTCTTCTCTGCCTCTTTGGACTGCGGCCCCAGGGACAAGACAGGGGTCTGGCTCCCATACACTTCCTCCCACATACAGCCTCTACGTGCAAGATGGCCACCATGCCACCAATGAAGCACACCCAACGGGAAAGACAAGGGCTAAACGCAGGCTGATGAGTTGGGATGAAGGCACGGAGGGACTGAATGTGATGCAAGTGGTAGCGCATCACACCCAGCATACCTGAGAAGCACTGGCCAACCTACTGTGGATGCCAACAAGGGGGGCCTCCTCCTCACAACAAAGCCAACGACTACACCTCATGAGTGCCAAACTATGACCTCACGGACAACAATGCACCTCTCCCATTTTTTGAATGCAACATTTATCCACCCCTACATGAACCTTCAAAAGCTATCCTTCAGTCTTTAATACTCTCACTTGAAATGTTCCGCCACTTCCAATATCCTCAACAGGAAGAAATGGAGGCAGAACATTGTGGGGAGATCACACCCCACCTCATTACTTGAGGGGTTGTGGCATGTAAGAGCGGCTCACGGCAAATGCTGTCATGCGCAAAGGCTCTCTCACCTCATGGATACTCGGGGATCAGCATAAAAGCCGGCCCTGCGCCTCTCACCCTCACACACTCCTGCCGAAGCCTTCTCCCCTGCACCCAACAAGGTGAGTCTGAACTCTGCTCCGCTCCTTCACCCACCGCACCTGGCCCATCTCTCCACAAACCTTCTCTCCTCAGCCTCAGCAGCCCTTCCACCTCCCAACCACCAGGCTCCCCATAGCCCCACTCTGGGCCTTTCCACTCCCTTGAACTCTCCCAGCACAGCTCTTCAAGCAAAGAACACCCTCCGCCTTACTAACACCCTCTCTTCCAGGGACCCTCCACAACACAGACATGTCCTGCTACGACATCTGCCGCCCCTGCGGACCCACCCCGCTGGCTAACAGCTGCAACGAGCCCTGTGTCAGGCAGTGCGAGGCCTCCCACGTCGTCATCCAGCCTCCTACCGTGCTGGTCACCCTGCCAGGACCCATCCTCAGCTCCTTCCCCCAGAACACCGCCGTTGGATCCTCCGCATCAGCTGCAGTGGGCAGCAACCTCAGTTCCCAGGGAGTGCCCATCTCCTCCGGCGGCTTCGGAGGCTTTGGCCTGGGAGGCCTGGGCTGCATCTCAGGTGGAAGAGCCTGCTACCCCTGCTAAGGTTGCATGCCAATATTCCTGACAGTAGCCTCCAACACCATGCCAGCCAGCTCTCGGTCTGAGGACCCAATTCCGTGCTGTCCATGGAATACGAGCTGACAAGCCACAGCTCGTCATTCCATGGCACAACAAAGCAAGCAAACAAGGAAGGGGACAGCCCTTGCTGTCAGGAAACATGGCCAACATACCTCCTTCTTTCTTCCTCTTTCTTCTTTCCATAGAACCACCTCCTACAGCCACTACCTACAGCTGCAATGCCTTGCTCACTAGCACAATCCCTCCGGAAACCTTCAGGGGCTGCTCCCACCATGGGGTAGGGAGACCTGAGGGCTCTGGGAAAATCTGCTCTACGCAAGGACATTGGCTGGTAGTCACCCTCCAGGCACCTCAGAATGTGCAACTTCCACTTGACGTACCCTCTGTTTCATGTTTTCCTCAATAAAATCAATCTGCATCCCATATCCTGAAAGCCTCGTCTTCCTTTCTTCTCCCAACACTCTTCCAACTTCACCCGACAGAAAGAAAAAAAAAGCAGGGCTCAAGTGGCCATCAGGGCCCAAGCCTGGTGGTATACAAATAGCGTTTGGAAAACGCTCTTACATAGCTCCTTCTGACTGAAGTAGAAAGACATGATGGGCCACTCAGCAGATCCTTAACTGGCTGCATGATCACATTCCAAGAGTTGCGCTCAAGAGCTTGGTGCCCAGCTGGAGACAAGGGAGGCATGGTGTCCCTTTAGGGTCTCTCTTAAGGCCTGTATTATTTAACACTTCTGTCACACAAACACCTCACATATGGTACAAGACTCCTCGTGGATTGTGGATGCAACTTTGCATTGTCACTGACCCACTGGCTCATCAGCTCCACAACCACAGCTATTTCTTTCAAGGCATGAACCAGAGAAGCAAGGACGTGGGCTATTCTGCGATTCTTGGACACATGGCCCACTTACATTCTAGCATTCTCCCACTTCTTTCCTTGACTTGCACTGTCTCCTATGTCCAGTTCTCTCTGCTGCTACGATGTGCTCACGAGCTAAACACCACCAGGGATCGACTCCCTCTCCGCTGCTTCCATCATAGGGCATGAAGTTCTCCGTGCTCCGGGAAAGTCTGCCGCACACAAGGATGAGATTTTGGTCACCCTACCTGCATCCAAGACCCCCAGGGACTGTTCCACTTGATGCTCCTTCCTTTCCATGCACTTTCCTCAATAAAAGCCTCAACCTGCCAGCCTGACGCAACTCCTCTTCTCTTCATCTTCCCACTTCCCACAGTACAAACCAAAGATCAAGAGGTCATTGGCGTACGTCAAAAAGAACCACAACACCTTAAAATACATCACCCAAAACCTACAAGTGCCCAAACAGAAGCTTCATCATGCTAACGCTCTTCTCCCCGTGCCTTCTGAAACAATTTCCCCTCTTTAGCACACACTACCGCTGCTTTCTTCTCTACTATGATCCTACACTGTCACAACAAACACTATCCCAGAATGATGTAGTCAGGAAGGAACCTCTTGACACCAGGTAGGGCAACAGCTGTTGTCAAGGACGGTCAGGAGGCTCTCCAGGACCATGTGCAGTGGCATGCAGCCACTTTTCAGACCACCCCACTGTTTGTTTGTTTGTGTAACCCGTACTTGTCAGCTTCTCTGCAAGCGTGTCACGGGACCAAGCATCAAAGCCTTTCCGAAAGGTAAGGTAAGCAACAGCTGTTGCTCTCCCCTTGTGCACCCAGCAGGTCACTTCCATGAAGAAGACACTGAGAAGGCTCCAGTATGATCTGCTCTTTGTAGATCAATGCTGACTACTCCCCATCTCTTTCTTATCATTCATGTGCTTGTGGTATGCTTTCCAGGAGGATTTCTTTCAGAACCTTCCCAGTGATGCATGACAGACCGAACAGCCTGCAGAGTCCCAGACCTTCCTTCTCCAGCTTGTTGAACATCACAGTGGGATGAACCTCTTCCAGTCTTCAGGAACCCAGTTGCCATCAACTTTCAAAGAAAGATGAAAGTAACCTTCTGAAGATATCAGCCAGCACTCTCAGCATTTTTGGGTGCCACATTACAGGTCCTATGCACTTCAGAACATCCCGTGGCACAGCTTCTCCATCTTCCTCAGCAACATGCACTACTCACCTGAGAGACAGCCTGCGAAACACTCACCTTGCCTAGCAATGGAAGGCCTTGATATCCACCCCGTCTTCTGAGTTGCAGATTGTGAAATGTGTTCATCTGATTCGTGTCAATATGGAACAATGCTAGGGCCGCATGGTATGCTGAATGTGGTCTTCTGTCTTACACACCCTTGTATAACCACAAGTCTAAGAAAAACAGAGTGGTTAATGTATATAGTTCTTGTATCTTGCAAAGGAATGTTTTAACAATTCCTGTCAATAGAGAGCTTGAAGGGAAATCTATTTGTAGGTTTCTCCTTGAAGTCTCTGATATATGGGGGGGGGATTCAGAATAAGTGCTAACTATTATGACTATTGCATGGGACACTATGCAAGTCTGCTGTTATCTGGCCAGGAGATTAAGGAGAAAGGGAAAGCTGAGGGACGACTAAAAAACAAAGCTTGCAGGGGACGCTGCACAAGTCTCTGACATACAGCCAAGTTGGACAAAGGAGAAGGACAAGAAAACAAAAGCCTGGGAGGAAGACTATGAGCCTTCAGCACGAGAGACCCCCAGAGACCTCAGAGGGACCACCGGAGAGTGATACGCATGCTCCAGTTGGAGGGTTTGGATTCCGGAAACTAATTAATAACCCCGTTTTTTTCTAGAAGTAGTAATGAATATGTGTTAGCCTTGGAGCATAAAAATCATCTGCTTGATGTAACTGGCATGGGTCTTGGTGGAGCAGAGACTCCCGGCACACCCAGAGCTGATTGCGTAGCTCTATTCCTTTAATAAATTGTAAACTTTGATTATAGTCCTATTTTGAAGACTGAGCCATTTATAACAAGATCATACAATTCCAGGTTTGTCTGAAATTTCCAAACCATCTTTCACAAAATGAAATGCTGGGCAGAGAAATAGGTTTTCCCCTTGACGCAAATCCCAAAATCATCCCCAATAACAAGATAGCTCCCACCTGGCCCTTTCCCAACACAACCCTTTAGGAAGCATGGCAGGGCTCCCAACACACTTAGTCTTGTCAGCCCTGAGACAGGCCTGCGACTACAACACCCTGCTATGCAAACACCTCTTCTCTGCCTCTTTGGACTGCGGCCCCAGGGACAAGACAGGGGTCTTGCTCCCATACACTTCCTCCCACATACAGCCTCTACGTGCAAGATGGCCACCATGCCACCAATGTAGCACACCCAACGGGAAAGACAAGGGCTAAACGCAGGCTGATGAGTTGGGATGAAGGCACGGAGGGACTGAATGTGATGCAAGTGGTAGCGCATCACACCCAGCATACCTGAGAAGCACTGGCCAACCTACTGTGGATGCCAACAAGGGGGACCTCCTCATCACAACAAAGCCAACGACCACACCTCATGAGTGCCAAACTATGACCTCATGGACAACAACGCACCTCTCCCATGTCTTCAATGCACCATCTACCTGCCCATACACAAACTCTCAAAAGCTATCCTTCAGTCTTTAATACTCTCACTTGAAATGTTCCGCCACTTCCAACATCCTCAACAGGAAGAAATGGAGGCAGAACATTGTGGGGAGATCACACCCCACCTCATTACTTGAGGGGTTGAGGCATGTAAGAACAGCTCACGGCAAATGCTGTCATGCGCAAAGGCTCTCTCACCTCATGGATACTCGGGGATCAGCATAAAAGCCGGCCCTGCGCCTCTCACCCTCACACACTCCTGCCGAAGCCTTCTCCCCTGCACCCAACAAGGTGAGTCTGAACTCTGCTCCGCTCCTTCACCCAACACACCTTGCCCATCTCTCCACAAACCTTCTGTCCCCAGCCTCAGCAGCCCTTCCACCTCCCAGCCACCATGCTCTCCATAGCCCCACTCTGGGCCTTTCCACTCCTTTGGCCTCCCCCAGCACAGCTCTTCAAGCAAAGAACACCCTCCGCCTTACTAACACCCTCTCTTCCAGGGACCCTCCACACCACAGACATGTCCTGCTACGACATCTGCCGCCCCTGCGGACCCACCCCGCTGGCTAACAGCTGCAACGAGCCCTGTGTCAGGCAGTGCGAGGCCTCCCACGTCGTCATCCAGCCTCCTACCGTGCTGGTCACCCTGCCAGGACCCATCCTCAGCTCCTTCCCCCAGAACACCGCCGTTGGATCCTCCGCATCAGCTGCCGTGGGCAGCAACCTCAGCGCCCAGGGAGTGTCCATCTCCTCCGGCGGCTTCGGAGGCTTTGGCCTGGGAGGCTTGGGCTGCATCTCTGGTGGAAGAGCCTGCTACCCCTGCTAAGGGTCCCATGCCAATATCCCTGACAGTAGCCTCCAACACCATGCCAGCCAGCTCTCGGTCTGAGGACCCAATTCCGTGCTGTCCATGGCGTACGAGCTGACAAGCCACAGCTCGTCATTCCATGGCACAACAGAACAAGCAAGCAAGGTATTGGACAGCCCTTGCTGTCAGGAAATATGGCCAACATACCTCCTTCTTTCTTCCTCTTTCTCCTTTCCATAGCACCACCACCTACGGCCACTACCTACGGCTGCAATGCCTTGCTCACTAGCACAATCCCTCCGGAAACCTTCAGGGGCTGCTCCCACCAGGGGGTAGGGAGACCTGAGGGCTCTGGGAAAATCTACTGTATGCAAGGACATAGGTTAGTGGTCACCCTCCAGCCACCTCAGAATGTGCATCTCCCACATGACTTTCCCTCTGTTTCATGTTTTCCTCAATAAAATGAATCTGCATCCCAAATCCTGAGATGCCTCTTCATTATTTCTTCTCCCAGCGCTTTTCCAAATTCACGCAACAAAAAGAACAAAAAGCAGGGCTCAAGTGGCCATCAGGGCCCAAGCCTCTTGGTGTTCAAGAAGTATTTGGACAATGCTCTTACATATCTCCTGGGCACTAAAATGGAAAGACATGATGGGCCACTCAGCAGATAAGGAATTGACTGCACAGTCACATTCCAAGAGTTGCGCTCAACAGCTCGGTGGCCAGGTGGGGACCGGGGAGGAGTGGTGTCCCTCTGGGGTCTCTATAGAGGCCAGTATTATTTCACTGAGCTGTCCCTCACACGGACACCACACATATGTTGCAAGACTCTGGTGGATGTGGATGCATCTTTGTGTCGTCGCTGACCCTCAAGTTCTCAAGCACGCCGGCCTGACGTGCTTCCTCTTCCCTTCTTCTTCCCACTTCCCTCAGCACAAAGGCAAAGCTCTAGAGGTCATCGGGATAGGTTGAAAAGGGCCACAACACCTTCAAATACATCACCCAAGACTTACAAGTGACCAAACACAAGCTTCATCATTCTAAAGCCCTTCTGCCCATGCCTTCTGAAACAATTTCCCCTCATTAGCACACCCTATAGCTGCTTTCTTTTGCACCACGATCGTACACTGTGTCCGATCACAAAGTGACCAGCCTGCAGTTCCCCACACCTTTCTTCTGCATCTGTTGAACATCGCAGTGGGATGAACCTCTTCCAGTCTTCAGGAACCCAGTTGCCATCAACTTTCAAAGAAAGATGAAAGTAGCCTTCTGAAGATATCTGCCAGGACTCTCAGCATTTGTAGGAGCAACCTGACAGGTCCTGTGCACTTCAGTACATCCAGTGGCACAGCTTCTCCGTCTTCCTGGCAATGTGCACTACTCGCCTGAGAGCCAGGCCATGAAACACTCGCCTTGGCTAACCAGTGGAAGACCTTGATGTTCACTCACCCTTTGCAGGTTTAGCTTGCATGCTTCCAGTTTCCAACCGAAATGTCCAAATCATCTTTCAGAAAATTACACACTGGCCAGAGAAATAGGTTTCCTCCTTGACACAAATCCCAAATATCATCCCCCAAAAGATGATGGCTCCCAGCTGGCCCTTTCTCACACTCCCTCTTGTCCTCTGCCTTTCATGAACCTCAGGACCGCTCACAGACCACACAACTCAGCCCGAGAAATCCCATCAAGCCGAGCGTCAAGCCTTGTGTTCTCTGGGAACTTCAGCTTTGGACGAAAAGGGGGGGAAGCCTATGGTGTCAGGAACCAAGGCCAGTGTAGGACCTACTCACCTCTCATTCCTTCTTTTCATAGCACCCAATTCTATGCCCGATGCTGTCCATTGCAATAACTTGCTGACAGCCACAAAGCCCAGTGTGGCTGGGCCACACCACATGAATGCCACGCAAAGACCTCACTCATGACACCGCACCTCAGCCAGCCCTTGGCCACATCATCTACCTGCCCTCCCATGCACCTTTCCGAGAAATGCTCCAGCCTCTAATTCTCTCACTTTGAAGGTGCCGTCAGGATCTAACACCATGTCCTCACTAGGAGGACATGAAAAGGTCAAGTTGTGGGAAGGACACCACACCCCACCTCTTTACTTGCCAGGCTTTGGAATGGAAGAGCAGCTCACGCCAAATGTTGTCATGCGCAGAGGCTCTCTCGCCCTGCAGGCACTCACGGACCAGCATAAAAGCCGGCCCTGCACCTCGCTCCCTCACACACTCCACCACACGCCTTCTCCCCTGCAAACAACAAGGTGAGTCTGAACCCCGATCCCTTCCTTCACCTGCCTCCCAACACAGTCTCTGCCCCCAACCTCAGCAGCCCTTCCACCTCCCCACTACCATGCTCTCATAAAATCCCAGGCCTCCCCACTCCCTTGGCCTCCTGCACCACCACTCCTCACGCCCACAACACCCTCCACCTTCCCAACACCCTCTCTTCCAGGCACCCTCCACAACACAGACATGTCCTGCTACGACATCTGCCGCCCCTGCGGACCCACCCCGCTGGCTAACAGCTGCAACGAGCCCTGTGTCAGGCAGTGCGAGGACTCCCACGTTGCCATCCAGCCCTCCACCGTCGTGGTCACCCTGCCAGGACCCATCCTCAGCTCCTTCCCCCAGAACACCGCCGTTGGATCCTCCGCATCAGCTGCCGTGGGCAGCAACCTCAGCGCCCAGGGAGTGCCCGTCTCCTCCGGTGGCTTTGGAGGCTTTGGCCTTGGAGGCTTTGGCTTCGGAGGCCTGGGCTGCTTCTCTGGCAGAAGAGCCTGCTACCCCTGCTAAGGACCCACGCCAACACCCCTGACAGCAGCTAACAATGCCCTGCAACCAACTTCATGGACTGAGGATGCTCTGCTGCTTGTGCACCTTCCTTTTCATGAGTCTTCCTTAATAAAGTTCTTATGCATGCCAGCCTGACACTCCTCCTTTCTTCACCCAATGCTCTTCATCCAAAGGAACCTAGACAGGCTGGAGAAGCAGGCCCATGTGAACCACGTGAGGTTCAACAAGTCCATGTACTGAACGTGGGTCAGGGCAATCCCAGACAGGAGTACAGACTGGGAGAAGAACTCAATGAGAGCAACCTGCAGAGAAGGACTTGGGTTGTTCTGCTGGATGAAAGGCTCTACAATATCCAGCAGTGCATGCCTGCAGCCCACAAGGCCAACTGCATGCAGTGCTGCATCAACAGAGCAGTAACCAGCATAGTGAGGGAGTTGATTGCCCGCCTCTTTTCTGTCCTCATGAGGCTCTACTTTGACCAGCTTTCCTATGAAAGAAGGCTCAGAGAGCTGGGGATGTTCAGCCTGGAGAAGTGAAGGCTCTGCGGAGGCTTCCTTGAGGCCTTTCAGTAGTTAAAGGGGTCTTCACAAAGGATGGAGAATATCTCTTTACTCGTGTAGATAATGATAGGAGAAGGGGTAATGGTCTTCAACTGAAAAAGGATAGATTTAGACTAGATATTAGGAGGAAAATCTTCACTGTGAGGGTGGTGAGGCAATGGTACAGGTAAGTTGTGGTTACCCCAGCTCCGGTGGTGTTCAAGGCCAGCCTGGTTGGGACCTTGGCCAACGTAATATGGTGGGTGACATCCCTTCCTACGGCAGGGGGCTGGAGTAAGATGATCCTTAAAGTTCCTTCCAAGGTGAGACAGTCTATGATTCTATGATGATTCCTTCTTCTCCCTGTTTAAGTACATGGTTCAAGATCAGGTCGAAAAGTGCCACAAGACCTCTCCTGTTGTGCTGTTGTTACGTGGAAAAATTTTGGTAGTGGGGACTACAGAGGAGGCCTCAGTGAGATGAATTAAGCAGCTGCCCCATGTTTGATAAGGGCCTGTTTCAGCCATCTACAAAGGGACCTAAAACTGTCCAGTGCCGAGCCAATAACCGATGTTGTTTGTGCCTCTCTGATCCTCCACCTTCACAACAAACACTATCACAGAGTCCTACATATAGGTAGGACGTCAGTCACTTCTACGTAGAAGATGCGGTGTAGGCACACATGGAATATGCTCTCTAAAAATCCATGCTGATTACGCTCCATCACGTTTCCGTACTTGAAAATACATTCAGGGAGGATTTCCTCAGAACCTTCCCAGGGACTGATGTCAGGCTGACCAGGCTGCAGTTTCCCAGAAATTCCTCCTTCAACTTTTCTTGAACAAAAGAGTGGGATGAGTCTCTTCCAGTTTTCAGGAACCTCTCCCAGTCACCATGACCTTTCAAAAATAACTGAAACTGCTATTGCAAACATATCACCTGGGACATTCAGTGTTTGCAGGTGTAGCCCATTGGGTCCCATGTACTCCTGCATAACCAGTTACACAGACTCCCCAGCATCTTTGTCAACAAGCTGCAGTGGAAACCCTTCAAAACAGTCACCTTGGCAGATCAGGGGCTGCACTTGCCATTCCCCACTCCTCAGAATGCAACCACGACCACTGGGGCCTCAGGTCCACAGCCACAAGCAGCATGCACACCTCCAGCTCCCCTCTGAAACGTCCACATTGTATGTGTCAACACTGAAAACCATGCACAGAAATAGGATTCCCCCTTGACACTCACCTCAAAGAAGACCCCAGTGCTTTGGGCCCAGACCTTCTGGACACTCCCACATGTCTGTCCCTGCCCCTCACAAATCTCACAGCCTCTCCCAGGCCTCAACAGACAGCCTAAGGGATTCCCACCAAACTGCATTAGGCCAAAGCCCTTGTTGTCAACGTGCTGGCCATAGAAAAGGGAGCTCAATGGAGGTGCCAATGCAACCCTTGAAGAAGCATGACAGGGCTCCCAATGCACTTAGTCTTGTCAGCCCTGAGACAGGCCTGAGACTACAACACCCTGCTATGCAAACACCTCTTCTCTGCCTCTTTGGACTGCGGCCCCAGGGACAAGACAGGGGTCTTGCTCCCATACACTTGCTCCCACGTACAGCCTCTACGTGCAAGATGGTCACCATGCCACCAATGAAGCACACCCAACAGGAAAGACAAGGGCTAAACGCAGGCTGATGAGTTGGGATGAAGGCACAGAGGGAGTGAATGTGATGCAAGTGGTAGCGCATCACGCCCAGCATACCTGAGAAACACTGGCCAACCTACTGTGGATGCCAACAAGGGGGGCCTCCTCAACACAACAAAGCCAACGACCACAACTCATGAGTGCCAAACTATGACCTCACGGACAACAATGCACCTCTCCCATTTTTTGAATGCAACATTTATCCACCCCTACATGAACCTTCAAAAGCTATCCTTCGGTCTTTAATACTCTCACTTGAAATGTTCCGCCACTTCCAACATCCTCAACAGGATGAAATGGAGGCAGAACATTGTGGGGAGATCACACCCCACCTCATTACTTGAGGGGTTGTGGCATGTAAGAGCAGCTCATGCCAAATCCTATCATGTGCAAAGTCTCTCTCACCCTGCAGGTATTCGCTGACCAGCATAAAAGCCAGCCCTTGTCCCTTCTGCAGTTCTGACAGGCTTTGCTGCCATTCTTCACATCTCTTCTTGAAAGAATTACCCATTTCTTGACTTTAAAATCTGACTGCAAGTTGTTCTACTTTTACTTCACCATCAGCATAATCCGTGGCCATCCATATTAAAGCATTGTTTGATGTATCAGAGGGTACTAAAATCATTTCTTTGTTGATAACGTGGTTTGCACACACTTTAAGAACTTGGTCCCTTCTCATTAGGACTCTATAATATTTCTTCTGTATATGGAAGACGATCTTTATCTCTCCAACACCACACTCCTTCCACTGAGCCAGCAGTGAGCTCAGGTGGCCAAGATGGCCAAAAGCATCCTGGCTTGTATAAGAAACAGTGTGGCCAGCAGGGCTAGGGAAGTGATTATCCCCCTGTACTCGGCTCTGGTGAGGCCGCACCTCGAGTACTGTGTTCAGTTTTGGGCCCCTCGCTACAAGAAGGACATGGAGGTGCTCAAAAGAGACCAGAGAAGGGCAACAAAGCTGGTGAGGGGTCTGGAGAACAAGTCTTACAAGGAGCGGCTGATGGATCTGGGATTGTTCAACCTGGAAAAGAGGAGGCTCAGGGACGACCTTATTGCACTCTACGGATACTTTAAAGAGGCTGTAGCGAGGTGGGGGATGATCTATTCTCCCAGCTCAAGTCTGACTTCAGTTCTCTAAATCCATGCTTAATACTCCCCATCATGTTCTTATCCTTTGTGTTCTGGGCAGTGCTTCCCAAGAGGATTTCCTTCCAGACCTTCCCAGAGACTGATGGCAGTCCAGCCAGCCTGCAGTTCCCCAGATATTCCTTCTCTGTCTTGTTCAACATAGGAGTGGGATCAACCTCTTCCAGTCTTCAGGAACCCAGTCACCATAAACGTTCAAAGAAAGATGAAAGCAGACTAGTGAAGATATCAGCCAGGACTCTCAGCATTTTGTGTGCAACCTGACAGGTCCTGTGCACTTCAGTACATTCAGTGGCACAGTTTCTCCATCTTCCTCAGCAACATGCACTACTCACCTGTCGGGCAGCCTGCAAACGGGTCACCTTGGCTAAGAAGTGGAAGGCTTTGATATCACACAACCTTTGAGTTGCAGACCGCAAGGACTTCAACACCCAGCCCAAGAAATTCCATCAAGCAGAGCATCAAGCCTTGTGTTCTCTGGTGGCTATGGTTTTAGAGGAAAGGGAGGTAGCACATGGTGTCAGGAAACATGGCCAGTGTAGGACCTACTCACCTCTCATTCCTTCTTTTCATAGCACCCAATTCTATGCCTGATGCTATCCACTGCAATGACTTCTTCATAGCCACAAAGCCCAGTGTGGCTGGGCCACACCACATGAATGCCACGCAAAGACCTCACTCATGACACCGCACCTCAGCCAGCCCTTGGCCACATCATCTACCTGCCCTCCCATGCACCTTTCAGAGAAATGCCACGGCCTCTAATACTCTCACTTTGAAGGTGCCACCAGGATCTAACACCATGTCCTCAAAAGGAGGAAATGAAAAGGTCAAGTTGTGGGAAGGACACCACACCTCAACTCATTACTTGCCAGGCTTTGGCATGTAAGAGGAGCTTACGCCAAATGTTGTCATGCGCAGAGGCTCTCTCACCCTGCGGGCACTCAAGGACCAGCATAAAAGCCGGCCCTGCACCTCGCATCCTCACACACTCCTCCTGACGCCTTCTCCCCTGCACCCAACAAGGTGAGTCTGAACCCCAATCCTTTTCTTCAACCACTCCACGGGGCCCATCTCTCCATATGCCCTCTGCCCCCACACTTAGCAGCCCTTCCACCTCCCCATCTCCATGCTCTCATAAAATCCAAGGCCTCCCCGCTCTCTTGGCCTCCCCAACCACTGCTCCACACACCCCTAACACCCTCCACCTTCCAAACACCCTCTCTTCCAGGCACCCTCCACACCACAGACATGTCCTGCTACGACATCTGCCGCCCCTGCGGACCCACCCCGCTGGCTAACAGCTGCAACGAGCCCTGTGTCAGGCAGTGCGAGGACTCCCGCGTCGTCATCCAGCCTCCTACCGTGCTGGTCACCCTGCCAGGACCCATCCTCAGCTCCTTCCCCCAGAACACCGCCGTTGGATCCTCCGCATCAGCTGCTGTGGGCAGCAACCTCAGCGCCCAGGGAGTGCCCGTCTCCTCCGGCGGCTTCGGAGGCTTTGGCCTTGGAGGCTTTGGCTTGGGAGGCCTGGGCTGCATCTCTGGTGGAAGAGCCTGCTACCCCTGCTAAGGACCCATGCCAACACCCCTGACAGCATCTCCAACACCGTTCCAGTCAGCTCTCAGGCTGAGGATGCTCCTCTGTGCCACTCATGGCACACGGGCTCACCAGCCGTAGCTCATTCCATGGCACAAGAAAGCCAGCAAGCAAGGAAGGGGCCAGCCCTTGCTGTCAGGAAACATGGCCAACATACCTCCTTCTTTCTTCCTCTTTCTCCTTTCCGTAGCACCAGCACCTACAGCTGCTACTCTCTGCTGCAATGCCTTGCTCACTAGCACAATCCCTCCGGAAACCTTCTGGGGCTGCTCCTACTGGGGGTAGGGAGACCTTGGGGCTCTGGGAAAATCTGCTCTGCGCAAGGGACGTAGGCTGGTGGTTGCCCTCCTGGCACCTCAGAATGTGCACCTTGACGCTCTCTCAGTTTCATGTTTTCCTCAATAAAATCAATCTGCATCCCATATCCTCAGATGCCTCCTCTTCCTTTCTTCTCCCAATGCTCTTCCAACTTCACCAAAGAAGAAAAAAAGAAGAAGAAAAAAAGCAGGGCTCAGAGGTGATCATCGCCCAAGCCCATTGGTGTTCAGGAAGCGTTTGGATGATGCTCTTACTTATCTCCTTGTCACTACAATATAAAGACATGACGGTCACTCAGCAGATAGTGTATTGGCTGGATGGTCACATTCCAAGAGTTGCGGTCAACAGCTCAGTGCCCAGGTGGGGATTAGGGAGGAGTGGAGTCTTTATTGAGGCCCTCATTTTCTAGAATCATAGAATTTGAAGGGACCCACAAGGATCATCCAGTCCAACTCCTGGCACCACCCAGATCTACCCAAAGATTCCGACCATATGACTAAGAGCACAGTCCAAACCCTTCTTAAACTCCAACAGGCTTGGTGCCGTGACCACGTCCCTGGGGAACCTGTTCCAGAGCACGAGGCAGTGCCTCTCTCTCAAACGTGATGCAGAGGTAGCGCTGCTCTTCGGGCCAGGCACCACTTGCTGTAACTTGTGTGCCAGTTCCAGGGACCGGGACCGTGGCAGTAGCAGCGATGCCACAAGGAATCGAGCATCGTGCTGTTTTCTCCACAGCCTGTTGCCCTTGGGCATTCTGAACCCTCCTCATCTGGAAGCTGCCATCCCATGGGATGCGTTAGACATGGAGAAAAGTGTCCCTGTGCTTGCCTTCAACAACATGCCCCCATCTGCATGTCCCCGTAGCCTTTGGCTGATCCTAAAGCATCCCTCTCCCAGTGCCTGCAGAACATTTTGACACCACATGATAAATTTAACTGGGGTGGAGCGGGGAGGCTGGGGCTGGTAAGAGGGAGTTGATGCTGCTGTGGCTTTTGGAAATGTAGCTTGATGGAAGGGTGCATTTATTTTATTATTTTTTTTTTCATTGCTTCTCTTGTTTAATCATTGGGGGTTTGAGGGATGTTTCAAGTCTTTATATAGCTTAAAAATATTAAAACATAATAAGTCTTCTGTTTCCATGGCAACAGGGACAGCAGGTATTCATGGGCCTGGGATGCTGGCACCCTGCATTCATCACAAGGTTTCCAAGACAGAACAATTTTCTTCAAGGTTCCCAGAAAGCACCGCGCAGAGAGAAGGCAGCCCCGGCCAAATGGCAGCCCCAGGGCTGGAGCAGCGAGCCTGGGGATGTTGCAGCTTGCAGGGACCTGGGGCTCTGGCACCCGTTTATCCATGCCTCCTGCTCATATCGGTGACAGTGACTGATGGCCTGGGCGCTGGTGGGTGGCAGGGGTCTCTGGGACATCATTTGGGAGCCCCCATTGCATCCTGCAGGCAGCTCTGATTTGCAAAGCAAGCAAACCTCTGCAAAGCAAGCCTGATATCATCACGGACACGGGGCTGCGTGGCTCCCAGCCAGTTGCTGGGCACGTCTGAGCCTCCCCAGCTCTGCCCCTCCAGGCACTGCCTCCCTGCTCTCCCAGGATGAAAATGGAAGAGAAGGCAAAGCCTTTCCCTGCTTTTTGTGCAAGCTGCTTGCCGGTGGGATTTGGCGAGCCACATACCTGTGGGAGCTGGTCAGCCATACACCAAGGGGATTAGGTGAGCCACGTTCAATCCCTTTTTCATTAAAGTTTCAGAGTTTTCCCCGTGAAGGCATCTGAAGCAAAGGACAAAGCACGGTCACCTATAACACTCTTCACAAAGCTAGGGCACATTTGTGTGATTTGTGGGATTTACACCTCGGGGCTGTCAGCATCCTCGTGAGTGATCCTCAAATTAAAAGCACGAGCTTGCAAGTTTGTTCTCTGCTGTTTCCTCCGAAAACGCCGCGGGAATGGGGTCTTAGCTCGAGAGCAGGTGGAAATGCGGCACCGGAGCTGCTGCTGGGCTCTGATCTTCTAAACCCATCGCCGGTGCTCTGTCCAGTGGGCATGGCTAAAAAAAAGTGCAAAAATTTCCCTCGCATGACAAGGAGCCCAAGGGGGGACAGAGGCATGGTGGGGCTGTGCCTCGAAGGAGCCCGTGACAAACTCCTTTGGGTCTCCAAGCCTCCTGGAGCAGGACATCGCTGGAGGATCTGCAGGCAATCAGCAGGTGGACCCACGGGACCCCACTGCTTTGGCCACCCCAAGGGACGTTCCTCCAGGGGTGCCTCTGCATGAAGTCAGATTTCGGGATCCTCATTGAGGCTGCTTGCTTGCTATGCCTCGTGCTGCTCAGAGCTCCACCCGCAAGCCCTAGGGATGCGCGGATGCATCTGTTCCTTTTTTTTTTTTTTTTTTATGGAAAATGAACAAGGCTTTTTTTGTAAGTAGAATTCGAGGAGCCGTCGTTCCCTGGGCAGCTGAAGTGTGTTTGATCGTGTTTAAGTGACACTGCAGGCGCTGAAAACGCGTTAGTTAAGTAATTACGGGAAAGCTTTAAAATTCAGCACCGAACTGGGTCCAAATTTTCATGTTTCCGATGGGTTAAAACGTGCAGGTGACACGTGTCGCTCGTTGTGACCGTGTCCCTGGGTCGCAAAGCTCCAGCATCCGGAGCCACGAAATGTCCTGGCAAAATCAGTCTGCAAAATACAGACAGATAAAAAGCTGCGAGCATGGATGAATGACTCTGCTAACCCAGCAGGTTACACGATAGGACCCAAATCTTACTTTTTTTTTAGAGAAAATCCCACTATGTGAGCTACGTGTGGCTCAGGGCTTTGAGCCTGCTCCTGCACTGGAAATCTGGCTTTCTGGAGGTGCTGGGCAGGGTGCAGAAAACCTCGGCTGCGACGCCAGTATCTTCTTTAACGATGAGGATGATGGGGCAGAGCCTTCCCTCAGCAAGGTTGAAGGTGACACCAGACTGGGTGGAACACCACAGGGCCGTGCTGCCATCCAGAGGGACCGGGACAGGCTGGAGGAAACGGGCTGATGGCGATCTCCTGGGGTTCAGCCAGGAAAAATTGGGGAAAAAAAAAAAAAAAAAAACAGGCACCGTGGCATCCTGGAGACGGGGTCACCCCTGGATTGGGGACACGTCCCCTGTCCCCTGCGGAGCACAGCGGAGCAGACCAGCCTGCACTGGGATGAGCGACTGGGTTAACTGGGGACGTGTGCCTTCACGTCAGCGGGTCCCCGATCAATGCGGTTCTCCTGGGGGCTGTTCACATGCTGCAGTTAATGCACGGCAGCGAGGGGTGAAGGGGACATCCCTGGCCTGCCGGGCTCTGCCCTGCTGTCCCCGGGGTTGGGGGTGGGGGTCAGGGGGCTGCTTTCCACCTTCGTCTCCAAAAGGTTGGAGGTAAAAGGTCTTGGTTGGCTTTGTGGCCCTAGAATGGGAGGAATGATCCGAAATGGGAGGAATGACCCTAAATGGGAGGAATGACCCTAAGTGGGAGGAATCACCCTAAATGGGAGGAATCACCCTAAGTGGGAATGACCCTAAATGGGAAGAATGACCCTAAATGGGAGGAATCACCCTAAATGGAAGGAATGATCCTAAATGGGAGGAATGACCCTAAACGGGAAGAATGACCCTAAGTGATTTTGGCCAAATTCCTTCAAATTCACAAGTCAGGATTTAGATTCGGGCTGGAAACCACTTTTTTTTTTTTTTTTCTTTTTTTTTTTTTTTGTAGGTGGTTTGGTGCCGGCCGCTGCCGACGAACTGAAGGAAACGAGCTGCTGCTTCTCCAAATTCGGCATTTTTTTTATTAATTCCTGAGTACGTTTTGAAGGGGTCAAAAGCTGCCCCCTGCCACGGATGTGGGTGGAGGTCAGGGGGGGCTGTGGGGCATGGGGGGCGCCCTGTGATGCACAAATCCTGGGGGACAGGGGGCACAGGGTGCTGTGGGGCCCCGGTTTTGTGCTTTTGCATGTGCAAGTGCACTTGTGCATGCGTGTGTGCACCGAGCAGTGCATATATGTGTGCAACGTTGCACGCTGCATGTGCACGGGTGTATAGACAGGGATACGTGGTGTGCAAGCACTGCATGCGTGTGCAACAGGTACACAGCCCTGGGGGTGTGCACACGCATGTGCAATGTGCACAGAGGGGCAGTGTGCATGCTGGGTGAGAGGTGTATATAGTGCTACGGGCGTGCATGTGCACACATATGTACATGGGTGTGCATTTGCACACATACGTGCATGTGTGTGCGCTGTGTGCAGTGTCCTATGGGTATGTAAGTGCAATGTGCACACATGTGCATGTGTGTGAACGTCATGCAACATGCATATAGACCTCCAGGTGTGTGTATGCACACTTATATGTGGTGTGCACATATGTGCATGTGTGTGCACTGCATGCAATGTGTATATAGCCCTATGGGTGTGTATATGCACACTTATATGCGGTGTGCACACATGTGCATGTGTGTGAACCTCGTGCAACATGCATATAGCCTTACAGGTGTGTGTATGCACACAATGTGGATGCGTATGCACTGCGTGCAACATGCATATAGCCCTAGGGGTGTGTGCATGCACTCTTATATGCGGTGTGCATGTATGTGCATGTGTGTGCACTGCGTGCAACATGCATATAGCCCTACGGGTGTGTATATGCACACTTATATGCGGTGTGCACACATGTGCATGTATGTGCACTGCGTGCAACGTGTATATAGTCCAACAGGTGTGTGTATGCACACTTACATGTGGTGTGCACATGTGCATGTGTGTGCACTGTGTGTTGTGTCCTATGGGTATGTAAGTGCAATGTGCACACATGTGCATGTGTGTGCACTGCGTGCAACATGCATATAGCCCTACGGGTGTGTGCATGCACTCTTATATGTGGTGTGCATGCATGTGCATGTGTGTGCACTGCGTGCAACATGCATATAGCCCTATGGGTGTGTATATGCACACTTATATGCAGTGTGCACACATGTGCATGTGTGTGAACCTCGTGCAACATGCATATAGCCCTACAGGTGTGTGTATGCACACGTACATGTGGTGTGCACATGTGCATGTGTGTGCACTGTGTGTTGTGTCCTATGGGTATGTAAGTGCAATGTGCACACATGTGCATGTGTGTGAACCTCGTGCAACGTGCATATAGCCCTACAGGTGTGTGTATGCACATTTACATGCGGTGTGCACGTATGTGCATGCGTGTGCAATGTATGCAACATGCATATAGCCCTACAGGTGTGTGTATGCACATTTATATGTCATGTGCACACATGTGCATGTGTGTGCACTGCATGCAATGTGTACATAGCCCTATGGGTGTGTGCATGCACACTTATATGCAGTATGCACATATATGCATGTGTGTGCATGTGTGCTGTGTGCAGAGAGTGACCGTGCAGCGTGTATGTGTGTGTAAATGCACATGCGTGTGTGCTGTATGTGCACATGTATGCATCATACATGCACCATACATGCACAGTGTGTAAGCCAGGTGTACCCATGTGCTCACGTGCATGCACTTTGCACACTGTACGGCGTGCGTGCACCTGTGCGCAGCGTGCTTGCACGCATACATGCACACGCACCGCGTGCATGCCTGCACTTTTTAACCTAAAAGAGGGCAGATTTGCCTCAGACGTGAGAAATTCATTGCTGGGGCTGCCCAGGGCGAGCCCACTGCTGCGCGGCCCGAATCGCGCGATTCCTCCCCAAAAACCCCCCTTCCCCCTCCCTCCCTCCCCCCTCACCCTCATCCCCGCCCCCCCTTTTCCCCGCGCGCGGACTACAACGCGAGGACTACAACTCCCAGCACCCCCCGCGGCTCCCCCCTTCCCTCCTGCGGGGCGGGCGGGCGGGCGGGAGAAGGGGCGTGGCTTGAGGCCCCCGGCCCCGCCCCCTTGGCCGCTCCCTATTGGCTGCGGCGCCGTTGTCGCTGGTGACGGGGGGACGCGGCGGGGCCGCGGCGCGAGCGCCGGCCTCAGTCGGGCGGAGGCGGCGGCGGCGGCGGCTGTGGGGGGAGCGGGGTCCGCGCGCGCGCGCGCTCCGGCGCGCGTGGCGGCGGCGGGGGGGTGGTGGTGGTGGGGGGGGGACCGGGATTTATTTATTTTTTTTTTTTTTATTTTTTTGGGGGGTAAATTGGGTGAAATTAAAGGTCCATGAGCCATGGGAGCTTGCACCGGGAGCCGGGCCGGGGCCGCCGGCGGGCGGTAGGGCCGCCGGGAACATGGCGGAGAGGTGAGAGCCGGCATCGCGATGGGGGGGGGGGGGGATTTTGGGGGGGTTTTGGGGTGATAAAAAGGGCCCAGACCCCCCCCCGGTATCCCCGAGGTGGGATCTGGCTCCCCCTTTATCCCCCACCCCCCCTATATATCCATATGGGGGGTCCCCCCTTTTTTTGGGGGGGGGGTTTGCCCCCCCCCAATTTGGGGGGAGGGTGGGTGAACCCCCCCCATATTTTTTTTTGGGGTGGGGGTCTGGATGCATGCAGGGGGCACCATTTAATTTGGGGGGGGGCCCTATGTGCTCTGGGGGGGTGCGCTTAGACTTTCATTGGTACCCCCCCCCCTTTTTGGGGTCCATGGGGGGGGTCCCAGCCCAGCCCTGCCCCCCCCCCATCATTTTGGGGTCTATAGGGTTTGGGGGGGGGGGGCTCCCAACCCCACCCTGATTTCCAGGGGGGCGTTGGCAAAATGGGGGGGGCGGATCCTGACCCCACCCTGCTGCTTGGGGGGCTGCAGCCCCCCCATTTCTAGGCCCTATATGGGGGCTATGCCCCCCCCCCACCCCCCCAACCTTTTTGGGGTTGGCTCCCCCCTCCCTGCTGTTTTTTTTTGGGGGGGAGGGGGGAAGATTCACCCCCCCCCCCCTCCATCCCCCCTCCATATGGGGTTGAGGGGGGGTCTCTCCATCCCCCCTCCCCATAGAGGCCATGGGGGGGGGGTTGGATTCACCCCATACCCTGCCCCTAATTTGGGGGGGGCACCCCCCAACCCCCACACACACCTTTATTCCCTTGGGGGGGGCTGAATTCCCACCCCCCTTTAATTATGGGGGGGTCGGATCCCACCCTATATCACCCTATAGGCACTATGGGATTGCCTTACCCCCCCCCATCTCCCTATAGGTTTTTTTTTGGGGGGGAGAGGCTGCTTTTTTTTTTGGGGGGGGGTGCTTTTTTGGGGGGGGGGGCCACATCCCCACCCCGCTCCCCGTGGGCTGCAGCTGGGGGAGGATTTTTGCGGCGGTGCAAGGTGTGGCACGGCCAGGGGGTACCCATAAAGGGGGGGATTTTGGGGGGGAAAAAGGATACGGGGCCGAGCCGAGGGGGCTGCATCGGGGCCGGGGGGGCTCGGAGGGGGGGTATTTATTTTCTCGTGCGCGGCGGATCGTGGATTTTTTTATTATTATTTATTTTTTTTTAATTCCCCCCTCCCTTCTCTGCGCTGCTCTGCTGCTTCCCCTTCCCCTCCGTTCCCCGGGCTGCGAAACCTGCAGGTTTTTATTGTTTTTAGCATTTTTTTATATATTTTATTGTATTTTTTTTTTTTTAATTTTCCTCGGTGGTAGCGGCTTCCCCTCAACCCTTCGGGTGACCTCTACGGAGAAACCCGCAGCCGCCGCCGCCGCCGCGCGCCGGCCCCCTCGCCGGGTGGGCTTTTGAAAAGGGGGGGGAGCTGGATGATGCGAAAACGAGGAATATATACCTAAAAACCACAAAATCGGGGAGCTTTTTTTTGTGAGCCCGAAAGCAGCAGGTGGCCGGTAGCGAGCGAGGTGTGGCCGTGCCCGTCCCCGAGCCCGCTGCGGCCGCACGGCGATGCGCAGCCCGCTCCTTGGGCCAACGCGCTCGGACCTCGCTGGAAACCTTCACGCGATGCCCAGGGGGGTGATTGGGAGGTTTTGGGGGCAGATCTGGAGGTTTTGGGGCAGATCTGGAGGTTTTGGGGCAGATCTAGAGGTTTGGGGGGGATCTGGTGGTCGGGAGGGATCGGGGGATGCGGTGCCCGGGGGGGATCCGGCGGCGTCGCGGCTCCGGCGTGGTGCCGGGGACGATGTGGGGTGTTGGCTCCGACCGCGCTCGCTGCTGCTGCTGCTGCTGCTCCTGCTGCTCCTGCTGCTCCTGCTGCTGCTTCTTCCACTCCTCCCGCTGCTTTCCACGCTCGTTTCGTAAGCCAGGAGCCACGCATCGCCTCGCCTTCACCCGGTGGTGTTACCTTCGTGCGCCCTCGGGGTGTCCTGGATCCTAAAATCCCCATCCGTCCCCGCTACCTGGACCCTTTTTGGGTCTAAATTCCTCCTTCCTGCTAACCCCAGCGATTTGTGGGACTCGAGTGGCCCAGGATCATCCCCGGATGGGAAGAGGGGAGGGAGCGACCTCGCCGTCCGCGTGGCGATACCGAGGGGCGCCCGCGGCCGAATTCCCACCATTTATTACCAACGGGGTTCGAGGCTGCCTGCGACTCCTCAAAACGCGCTCCCTTGCCTGAAATGAGGTCGTTAACTCCTAAGAAGAGAAGCAGAAGTGCCCTGGGCTCTCGGAAACGGCAGCTCGGAGCGGTGGGGGCTGCCCAAACCGTGCCCCCATTGCGCCAAGGGTCTTCCCGACGCCTCTGGCGGTCGGTGGCTGGTTTGGGGTTGGTTTAGGGTTTTTTTGTCTGTTTTTTCCTGCCGTTATCGGGGCAGGAGCTGCTTTTCTGTGCTGGTTTCGGCCGTGAAATGGTTTTTCTGGCGAGCCCTGGGCAGCTGCTGAAGGTAACAGCGGTGCCGGGCGCGATTTCGGGTGGCCTTAACGAGCCGCGATGCGTCTGTGCCCGCTAACGAACCTGGCACCCTAAAAGCAGAGATGATACGGGCGGTGTTGATTTAAAAAAAAAAAAAAAAAAATAGGCTGGTTTTTATTCCAATTTCTTTTATTTTATCCTCATTCCTGGGAAGGGATCGTCTCAACTCGTGCTCTTGAGGAACCCCGTGAAGTTAATCCCTTTAGGTAGGGATCCCGGGCGGGTTTTTCTGGGTGGGTTTGGTACGAAGACCGAAGACTCACGTTGTTTGGTTCCTCTTCTGGAAGACGAGAGTTTCAGCAGTTCCCCTCTAGCCACGGGTGAATAGACGTGATTTTTTTTAATTAAAAAAAAAAAAAAAAAGCAGAAGAAAACCACCCGGCAACCCCCGGCCGAGAACCCGCAAACCGAGGCGAAACCACGAAGCGCAAGAGGAGGCTGCAGCGCCCCGGGCTGCTTCCAGGAGGAAAATTTCCGCACGGAACGGGGCTGAGAACCCCCTGGGAGCACGGCGGAGGGGCCTGGCTCCGTGGGTGGAGGAGAAATCGTCGGGTGCGGGGTTTTTCGGCTTGGCCACAGCCACCGTCGCCAAACGGCAGCGCCCAACCCACGCGTTTTTACGGCAGGGTGGTGTGAACGGGTTTGCCCCTGACAATAAATACCAGCCAGAGCTTCGTTTGGGCTGCTGATTAAGATCGTTACAATGCCCTCTTCCCTGCAGTGTGTTTTATTTTTAAGAGTTAATTTCTCGTTCCTGTCTCCAGCAGCCGCGCTCTTCCCCCCTGCGTTTTTGCTTCACTGATTATTTCCTTACATGCTCTAGATAACGCATTGAGCCTCGACCTTTCCTCCTCTTCCTCTGCCTCTCCTCGGGAACATCTCGGCCGTAATACTTCCTCTTCTCTTCCCCTATTCCCTGGCTATTTTTCATCCCAGTCGCCAAGAAGCAAGCAGGCGAGGGATAAATGTGCTCCAGGTGCTTCGAGGGGAAGAAGCTCGCCAGGTAGCATCGGCGCCGTGCCCTTTGAGCCGGTTCTCGTTCCTCTCGAGCTGTTCCCAAAACCCCCAAAGCTGGTTTTCTCGCTTTACCAGCCCCTGGCGAGCCGTGAAGGAGCCGCGTTGTGCTGGGGAACGGGAGAGGTGCCGTGCTGCTCGGCTTGCCCGCGGCCGTGCCACTCGTCTGAGCAGGGTCGGGACCCCCCTTTTTGGAGACCTCCTGGGATTACCAAGTGCTCTAGGGTAGAATTTTATTTGTTGGCCATTTTGGTCGTTGCGACCATAAGTGGTTGAGTTTAAAATTTTCGGTGACAGGAGGAAAACCTGGATATGGGGAGAGAAGACTGCAGGATGCTCAGGGCACTCGGTAGTAGGGTCCCCTAATAAACCGCTTTTGTAGGGTCCATCGGCGCTGGTCGGTCTTTGAGCACTGCCTCCTAAAAAGCACGGGATTGGGCAATTCCAAAATATCACAAGTCAAGGCGGGGCTGAAGGCTGAGCTTGGCTGTCCAGGGATCATCTCTTGGAGTTTGGGCATGAAACAAGAAAAAGTGTAGGGCTGCTGGAAGGAGGGTCGGGCAGCGTGGAAGGACTACGGGGATCTTGTTGTTTGCCTTCGTAGGGAGAAAATTCGTGAGGCCAAACCCCAATTAGAGATGAAGCTGGCCAGGTCTGTGGGAGCCAAAAAAGAAAAATTAAAAAAAGGCTTTTTGAACAGAAAAAGGAGGAGCAGAGAAAACACAGGTCTGCTCCTTGATGGGGTCGGTCACCTCATAACCAAGGCAAAGCAGGGACGCGTCGTCATACGGTCTGGCTTTTTGGGGGAGACCCATTGGGTCTGAATTTTTGGGGGAGCCAGGGGTTGGATTCGATAATCCTTGTGGGTCCCTTCCAGCTCGGGAATATTCTATAATTCTGCTTCCCCGGGGAGAGAAAAAAAGAAAAAAAAATCAAGTATTTTTAAATAATAAACACGAAGGAGACGCAAACGGGCATTAACGCGCCGCGTGGTAACCCGGCAGCGTGATTTAGGGCGGTGAAAGATGTGGGATTTTCTGATTGTTGATTAACACCTCATAAAACCGGTGGCAAATGAGGCCTGAAATGGACTGTCAGAGGGAGAAGGCTTTGCTGATTGTATTCTTACCGGCGCTGCGATCCTGGAAGGTTTCGTTCCTGGGTCGAGCGATGGTGCTGGTGGGGTGCTGGGCTGCTCGATTTCTGGATAATGTTTGAGTTTGAAGAAAAAAGCCCTTGTGGAGGGTGAAAGCAGGGAGCTGGGGGGTCATCGGGGCGAGCGGCGTGGAGGGAAGGGTGCCGGGGGCATCATCGCATCGCTTGGTGCCTACCCTCAGGTGGCTTTGCACTGCGGGTAGGGCTGGGGGCTGTTAATTAAGAGTAAAAACCTCATCAAGCGTGGGGTAAAAGTGGAGTTTTGCATACCACAGCGCGGTGTTTCCGACCTCGTCCTAATGCTGAGGACGGGGATGCTCTGCACCGAATTATGTGGGTATAATGTGCACAAAAACGCTTGGACGCTGCGCCCATTCTACAGATGGGAAGGGAGGAGACCACGACGTGTCCGAGGCGGTGCAGAGCAGCGATGCTGGGTCCTGGGACCTCATTTAAGGGCTTTAACGGGTCGTGGCCACGCAGCCATCATCCCCTTCACCACCAGGCCACGCGGCGCGGTGCCGAGGGGCAGAGCGATGCCAGCCCGGCCGCTCCATTTGTGCTCCCGGCCTGCCCCTTCCCGAGGCGATGGCATTTTTCTGCCTGCCTCGTTGCGTTTTTATTGATCTCCCTCTCTCCGCCCCGCGCCCTGCTTGAATGTAAATGCCTTCCACCGGCGACGTGTTTGGAAATCCAAGCTTTTTTTTTTTTTTTTTTTGGCCATCTAGAAACGTTGGCATTAGGATTTTATTGATCTTTCCGTGGCGCTCCTCGCGAGCCTCAGAGCACTTTTCGCAGGCGGCCGGGAGAGATGATTGCATTAGTGCAAGCAGCGCTTATCGACGGCGGTTTCCATCGTGGGGGAGGACGGACAGACAACGCGGTGCGTTCGGGAAGCGAGGGGATTTAGGTGCCCGGAGTCAACCCCTGGTTTTGTCTGGGATCTTTAGACAAAGAGTCTCCCAAAACCGAAATCCTCCGGAGGCTACGAAGGGCTCGTGGGCTCCGGATCGGCACCGCGCTGTCCTTGGCGGCGCGCTCAGGTGCCGGCGTGGACTTGAAAAAAGGGAAGATGCTGCTGCTTGGACAGCCCAGCTCGCTTCCTCTCAGCCTGCTGGGTTTTTTTGGGTGTCCATCTGTTAAATTACTCACGTCGAGGAGCGCACCCCGAGCCGGCCGAGCGCGTGCACGCGAGGCTCCGGTGGGCGCACGGAGGTATCATGGGTTTTGTTAGTGATTGAGCTGCCTCTTCGGTGCTTTCTGAGTCCTGTTGGTGGACGTCTAGGTGATGTTGAGTTCTGCTTCGTAAGCTTCTTTGCCTCCTAATCTAATGTGAGCACCTGCCAATCCCCGGCCTCTCCCCGGCGGGGACTGGAGGCAGCGCGGAGCCTTCTCCGTGCGCTTGGTGCACTGCAGTTGCTAAGGGCTTAATTAAAATAGAAGAAAAAAAAAATAAAGGGAAGAAAGCAAAACGAAACACAAACGCCTGTGACTCCGGCAGCGCTGAGTGTGGTCAGGAACATTTGGGAAGAATTAGAGAAAGCACCAGGCAGAAAATCACTCTTAGTTGAGGGATGCTGGGCGCGCGCGTCTCCGCCCGGAGCGGCGACGCGTGTGGTTTTCCTGCACTTCCTCCCCCCAAAAAAAAAAAGGCAGCGGGGTCTGGGTGAAGCTGGAGGAGGTTTTTTGCTCCGGTTCCTCGTTGTGCATCCCCTCGATGGAGGACGACCTCTGCTGCTTGGGGTTTGGGAGCTGGGGTCGTGTTTTAGCCCTCGCTGGAGGCCGACGCGGGCTGCCCGCGGCCCCGGTTGCGCAAAAAAAAGGAGCATGGGGGGACAGCGAGAGGGTCCCCAGGATTTTGGAGCTGCACCGTGCTTCTGGGAACCCTCTCCCAGGGGTACCTGGAAGCTGAAGACCAAAGGAACATGCACTCAGCGCGATTTTCCCTTTTGAGGAAGGATGGAGGCTGAGATCTGAGTGGGTTTTTCGCTTTTCTCCTTCGTGGCAATGTATCCCGGTGTTTGTTCCAAACTTCCTCTACCTCCCTGCTTCCTAAAATCCCTTCTTTTCACCCATTTGACCTCCAACCTAGCTCCTTCTGCTCTGGGAAACGAGGGCAGTCACGTTTCAGTGTACCCCCAGCCTGAAAATCGTGGTGGTGGGGTTGAATGAGCGCTGGTGGCGAGGCGCTGGGCTGCTGGATTTGGGAAGCTCCAAGGTCTGGATCCTTTCTGAGGCAAAGGATCACGCTAATTTGGGGTCTCCTGGGTGGATAATGTGAGCGCTGGTGCTGGGCCTGGTCCAGATGGAGTGCAGCTTGGTGACATTGAGCCACGGAGAGAAAACCAAGAGCTTCCTATGCACCTCAGTCGGGAAGGACTCACGTTACCCCTCCCCGGCGCTGCAGAGAGCTTTCAGATCCCCGCTTCCACCTTCTGAGACGCTGTTGGATCTGTCAAAGCTCCCAACAGCCCTGCTGCAAAGCTGCAAGGGAAAATTGCAAATGAATACAGCAACACGGCTCTCATTTAGGAGCCCTTTCTCTTCCCTCTCCCGCTTCTTCTGCATTGCTAACGTCTCCTCGACGTCACCTTGAGCCCTCGGCGCCGTGGGTCAGATGTGGGAAAAGGAGGGTGGAGGGGGGCGTTCAGAAAATCCCCCAGCCCTCATTTTACAAAATAAATAAAAAACAGCATTTTACAGAACAACTTTGTACATTTTTCTCGTAGACTTATATTTTTATTTTTTTTTTAAAGCAGGAAGCTCTCGAGGTTTTTGTTCAAGGTAAGAAATGTGCCGAGAACTTCAAACCCTGACAAGTGCCTCTGCAGTAATTATTTTTCTGTCAAACTGGAGCTCGCCTAAACAATGCACTTTTCTCCTTCAGCGGGAAGGGAGGCGTGGGGACGGGGGGGTTGTCACAGGCAGAAGCAGGAATGGGGCCCGGAGGAGCAGGGTTTCGGAGCCTCCTCGATTGAGGAGGTGCAGCGCCTGCCCTCGCCAAAATTTGTTCATTCTAGAGATTTGACAGCTCGATTGCTGTAGTTTCTTAAAAATGAAGGGCTTGGGGGCAAGTCCTTGCATCTCTGCATCGCTTCTGCTGCTCCTTTTCACCACCGTGGGCTGGGCTCCCAAATTGAGGTTCCGAGTGAGAGCGGCTCCACTTGAGTTGTCTTGACATCCAAAAGGACGTTCCTGTAGTGGAGGGTGAAAAATCAATCCTGGGAACAGGGCTGACTGCTCGTTACCTCCAGCAGAGCACGAATTGGTGCTCAGGAGGCCTGGTGGGGATGAGATCAGAGGAAGCAGGGCTTGTTTTGCCATCTCCACCCCCTCCGTGTTGTCTCCTGCGAAGATGATGCCCCAGCCAGCCACTGAGATGAACCCCGGGCAGAAACCGAGCTCGGTGTGCAGGAGGAACAGGTTGGGCAGCAAAACCCTCTGTTGCCTGCTGCTTCTTGACATCTGCAGCCTCTGCTCCCGATCTGGGAGCCGTGGGTTGTATCGGCCTCGCTGTGGCCGCCCCGTGCTGGTAGGCATCCTCCCGAGCATCCCTACCACCTAATTTAGGATCTGCTCCGGGATTGAGTCGAGGATGGGCAGAAGCAGTGCTCCAGACCACGACGAGAAGCGTGGCTGGCGTTTGTGGGCAGCCCCTCTCCATTTGGGGCTTGGTTCTCTCCGAAACCTTGCTCCTTGCCTGCATATGGATGAGCTTTCCACCAGCTCACGCAGCGCTCCAGGCGCTTTTGTTCCTCGAGCGCGTCTCTCCGGCGCATCAAAGCGCCTTGGAAGCAGGCGGAGGGGGCTCTGCGGCCACTGGGACCGAGGTGCCTGTTCTTTTAGCAACGGGGAAAACAGGAAAAAAATTCTCAACGCATCCTTCTGGATACTCCTGGCATATGTCCCTCCATCTGCACTTAGAGCACGCGGGTAACGTAGCTAAAAACGCGCTCGCGGATAGCGCTGTATAAATTTTCTCCCTGTGGCGTGCAAATATCTGTAAGGCTTTTTTAACTGGGGAGCGAGCAAGCTCTTTCGGGGTGTGGTTTTGCAGAATGCCTCCATCTAAAGCAAGCCTGCTTGGCCACTACACATAAGTCTTGTGTTTCACCACGTGCTTCGAATCACCCCACTAGTTGGTGCCGATAAGGCAAAGCTGCAGCGTGGAGCCGTGCTTGCTTTGCGCTGCGAACACGATGCTCAGCTCCCCGTGCAGTCAGCCCTTGGAACAAAACCATCTCGTTTTGGCACCCTGGGGTTAGAAGCCAGCGGCTGGGTTCAAAGCTGAATGGGTTTCGTTGAAGAGCCGTCCCTCCCTGCTTCGGCCCCGGCTGCCGAAAACTTGAATTCCCTTCTTTGTTCCCTTTCAGGGAAACGAAAGATGGAACGTACCCAAATGAGGAAAATTGAGGCTAGAGCAGTGAATTGAATATGCAAGCGCTGTGAACAGATGTCCTGGAGCTGGCTTCGTTCTGGAGAACTTGCGAGCTGGCAAAGGGGGCAAGCTAGAGGCTAGCGGGGAAGGCTGCAAGCCTTACATCTGCATTTTGGTGTAAATAAAGTGTAAATCAGTGATTCAAGCGTCCCCATCCACTCGTATAACTGTGATATGAAGGCTGGCTTTCTCTTTTCCTAGTGCGTTTTGGGCTGTCGTAGAAAACATGTAATTTTCAGGATTATTTGCGTGTTTTCAGATCCCACCCAAAGGTGGACACCGAGGTGACCACGAGCCAGCGCTGGGCCCCCGCTGCTAGGAAGGCCCAGGTAAAATGGGACTACAGAAGGGCCCAGAGGCTGGGGGCTCCTCTTTTTGGGGCTCCCCAAACCCACCAGGCCTCGGGGCTGGGCACCCTGCTGTAGGTGGCCCTGATGGGGTGGTGGGGACCTGGAGGAGCCCCCAGCCTCGGCCACTTCAAGGCTCTGAAGACCTTCAGCTATAGCATCCACGTGGCAGGAAAACATTTATCACGTAACTGCTTTCCTCTCATCACCAGTCATTCAGCTCAGTTTTGCTCAGCTCTTGGGATCTTGCCTAGCAGCAGCAGCTTTTTTTAACAAAATGCTGTCCTAGCTCTAGAATATTTATTTATTTTCCACGATTCTTGGGTGTGTTGACAACTGAAGTCAACCCCAAGCTCGGCCTCGAGCGCTGACCTGCTCCAGGAGCAGGATTCCTCCTGAAGGCTCCTTGGGCTGCCTTCATCTCGAGGATTTGGCCCTGACATTTCGAATAATTGGGGTGTGCTCGAGCTCAGCCCGTGCTGATTGCTTTACAAATAGGGATCGGATGACTTTTGGCCAGAGAGCGGTAAGGCTAGAAGCTGTCTGGTAATCTGTTGATTGAAATTGCTGAGAGAGAGGTATTAATGCCACGTTGAGATACCTGGGCTGAAATGAATCTCTCCCAGGTGTGTTAGCGTGCTCCTCCAGCGTTTTTTTATGGCTATGGCATACGGCTTACTCCAGTTCCACTGTGTTTTGGTTAAAACCCTAAAAACTAGCCCTAAAAACCATCCCCTAACCAGGCCTAAACCCTAATAACCAGCCCCTAACCAGGCCTAAGCCCTAAAAACCAGCCCCTAACCAGGCCTAAACCCTAAAAACCAGCCTCTAACCAGGCCTAAACCCTAAAAACCTTCCCCAACCAGGCCTAAACCCTAAAACCCAGCCCCTAACCAGGCCTAAAGCCCCAAAACCAGCCCCTAACCAGGCCTAAACCCTAAAAACCAGCCCCTAACCAGGCCTAGACCCTAAAAACCAGCCCCTAACCAGGCCTAAACCCTAAAAACCAGCCCCTAACCAGGGTTAAACCCTAAAAACCAGTCCCTCAGGGTGGGATTTGTGCTGTGGCAAAATTGCATCGTGGAGGCCTTAAAACAGCACCTATGCTTGGTGGGCACCTCGGTACCCTCAAGGCCATCCAGCTCGTTCCCTGTCCCCTGAAATGGGGGAATAAAGTGGTTTCTGGACAGTTTCAGCTGCCATGTGTGCTCGGTGTGTATTCTCACAGCTCTTGCTGTGGAATGGCTTCGTAGGGGAGCCTGGACCAACATAAAACCACATCGTCTTGGGGTGAATTCAGGAGGGAGAGGAGCTGAAATGGGGTTGTTTGTACAGGGATGGAGCACAGGGTCACTGGCCTAGTCCTCCATCTCCTGACGTGTCTTCATCCTTCGTGGTTCTGGGAGTTGATTGTGTAGGACCAGAGCTCTGGGTCCACGACTTTACGTAGCTGCAAAGGGTCTGGTGGCAGAGCTTGGTGGGGACAGGACTCTGGCAGGATGGTGTAAAGGACAGGCTGGCGTTTCTGGAGATCCTAGCATCCCCTTAGAAAACCTCTAGCGCACATCTCGGCCGTGTTGGGAGCACGCGAGCTTAAATGCCTTTGAGGTGAACATCTCCTAATGGTTTAAGTATCTGGCTCTTAAATATCTCTAAGTAGCCTTTATTTTCCCATTCCCTAAGTGATATCTTAATCCTACAGTTTGCTGAAATATAATTGCCGTGCTCTCCTGCGACTACAGGCTCTTTCTCCTGGAGCTATGCAGAGGCTGGCCGTCGCTGCTTTCGAGGGATTTATTTTGTGGGAGGCAGAGGCAGGGCCCCGTCCCCTTCTTCATCTCCATCCCCTTCTCCATCCTCTTCCCCATCCCCTTCCCCATCCCTGTCCCCATCCCCTGGACACCAGCTCGCAGCTGCAATGAAGTGGCTTGGCCCGTAGCACTCAAAGCATCTATTTGCACAGCGCTTGGTGCTCTGAAGCATCCCAGCCACGTCACGAAGCGAGCCCTCTTGCCAGGAGGGCGAGGAGTTGGCTGCTGGCCGGCAGGATCCAATTAACTGCAGTGATCGATGGCAATCATCTGAAAACTGCGCTCCCTGGATTACGGAGCAGTAAGGGCATCCATCTGGAGTAAATTTTAAGGCGAGCCACGTTGTTGGAGCTACTTTTCGGATATCATCTTTTAACTTAGCAGGTGTTAGCTTAAATAATATGGCTACGTGAAACTTTCAGCCTGTTTTGACTCAATCCACATCCGTGCTGAGCGACCTATCAACTTCAGGGTCACGCAGTCGTGTTTTCTTTCTAATAAGTCCCTAGGAGGCACTCAGGCTGGGAATAGAGAGGCACAAGCATCCAAGGGGGGCTACAAAAACTACAGAGGTCTGTCAAAGGACAGGGATCAGCAAGTAGAAGATGAAGGGATGAGCAATAAACGGCCGAAGCCATCGCATGCACGTGGGGTATAAGGCGGAGGGATGAGGCAGCACGTCAGGAAGATGTGGGGAGGTGGGGGGAGCACCAGCACGGCTGCGGTGTTAATGCAGAGGGACGTGAAGTAGCAAGAAGGAAAATGGATGTGAAGGAGGGAGAGGATGCTCCAGGCTACGCATCAGCCTGGTGTGCAGCGAGGGGAACACGGAGGCTTTTTGATGGTGATGAGGAGCGAAGTGGAGTGCAGGCACAGGAAGCACGGCGAAGTTCAGAGGGGTCGCCACGAGGACGTGGGCAGCACGTCGGTTCCTACGTGACTGCTGGGTTCTGAAACAGCATTTGGGTTTCACCCCTTTGCCTCTACCTCTTCAGTGACTGTGAGAAGTCATTTGGGTACAACAGTGGAAAGAGGGAGCGCGAAGGTATTCCAGAAAATTTAATTCTGGGAGCATAGAGGGAGAATTAACAGCTCTTTCTTTTTTTAGCCATTCTTGTCCTGGAAAGTCATGCGATTAGGAATGCCTCCAAGATACTTGCTTAGACAGTGCAGAAATGCACGAGTTGAAGGATTGCTACCCTAGGGATTTGCTGCAAGTGGCAGGATCTGGGCTGGACTGGAGAAACTGCGTAAGCAAGAGTCTCTCGGAGCAGTGGCAAATCTTGGAGGCAGTAACAGAAGTGTAGGTGTGTAATTCCCTGTCTTGCTTCAGCAGGATATACGGCAGGATATAGAGCAGAAACGACTGGAGCAAGAGCAGCGTATACCTCAGTGCAAGTGCTGGTAAAATTGGGAGGGTGAACAGGAGTGGTGCAAGGGAAAAAGTGTTGAAAAGCAAAGTATTCCACGTGCTGCCTTCTGCATCTGGCGTATGCAGCCATCTAAGGATGGAGCAGCTTCGGTGAGTAGCTGAAGCTTGAACTCCAACTGAAGTTGAACTCCAACTCCAGTGGCCAGCTCCATGTCCCAAGGGTTCAACGCCCAGGGTTCCTTCTCTCTGCTTTGCCTCGCAGAGGGTATTTTGCTAAAACTGGTTGTATTCCTGGCCCTTTGCTGGCTCTTAATCTGCTGTTGATGCTACAGTTGGTGTTTGAGGATCTCATAGCTCTCTCTGTTCAATCTGCTTCATCGAACCAAAAAATCAAAAGGAGAACTTTGTGCTGGGAGGCAGCAATGTATTTCCTCCTAAAAAGCTCAGGGAGAAGTAAGCTGTGCCCTAATGGAAGATGCCAAAGATCTGGCCTTGCTGAAGAACAGAAGGAGTCTGAGGATGCCACCGAACAGACACAGATGTTCCTGATCTTTTTTGATGAATGGGAGTTTGTATCACAGATAAAGGCTTCCCTGGAAGCATTTTATTTGCATTCAGAGCTGAAGGTGAGATTTTTAGAAAGCAAAAAATCCAGTGTTAGCATTCAGTGATCAATGCAGGCTGAAGTTGGGGAGTAAATTTTGAGGGCAATGTAGAGCAACGTGTGTGTGGATTGAACATTTGGAAGTGATGCCCAACTCTGTCCAACGGATTGCTTTTTTTCCATCCTTGACTAACGGGTTTGCAAGGATGAACGAGGCGGGGAAAAATAAAGGGCAGTAAAGTGAAGGGGAAAAAAAAAATGAAGACTATAAAGTGAAGGGAATTTTTTGAAGGTTAAGTATCTCTGGTGCTTTAGGAAAGCCATCAGACCTAACCGACAGTGACTGCACGGTCGCGAAGGCAAAATGAATAAAACTTGAACGGACAGACAAAGTAGAGCTCGTTACGTGCCGGGCTCTCCTCGCTGCCGTGCTTGTAGATTCCGATCGATATCGGGGAGGGGGAGGAAGGTTAAAACAAAGCTCCCCTGATGTTGCTTCTAGCCAAAGCTCTGCGCTGCTTTCTTCCCCTGGAAGTCTGTGCTCGTGAAGACTGAATGCTGCCTTTCATAGCCGAGCTGTTGAGACACTTGGAGTATTTTTGGCCGGGGAAGATAATGAAGTCTTAATGCAGCAATCCATTTCATGCAGGAAATCAAAAGGCACAAAGAACTTGAGTTAAAGATCCAAGTGTGGCAGGACACAGAAATAGAAATGACCGTGTGGAGGCTCTCATCTCCTCCCTGCCTTCTTCCCAGCACTCCTTTTGTTCTAGGAGCAGGGTGGGGAGGTGGCAGGGCAGCTCGAAGTGCAGCCCTTAAAGAAGAGGAGGGGTGGAAAAGGTTCTGAAGAGCCTCTATTTAAAAAAAAATAAAATAAAATCCAGTGTCTTGGTGCTTTGAAATTGTTCCTCATTCTTTTCAGACCCTAAAGCTGAGAAACTCAGCAGTTTTCCAGGGAGGGGAATGATGTGCTGGGTGTTTGGCTTGCCGAGGTAGTAACTGTGCTAACATGACACGTGGAGGGGAAGAATGGGAGGCACTTGGGTGGTGATGTGCTGCTCCCTGCTCCATCACACCTCAAATTGCTTTGCTGGAGGGATCTGACCTTCGTCCCCTGCCCGGTGCCCATGTGGTTCCCCGGGATGAGCCCAGCTTTGCCTTGCCCCAGCCATGCAACTCATCCACATCAAGGACCTCCTCCCTAAGCTCAGATCAGCTCTTAAATTGGAGGAAGGAGCTCTGGGTTTGCTGTGCCATTGTTCTAGCCCTTTACCCCAGCGTAAGGGATGTCTTTTTCCACCCTCCTCGGGATAAACAGGGCGCAGGCGTTGTTAAACGCGGGCTCTTCCAACGGGGTCTTCCAATTTTGCGTGACTCAACGACTGCCCCCACTCTGTGAGATTCACTCTTCTTCACAATTTTTCCTCAGTTTAGAAAGATGGAAAAGCTTCAAGCTGTAGGGAGAAAATGTTTGGAGCAGATTTTTTACGTCCAGCTCGAGGACTCTCATGTCAGAGGAGGAGAAAGAAGAATAATTGAAAATATTGAATATTTCATAAGCCATAGTCCAAGAAAAAAAAAAAATCTAATGCAGCGGTAATACGATTTGTTTTTTAGAGGGCTCTATTGATTTGTCATTAAAAACTGTCATGTTCTGTGTCCATTGTACAAGGAGGGGGGAAAAAAGAGAATGCTTTCTAAATAAATGTCTGAGGACATACAGAGTGCACTTGGCATAATGGCTGGACCATAGCAGAGTCGCTTATCTGTCACATCGTGCTTTGGCTGTTAATGGTGTGTAAATTTTCTTTCTATTTAAAGTCACCGTGGGACTCAATTTTTCATGTTTCGAGTGCAAAGAGGGAAAAGGAGAAGTGGCAGGGTCTCTTTTGGGCCCCTGCTTGAGGAGACATCCCGGTGGCTGCCTGCCTGTCCCCCATTTCAACTCCTAGCCTTGCCAGATTTTGGGGGAACAAACACCTTTTTTTGTATGTCACACGCTTGCCTCCGGTTATGGCACTCGGTGCTAGTGCCATTTATCAGCCTAAGCAGCAATAAATTATAAATGTGCTAGAAAAAAAAAATAACTTAGTAAATTTTATTCCTCCTTCTCCGCTCATCTCGCCTCATTTTAGCTACGATTTACACCCTATAAGCGTGGTTTTTAAGAGGGTTTTTGGGCTTTTGGTTGGCAAGGGTCTGGTTGGCAAGGGTTTGGGTTCATCTCACTTGTGGTGGTGTTGAGGGTTTGTGCTCTGTGACAGCTCTCTCTGGAAGGATGCCCCTCGGAGGGTGACCTGTGTGTCCCCCTCCACACAGGGTCTGAGCCATGTCCCACCTCAACAACTGGAGAAGCCCGAAAGGAAAATCTCATCACCCAGCATAGAGTCAGTCCCACAGGAGGACTCTTCATTTGGACGAGGCCTTGGAGGTCTTTGCCAATGTGGATGATCCTATTATTGATTACCATTGATCTGTCTTGGACAGCAGCACTGCAGCACGTAGACCAGGTCTCATTTTGGGTGCGTTGATGCTTCTGTTTCTTCTCACCAAGTTTTGGGGCCTTTGGGCACGTGGCCCTCCAGTCGAGCTCTCCTGTTTCTACAGATGTTCGTACCTAGAGCAGCCGTGCTTAGCTCCAGTTGTTGTGGTAATGAGATTTACTGCGAAACAAGTACTCGGTTTAACTCGTAGTCCCGTTTGTGGTGGTTTCTTCATCTTGGGGTCTTGAAACGAGTCGATAAAAGGGGCTGAGGACCTGGCCTGGAGGCCTGGGTGCTACGGGACTTGAATGAAAACGCAGCAGAGCAGTCGGGCCTCCTGGCTGTACCGTGCCTTCGAAGGGAGTTCTGCTGGATTTCTTCCAGAAGAGCCTTTGAGATCTCCAGAGTTATTCCCTTTTCCTTTGATTGTTGGCTGACAGCACCAATTTTTCATTTTATTGTTGTTTTTTTTTTGTCTGAGCAGGAGGTTCTTTGATCGCCTCCGCGTTAGATAAACTTCCTCCCCGAGGCCTTAGGACCGAAAGCCTGGCCTTTGTGCAGCCAGCGTGAGCTGCGAGCACATCCAGAGCAGGTCAGCTGTGGAAACCTGGTGTCTCTGCTGCTAAATATTTCTTCCTTCTGCTGAACTGAGCCAGGAGCCTGCAAAGAGCACTGCGGCACCGGGTCACGAGTATCGGATGAACCCCACGCCGTGCGAGATGGGCGAAGCGGGTTCCTAATGGCAGCGACCACATTTCTCCAGCTCCAGCAAGTGCCACGAGATGATCGCTCATCCTGAAAGGCTGCTGATGTTCCTCCGAGTGCCCGAGCGGTGTCTGGGTGCCGATCTGACTGACTTTCCCACCGCAAAAATTTCCTTTTTCCTCAGGGGAATCAGCGACGAAACGGCAGGTCGGGCTGCTCCTGCAGCCTTATCTCGCCGCCTTACAGCTCGGCTTCAAGGGCCTGGCTTGGCTTTGTAATGCAAAAGCAAGCTCCCCGATTTTTTTTATTTTTTTTTTAGGGTGGCGTTACCGGATTAACGGCTTCACCGTAAGGCTTGGGCACGCGATAGCTGCCGGTTTAAATAGCGTCTCGGGGAATGCTGCGCAGTGGCGGCGTGCGCGCAGGCTTTCTGTCAGCGACTTTGTGTGCCCGCAGGAGGCTCGCTGGGCTCTTTGAATGGTGCGGCAAGGCGGGAGCCTCTCCATTGAGAGCTGCTGTGACTCAGCTGCCTGCTGCTTGAGTCGCTGCTGCACCCAGCGTCAGGCTAAAAATAGGCGTTCTGTCCAAATTCTCCCATCATTCTTAAAAAAAAATTCCACCGCACGCTGGCCTTTTAACCTGGTTACCTGGTTCTCTGCGGCCGTTTAGAGGGATCCCTTCATTTACTCTGCCCCATTTTCCCTGGCTGTCTCCATTGCAGGGGTGGCACGGATAGAAGAGAAAATCTTGCTCTCCCACAGGGACAGAAGTCTGATTTGCTCGCATAAAGCATCTCTCTATAATCAAGCCTCCCTGGTTCTTTGTTCTAGGCACGTATTAATGGAAGAGGATGCTGCCACGAATTGCTGAGGGCTCTTACAAAGCACTGGGAAGGTTTGAATAAAAAGCTAGCAGGCTCAGCAGCAGGGTTTGATAGCTGGTAGTCCTTTCTTTATCACTGCAGGTAATATGTGGGAGTTGAGACGTGGGTCACTTGTCAGTCCTACGTAATAAAAACAGAGCCTAATTGCTGGCAGTCGTTGGGCATGTAATACCGAAATTGCTGTAACAGGTAACAATTTTCTATACTTTCATTCCGGAATGACAGTATAGAACGTGAATCATTCTTGTAATGCTAATTTTCCCTGTTTTTCTCGTCCAGAGCTCCAGATCTGCCAAGCTGTCAGCCATGGGTGGGCTGGCTGAAATTCTCTCGATGAATGTCAGCTTCTCCCCTGATTTTGTTCTCCTTCTGGGTGGTGGAGCTTGGTCCTCTGCGTTTTTTTTTCAGGGCGCCAGCGTTTGGGAATGGCTGGGAAGGTGGGACAGGAGCGATGCCCCCACCGTGTCACCTTGCTGGCTTTAGCAGGAGGTTGATCACTGCCTTTGCTGGGGAGTAGCTCATCACTGCCCAAGTTACTAGAAGTTTTATCTAGTGGATCTTCTTTCTGAGACCAGAGGCAATCCGACTTCTGTGTGTCAACCAGTTCTTCCTTCAAAGAACCGAGTGAACCCTCGGTGCTACCTCGAGTTTGCTATCTGCCAGCCCAACTTAATTTTCAGCTCTGATGAGCTATCTTGAAATAGTTTAGCAGCCCGGCTTAAAAACTCTGCTTTGAGTCCTAAAGACTTGAAACCAGCTATTTAAATGTGCCCCTTGCGAAAGGAAGCTCCCGACGTGACCGGTACTGCAGGTATTTCAGTGACTCGCCTGGCTTCGCAGCCCGGCCGTCCCACGGCCGTCTCTCTTGCCGTCTAGCTTCCAGTCTGGGTCTCCAACCACAAATCCCAAAGTTTTGAGTCAGCTCCTCACCTCTGCTGCCTCCAAAATATTTCTCCCCCCACACCTCCTCTTCACTTGGCTTTCCCACTTGCCGGCGCAGCGCTCGTTACCTGCACTGGCACTGAATAAATAGCAATTAATCACACCAACAGCTGTGTGACGGCTGCCAGGGCACCTCTTATTAAATGGTTTAAGACCAAATCCAATTTTACCGTGTCTGCCTTAACCAGCCGGCTCTTCTTTCTCCTTTTCTTTACTGTTCTTGTACTGTATGGTGTTTTTTTTCCCTGCTGCACTGGTGTTCGTACTGGTGTGCTGAAGAATTGCTGCATGCTCGCAGGAGCCTTACTGGTGTGGGGGCATCTGCCTCCAGAGGTGAGAGTAGTGTTTCTGTAGCAGGGATTTAACAATCCCACCAGTTCAGATGAGGACTGGATGCTCGGGGAAGGGGATAGGGGGGTTTGTCAACTTAAAATTCTCACTTTGTTCCATGCACTGAGGGCACAGGCCACCTCTCTGCTGGGCCCTGGAGCAGGTTCATCTGGTCTACGTGTGCCCCCACATCCCACAGCAGCTGGGCTGTGCTTTTAGCTCTTCCTGGCCATGTCTGGAAGTGTCTGTACGCGTTACCTGCTTGCTCAGAAGGCTGGAGACTTGCTGGCTCCCTGGCACCTTTTAGCTGCCTGCACGTTGGTGCTGCCCTAAATCCAGCACATGGAGCTGCAGACCCAGGCCTGTGATCTCCATGGGGATAAGGGTTAAATCCCCTTTGGCCCTGTGTGCAGGCGGTCTCTGCTAAGCTGAATTTTAACGTTTTCATGTTAGTAGGCTCCTTCATGGTTTCCTTATGTGCATATGGCTGTGGTTTGCTGCTGGATCCTGTGGGGCGCACCCGCAGGGGCCTGGGGTGCCGCAGTCCTTGGGAGCAGGGACTCAGAGAGAAAAATGAGAGAAAAATGAGAGAAAAATGCTGAAATGAAAACCCTACAAAAGGGTTTAGAATCAGGCAAGCTGGACGGAGGGTCTGGCAAGTCCATGGTGTGGGTTCACCCAAGTGTGAGCGCGTAGCGGGGCATCAGGCCCGTGTCCGGGCCTCGTGCAGGATGAGTTGAACTTGAAGCACGTGGCATATCAGCCGTATATCATCCATGGTTGCCCCAGTCCCTGTTCTCAACCCGTTAACCTGCCTGCTGCTTCGTTATCATGCTTTGATGTGACCAAATGTAGTAAAGAGAGAGCTGGGGGTGTTCAACATGAAGAAGGGAAGGCTCAGGGGAGACCTTACAGGGGCCTAAAGGGGGCTGCAGGAAAACTGGGGAGGGACCCTTTGTCATGGGGTGTGATGATAGGACAAGGGAATATGGCTTTACACTAAAAGAGAGCAGGTTTAGGTTAGATATAAGGAAGAAATTCTTCACTATGAGGGTGGTGAGGCCTTGACCCAGGCTGCCCCAAGGAGCTGTGGCTGCCCCATCCCTGGCAGTGCCCAGGGCCAGGCTGGATGGGGCTGGGGAGAACTGGTCAAGGTGTCCCTGCCCATGGCAGGGGGGTTGGAACCAGGTGGGCTTTAAAATCCCTTCCCACCCCAACCATTCCATGACTCTATGAGAGCTGTCAGGGCTTTCTGCGGCTCTGATGGTCAGGGAGGCCGGGGAAATGTAGTGGGAAGCCTTGTGGGATTTGCCAGAAAAACCCTGCTGATTTGCCCCCTTCTGCCTTTATTTCTCGCTTGGGTTCCGTTTCTGCTCTCCTGCCTTTTAGCACCTTTTGCTTCTCCCTTCTCAGCTCCAGCGCAAGCCACGTGACCGCCTTCATCCCTGGGAGGAGAGACCTGGCCTGCTGGCAGAAAGCTGCAGAAACAAGCCAAAAAAAAAAAGAAAAAAAAAAAGAAAAAAACAAACAAAACAAGAGCAAAACAAAACCAAAAAAGGCAAAAAATAAAAATAAGAAAAGATGAGAAGAACCCCCACCCCCGGCTGGTTTTTTTGCAGCCACCGGGGCCCGGTGGCCCTGCAGGAGCTGTGCTGACTTGAGCTGCTGCTGAGGGCCTTCAACAAAATCCCTTCTCTTTACAGTGCTGGGGCCTCCGCCGTGTGGGTTTGCTTCTCCTCCCACCACTTCTGGTTGTTCTCTGCGTGTGCTGTCTTGTATCTCGCTGCAGGTGCCCGAATATTGCTTTCCTAGCTCTTCCCGATGCACTTGGCGTGGCTCCTTTCCTTGCGCCCAAGCTGCTGTTTCTGCTCTTCCCGTAGCTTGGTTTTTCTTCACCCCGTGGAGCTCGTGCACAGGCACATTTTGTGTTTTCTTTTTCCTCCTCTCCTGTCCTCCCACCCCCGTTGGTCTCCCTGCTGCCGTTCCTTCGGCGTCGTGCAGGGAAACGATGTTTTCACGCTTCAGAAGCCGGTGGGGTCTTTGATGCGGGGCACATGCGAGCTTATTTACATCGTCTCGGTACTGCTGGTACCCTGGTGCGTCTTCCCGGCGGCATATTGTTGGGGCAGCTCTGCTGTACCCGATGGGAACGAGCCATCATGCTGAGAGGCTGCCTCTGGCAGCTAATCCCTGTAAGAAATGACAATTTCTGGCTGTTTTAGTGGGTGGGGTGCGTCGTTTGACCGATACGAGCTGTAACCACAGCCGAAATGATGGTCCGGGCTGTGGGTTTGGGGAAAACGTGGTGAAAACATAAGCTATGCTAAGAATGTCCTCTGATCTTCGTTCGAGCCGCAGCGAAATGGCTCTCGGTTGTGTCAAATGTGATTAACTGATAAACCCCAGGCTGCTCTCGCCTCGCTTCGCTGGAGCAGCACCGCGGTGCTGAGCCTTCGGGAGGGCGAAGAGCCTTCAAGGTGGGCATTTGAAGGCTCCACGCATCGTGGTGGCAGCGCCGGCTGTCGGGGTGCAGATCTCTTAGAAGGTGAGCTTTGCACTGCTGCTCTGCTAATATATCCACAGGCTGTTTTTTTTTCACTCATGGGTTCAGAGGTCGTTGCTGAATATCCATTTTCCTACCCGATCGGGTGGTGGCCAACGACCCCTGTCCATGGCCATCCATCGTGTTTGCCTTGGGGTGTAATACTGCTGCAGTCCCTCTGCGGAGAAACATGCCATTTGAGAGGTGTTTTGTGTTTTGAGGGATGGAGCAGGTTGGAGTAGACTTCTAAAATTCAGCTCCTCCTGATGCTGTAATCTGAATTTAATTTGGGGAAGGGATGGCTCCATGCAATGGAGACGGGAGCGCTGCGTGTGCATGGCAGCCGATGGTCTAGCTGGGAGACCGACATACATCGGATGGAGTAGGAGGAGACAGATTTTGATGTGGTAGGAAGCAAGTAGTGGTGTAGGCTGGCGGGGAGTTGCTCGGAGCCTTGAAGATGGGAAGAACTTAAACATAGTGCAAGAGCCCGCTTTCAGATGAATTACCCATTTGCTTCTGGTATGTCGATGGGCAGCATAGTTTTGTCCTGCTGGTGAGCCTCCATATAATTTGGGGAGAGTCCCCAGTGCAACTACAAGTCTGGAGGGAAGGAATCGCTCTGATCCGGTGCGGAAGGTAACCGGGGACATTTTTTGGGGTGGGTTCATGTTGTCTCGTGAATGCAGTCCCACGGTCGGCTGCGTTTTGGGGAGCACAGGGACGGGACCGCGCTCAAGGTCCCCGTGCTGTCGTAGGGAAGCCGTGAGCTGCCTTCTGAGCGTGCCCTCGATGACAGCCACAGCAGGGCTGCCAGCTCTGAGGAAAGCCGGCTTTATGATCCCGGAGCACAGGTATGTTAGAAAGTTAATAATGGATGCTAAGGAGTGCTCTGGCTACCGGCAATTAAACACTGCTAACGATGACATTTGTCATTACTTCCCTTGTCATTGCAGAGGGACACTCCTGGTGCAGCCCCCTCGTGCTGCGGCCATTTTAAGAGCATCTTCAAATACAGTTATGCCTTTTTTTTCTCTTTTTTTTTTTTTTTTTAATTGCTGCATATCTTAAGGAGACAGATTGCTGCCTTCATCTGTCTCCCTGATCAGCTGCCAGGGCTGCGCCGCGTTACAGTAACTTCATTCCTTTTCTTTTCAGCGTGCACCTTCCGTACATCGCTTTCCTTTATTAAAATACTCTTCAAGCTGGGTGATTTTGACCGTCTAGAAATGCTGCAGCCAAGTGCTCAGCATTCTGCTCCCAGGCTGAGCTCGTGCAAGCCCTGCAGCGCTCGGGCCCAAAGGTGCCCTGCAAAGCAGTGGGTGCCAAGGGGAGCAGCGAGGAGCGCGACGACCTCTGCAAAAACCTGATTTACTGCAAAGCCTCTGCTTGGTGCTCTTCATCAAAACCTGTTTTTTGTTTTTTGTTTTTTAATGTGGTTTTCGGAGGTTTCTAAGTGCCCCCCTGCAATCATGTCTGTTTTGGCTTGAACCCAGCATCCCCTCTCTTTGGGTTGCCGCCAGCCTGAAGCTGCATGGCAATGCTGCCAGCACGGGTTCAAACCCCTCTGAAATGCCACGAGAAGTGTGTTTTTTGGGGCAGAACTGCCGTCACCTCGCACATGCGGGGTGGGGAGCTGCTTTTCCAGCAAGCTGGATTTGCCAAATGTCCTTTGTGGCTTCTGAAATCGTTTGCTCTGCTGCGGTCTTTTATGTGATGCTGTGCTTTTTTCTTCTTTGATGCACATTCTGGGTATAAAAAGTAATACTGCACTGTGTCTTCACACTCCAAGTTTTTGAGTGCTCACAGTTTAATGTGGCCATTTGGCACGCTGCTTTCCTTCGCTCCTCGTAGCCCAAGCCTTAAAGGATGGAGGAGGAAAACTCATGGGCTGGAGGGCATTTCCTCGACTGCTCTGGGGGGGATTAGTCTTTTATGTAAGTGATGCAGTTTCACAAGCTCTCCTAATGTTACACAAAACACTGAATGCATACAAAACTCCATGCAATAATTTCATTCACATTTGCATAGCTTCTTAGAAAGGCGGCCCAAGTCAAAGTGTGAAGTTGTGCAACGTCGTTGTTTTTCCACCGGCGAGCAGTAACCGTAGTTCAGCCACGGTTCAGAAAGTCATCTTGTGTAATAGTGAACTTAGGGAAATGAACAGATAATTTATGCCATTGAGAGTATATACTTAAGTCCTCCGCTGGCTCTCAGCTCTGTTTCTTGAGCAATCTGCTTAAGCGTTTACCATGAGAACTTAAGAAAAATACAGCAGCAGCTTTTAACTGAGGGCTCCTGTTGAACTTAATGCCTTTTCGGATGAGCTGAGTCGTGGGAGATGGGGAAAAGCTAGGTGGTCTCTCGTGCTAGGGGGTCGAGGTGCCAATCTGTCCCGTAACCAAACTACTGCCACTCTTCTTGCTGAGTATCTCCTCGCTCGAGATGCGAGGTTGGTAGTGGCCCTCGGAGGATTATGCAGAGCTGTCGTGACCCACTGAGGATTATGAGGATGGCCTCATGGATATCTGAACCACTTTGCCACCTATCCCATACCCAAAATGATGCCGATGGCCAAGGCAGCTTGTCAAGCGTTGACGAGCTCGTGTGTGCCGAGCGAAGCGGAAGAGCTGCAATCGGCATCTGACATACTGATGGTATTAAACTATTTCTAGCTACTGTCCCCGTCCTGGCATATGACCTAACTCTCAATACATAGCTGTCATGGCAACTGTAAAGGTCAGCATACTTACCAGCTAATATTTAAGGTGGGCAGATAATAGTTTTCTGCCTTGGGCAAACAAGCGCCTATTTGTTTTGAAGCTTGGGCCGAGAAGCCTGGTCTCGCTGCCTGAGCTTTTCTTGAACCGGTAGGACTCCAGGTGGCCCTGAAAGGAAGGGAGGTTGTTCAGGCCTCCTAATGTAATGCTAATAGATTACTAGAGATAATTAAAATTACTCCTCGGCAGCTTGTAATCATCCCTAGTATTTGTTTGCCTCTTGAGACGCGGCAGCTGTGTCGCAAGCCGTGGAGGCCTGGTAGAGCGAGGCCTCCTGGTTGTCCAACAGTGGCCAACACTTGGCCCCGCTGCCACTGGGACTCACGCATCCAGGTCCTAAGAGCTTGTTGAGCTGCAGTGCTTTCATTCCACTCCAGAGCAGCACAACCCCTCTCTATCGAGGACCCTGGATGGCAGGCGACAACCAAAGTAGCACCAGATTCCCCCAAAACAGCCATGAAGGGCCTGGGTTTTGGTGGTAACTCCTTTGCCTTAGCGATGGCCAACACTAATGGTAGAGCTGGGAGGGATGGCACAGTTGTGAGGAGGTGGTGATGGATGGGAGGCTGGGGACACTGGAGTTTGGTGATTTTCCTTGTTGTGGGCAGATCCTAACACGTCGAGTCACTTGGAGATGCTTTCTCTTGATTGCAGACATCAGAGGCTACCGAAATATTTGGGTTTTGGTTTGTTTGTTTTGTTGTGTTTTGTTTTTTTTTTTTCTTTGAAGATCCTAGAGTCACAGCATGGTTTGGGATGGAAGGGACCTTAAACATCAACAAATTCCAACCCCTGCCATGGGCAGGGACACCTCCCACAAGATCAGGTTGCCCAAAGCCCCATCCAGCTTGGCCTTGAGCACTGCCAGGGACAGGGCATCCACATCTTCTCCAGGCAACCTGTGCCAGTGCCTCACCACCCTCTGAGTAAAGAAATTCTTCCTTATATCTAACCTAAATCTCTTTCAGTCTAAAACCAGCAGGTGATAGATACCAGCATGAGTGATGATATAAGCTTGGCACGCGGGAAGTTCTGATCTCCTTGACCTGGTTGTCCAAAAGCTACAGCCTCAAGATGTCTTTAGGCCAACCTGCAGAGACTGGCAGGCAAAGAGCAGTCCCCGTGCTTGCGTTACTGCCTGTGTAGGAAGCAGTAAATCTACTGGGACCTGATCCAGTGGAAGAGTCAGCCGTCAAAACCTGTTAATGCTCCAACGAGGCAGCGTAAGGAGGGGCTCCTGGGGATGAAGGTAGACAGAAGAGCAGTCGTCTTCCTTCCTCTGTTTGTTGGCTTGACGTGACCCTGGGAAATTCGTGTCTCAGAACTGGTAAAGTCTCTGTTGTTACTGAAGTAATGGCTGAGAACACCCTTTTTGTCAACAGTGGCAGAAGTCTTCATCATGGACTTCTGCATCATGATGGGTTGCCCTTGATTTTAGGGAAAAACCCCAGCCCTGAAGCCGATGCTGTGCTCAGAACACCTGGATGGGTTGAGCGCTCTCATCCCTTAAGTCCAGAAATTGCTCCTCTGTTTCAGTCCTACACAGATGGAAATAACTTTTCCCAATCCCCCCCTTATTATGTGCTGAACCAAATATAAAATCTATTTTTATTAAATAGAATTAGCAGACTAATGCCCTAATTAAGAAGGGTTTACAATAATCTCTACTCTCAGAATAAGTGGAGTCGTGGTATCCCTCCTGCCTGTGGACTGGGCTGTTCTCCCCTCCCTGCTTTCGGGAGGTTTTGTAATGCGGCTTTTGTAAGACTGTTTTGTGAAGCACTTGTCTCCTTCTGACTAAGAGTTTGCTTGCAAATCCGTCCCTCCCAGAGGATGACAGAGAAAAGGGCTGGTGGAGTGTGGCGGAGTCACTTTTGTTGACTTGTAAGTGAATATATCTTAAGTATTTTCTTTTGGCTTTTCTCATTAGCTTTTTGTTTATCGTAGGTGAAGCGAACTGCGCTTTACCCAGCTAAAATTACCACCTTCACCCAGAATAATTCAGCTGCATCTGGGAAGTGGTCAGGGAATTTGCAGAAGCTGCACGACAAGATATTATTGTTGTAGAATGAGCAGGCTCCCCGCACGAAATTCATGAATGTAAACTTTAACATTTTCGCTGCTCTCCTACGCTTTCCCGGAACGAAGCACACAAGTGGGTTTCCTGCCCTGTCAACCTTTGGAGATGAATATTCCCTTTATCGTGCTGCCTTTCATCCCCTATGACGTATGCCCCGCAGAGTGATGTCCCAGAAGCTGAAACATTGCAGGATAACAAACGAATGTTGTGAGGGCTGGAACGGAGGTGGGTGTCCTCGTGGGGAGACTCGCAGTGCTGAAAACCTGCCAGCACCCCTCTCAACAGTGCTGGGGCTTCTCCTGGGGGGCTGGCGACTCGGTAGGAGCCCGGCTTCCAGCCAAGAAGGCTGAGAGCAGTTGCTTGAAGGGGGTCGGGAAGATGAGGCTGCTCTTCTAATGCGCTTGAGCTATTCTTCATTAGCGTAGGAGCGTCTAATTTTTCAGAGCTTGATTCTTGCCTTGAGGAGCTCGTGTCTCCACCAGCAAAAAAAAAAATAAATAAATAGCCCAACATCTTGGACAGAAGGACAGGTTTTATGACTAGCCCTGCGAGGAGAGTTAGGCAACGAGATCTTCGTGAACATGTTGTCCCAGACGTGCGAGGAAGGGAAGGAAACTTAAGCTGCTTTTCTAGAAGGATGAGCGTGAATCACTTGGGCCCCTGTCCCCTGTGAGTAATACTGTGAATCTGTGGTGCTTGCAAGAATGCTTTCACAACCCACCCATTGCCATACTGCGTGCACATACACTGCTGTAGAGTAGCATCTCCTCGCTGCGCCTCCAGTTGGGCGAGCTGAAGTGTTGACGTCCCCGTGTGCTTTCTAAAAATACGCGCACACTTTCCTGCGTGTGCTATTAGCACGGTTAAACTCTCGTCGCGGGCGTCACGGTTTTGCAAGGAGCCCGGCGGGCACAGCTGAAGGAACACGCTTGAAAAAAGGATTTGTCATCTACAAGCTGTCGTGGTTCCCGTGACCTTGCGATGCAGGGAGGAAGCTCTTCAGGTTGGCCATTTGCTTTGTGGTCACAAACATAGGTAGGGGTGGGTCACTACGGGGAATTTTGGGGTTTGGTGGTTTTCTGGCATGATGCTCGCCCTGTGCAGACAACCCAGTGGAGTAAAGGTGCCTGGACCACAGGGAATACTAGTTATAATCCTTAATACTACGAGTTCATCTTGCTTATTTTCTGAAAGACCTCTTAACTTAAAGAATTATCATAGAATCACAGAATTTATTGTGGTTGTTCCTCTCATACTAGCAGAACATGATATCAGGGACTTTGAGAAGCAGCACATTAGGGAAAAAGGAACTACAAAGGGTGCATTTCTGTAGAGAAAGGCCACTGATGGCAGCCGTCTGGAGCAGCAAAGTCATCACTGGCTTTTCTGAACAAAGGGAAATCTCCTTTTCACCCCTGCGGGCTCGGGGTGATGCTCACTTAGCCCCCTTAGCATGGGCAGCATTGCCTAGCCTTGCTTTTAGTGCCTGAACCCCATTTTGGGGTATTTTCTGCTGGACATTCAGCTCATGTATTCTCTGGCACAGAGACGTAGTAGTATTTGAAAAGAATCAAATAAAATTGAGTCGATTTCCTAACCCAATGACCCGTGCATCCCAGACACTGGGTGGTACCTCTGCGATTTGCTGGTAGGAGCAGCCGGGTGATAAATGCTCCCTGCTGCTGAGCTCTGTCTGCCCTATCCATCAGCCCTGCCGCTGGCAGCCTTGTGAGTCTGCATCAAATTCAGCCTGAATACTCGTGTGGTCATCTCCTCTTTGTCCAGCAGCTGGCATTTGACTGACTTCTCCTTCCCACATTCACACGTGGTGGTGTTGGTCTAAAGGGGTGAAGAAGACGATGAGGCACCAAAGGATGCAGGCGTCCCGCTGGGAGAGGTACAAATTTTGGGCACAAAGCAGCTGGGTTTGGTTCCAGGGCCACCTGGAGTCACTTTGTTTGAACCAGAGTGAGAACAGGTCATGTACATGCCCCAGGGAGCCTCAGGAGGCAAAACACGAGAGCGGAGCAGGAGGGATTTAGAAGCGCCAGGCAACTGGGAGCACTGGGAGCACTGCCGGTGGGTTTGGGCGCAGCAGGAGAGCAGCGTGCTGCTCCGATCCCTCCCCGTGCTTATTTGTGTTTAATCAGAGGCCTGAATCAGTGTATCACAAAATACAGACGTGGTGCCAAGCAGCAGTAAGTCCAGTTTCAGATGACCGGCGTTTCCCAGCGGACGGAGGCAGGACCGTGCCGACTTCTCAAGTGTTTACTGGTGCCGCGGTGATTAATGGTGGTGGGGCCGGGAGGGAGGAGGCAGAAGGCACTCCCTGAGCGTTGGATGCCTCGTCCTCTCGCCGTTTTAGTTGTTCCAGCCAAAAGGTTAAGTGGAGATCAAAAACAAATAGGAAACTTCGTCTGGGAAGCCGTGTTCAGACCTGGAGCGCCTTTTCAGACACTCTGGGAGCCGCAGCAGAAAGGTTAAAATTTGCAGCTCAAATGTTAGCTGTGATCTCGCTTGAGTGAGCGTCTGAAAACACATCTCGAGTCTCGGTTCGCCAAATGAAAGCTTCGAAGTCTTTCTCCCATCAGAGGCCAGAAGGCAGCAGGGCAGAGAAGCAGCAACTTGTGGACGTCCAAGATATTGCCTCACCCCGTCGGAATGGCTCGTCACGCAGCCCGGACCGCAGGCCGTGTTGTGGTGGATTAAACAAGAGGGTCATTGAAAGAATGGGTGCTCAGTCAGATGTTTGCAGGCATCTCGACAAAAGGCCTTTCATTCCCCGTGCCCAAGATCGAATCAAAACTCGAGGGCAGCTCGGCACCGAGGGAGGTGGCGGTGGTGGACGTAGCGGCAGCCTCGGGCCGGAGCCCGTCAGTGGAGTCAATGTCCCAAAAGGAGATGAAAGGTGGTGGCTGGAGGCTGTGTCTGACCTGCAGACCTGCTCTGGAAAAGGGAATAAATATCTCAGATCTGTCCGAAGTGCGAGGTGGAGACTAGAAGAAGGGAAGGCCAGCTCTAACTTCAGTTACCTTTGCTAGGGCTGGGGAGAAGTGTTAATGCACGGGTTGGATTTCTGAGACCCTTAAATGCTGGTATTTGTATCAAATGTTTGGATTGTGCCGGGTCCACTCTTGGTTTTTCATATTCTACTTCATTTATTGAGTTTGTTCCAGCTTTGGCTTTTTTCTGTTAAAGGGGTGCCACGTAATCCAGCAGCTTGCTCCTTCCCACCAGCCTAGCCGGCTCGCCCCGAGGGTCTGTCTGCGTGGTGCTTTGGAGCTTAAGGTGTGAAATGGACTTCAGATGTGAAGTCCAGTGATCCCTGTCTGGTTTGGAGAGGCTGTAGAGCCTCCATCCTTAGAGGTGTCCAGAGCCCAACTGGACACAGTCCTGAGCAGCCTGCTCTGAGCAGGACAGGGCCATCTCCAGAGGGTCCCTGCCAGCCTCGGCTCTTTGGTGATTCCTTGAAAATCTTCTAGGATGCAGGACTTAATTTGTGGGGTGCACAAAGTCTTCAAACTGATCTGGTCCAACTGGGTCCACCTGTAGAGAAGTTGGGTTTTGGGGGGGGGAGTGAGATATCTGGGGCCACAGGAGGGTGGTGGGACGATGAATGCAGAGCTGCTCGAAGCCCCACAGCCCTGGCATCGGGGGCACCTCTCACGAGTTAGCAGGAGATGAGCTTGGCAGGGGTGAGAAGAGGTACGGAGAGGATTTTGAGACCGTTGTTGCTGCAGGAGGATGTGGGGATGGATGGCATCAGGGAGCGCAGGGTGGATTTTAGAGTTTGGTGACAGTGGGGACAGGATATCTGCTCCAACCTCACAGCGACGGGGGTGTGCAAGGGGATGGGGGTGGTGGCCAAGCCTTGCTAAAACACCATCAGAAAAGTTTGGGGCAGTGAGCATTTGCATCCCAGAGCTCTGGTTGCTGCTCCCCTCTGGCTGGGTCCTCAGAGGGTACCAGCAAATGGAACAGCATTTGGGGGGATTTCTTCCATCCTTCACCCTTCCTAGGCATTTCATAATGCCTAAATGGTGCTCTTTTAGCTCGTCTTGTGGTCTTTTCTTCTCGACTGAGCATCTGGCATCAGGTTTTCCTCCAGCAGTCCCCGCCGAGCAGCCTGAGGACCCTAGCAGTGAGGAGCACGCCGCGTTGGGCTGCCTTTTTTCAGGCCCTCATTACGGGGTCGGTGCTGCCCCTTCCTGCAGGAGATGCAGCTGCTGGTTGTCTTCTCCAGGGGAAGCAGGTCGCCAGGCACCTCGCAGAGTCCCTCGTGCCTTTCAGGGGGGAAGCAAGGCTTTTATCGCGCTCTCCGAGAGCTGCTTGTAATTCCTCGCGGCTGGCTGTGAGATAAAGCGGTCTCTAATCTCAGCAGCTAATACCCAGCAAAATTGAAAGCTGCCAAGGTAAAAGGAAATAATTGTGAAAAGGGCTATCCGTAAAAAATGAAGTTAGCTTTAAAAGAAGGAAATTATTTACGCTGCGTTCGGCTGCTGAGCAGGAAGAACAGAGTTAATGGATCTCGCCACTTATGTGGCCACGTTACATTTCCATTTTTTTGTTGGAGATTTAGCAATAGATTTTTCGCCGTTGCTTAATCCTATTGCTCACCTGATTATTCTGTATTCAAACACTGTGTGTTGCTCCCCTGATTACTCTGTATTCCAACACTATTCTATATTGCTCACCCGATTATTCTATATTTAAGCACTATTCTGCGTTGCTCACATGATTATTCTATATTCCAACACCGTTGTGTGTTGCTCACCCGATTATTTTATATTCAAACACTATTCAATATTCCTCACCCGCTTATTCTCTATTCCAACACTGCTCTGTGTTGCTCACGTGGTTATTCTATATTCAAACACTGTTTTATATTCAAACACTGTTTAATATTCCAACACTACCCTACATTGCTCACCCAGTTCTATATTCAAACATGAAAACTGCCTGAGCAAACAAACAAAACAAAAAAAAATAAATTAATTTACAAGATCTAAATTTGGGCCCTGGAGCATTTTGACCCCATCACGTGGCAGCATTTTTTTTTTTCCCTTTTTGAGACCTGGCTGCCGTGTCGTTGGCCGTGCTGAGATATCCAAGGCCCTTGCACGCTGCCGTGGCAGGACTGCTATCGATTCAGCTGCTGGTATGGGTGATGCAGATCGAGGAAAGCAAGCACTGGGCACGTGGGGTGAGGAACACAGCTCTGCCTCGCTTTCCTCTTTCAGGGATGAAGATGCTTCAATGCCGAAGCAGAAATTGCTTGAGGAATGCTCGGGGTAATTTTAAGTTCGCAGCGAGTGCTGGTGCATAACTCGCATTTGATTATTTAAGTTTTACTGTCGAATCCAAGCCCCGTTTCCTGTTAATTCCTTGGAGCTCGCTTGCCATTCCTGGCATCGGGGTGGGGTGGAAAAAGCATTTTTGGGTTCCTCACCGACCACGGAGAGGACCGGCCGCTCGTCCCGTGGGGCTGCTCATTGCTCGTGCCGGACAGCTCAGCCTGGACGGGATCAGTGTCCCAGGGGCTGCCCAGTCCATGTTTCCTCATCCCTGGCCCAGGCAGAAAATCAAAACATGCCTAAAAGAGGAGCTCTAAGCCTAAATACAGAGCAGCAGTCCAAAGCACCTTTTCCAACAGCTGATACTGGAGACTCCTGAAATTATCCAGGACCAGAACAGAACAGTTCAGTTGGAAAGGACCCACGGGGACCGCAATCTAGGACTTTCAACGTGGTTTTGGCTTTAAAGATGCAAATTTAGATATGGGGAGGGTTTCTGGGCCCAGAAGCGCGTGGTCTCGCCCCTGGTATATTTGATCCAAAAGATGCGGCTTCGCAGAGCAGGAGTGGCGAGGCTTATGGGGGCTAACAAAACATCAAAGGTGTAGCTGCTGGATAGCAAGGTGAATCATGAGTAGCTGGAATTGATTCACGACAGGATGGAGCTCTTGTCAAAAAAAAAAAAAACACCTAAAATTCAGATGGAGATCAGTCATTTTAGAAACAGAACGCAGGCCCGGTACGCTCGTGTGTCAGAGAAGGCAATTCTTCTGGCTGCATTTGAATATAAAAGACTCAAAAGGTGTTCAGAAACAATGGCTCTGCTGTGGCTGTTACTCATAAGCTTTGCAATTCATAAAAGTCTCTTCTCTTTGTATAGAGAATTCATCCAGTGCCCTGTCCTTTGCTGTCATCTCTAGCCCGTATGGATGTCTGAAAGCTCAGCCGTGGTGGCCATGGCCATCCTCTACTACTAATATCTCTAATCTGGACTGCTCTTGTCTTCTAAGCAGAAAAATGGTTCAAAGTGAATGTTTGTTCCCAAAATATGGGGCTGTGCGTGATCCCCTCTGGGGTCTGTCAGTGCTTCTGCAAAGCGTGGTGTGCTGCAGGGCTCGCTGCCTTCTGCACAGCCACCTCCTGCTGCTGTGCTCAGCCTCCTGGAAATCTTGTCCTATACCAAATTCCAGAAATCTGAGCGATTCAAGTCCATTTCCAGACCAGGTTGGTGCTCTCAGTAACGAGATTTGAAAGCCTGTGCTGAACTCGAGGGATTCCCAAAAGATTCCAGGTACCAAGGATGGCTTCAGAGGATGACTCGGTTGCCTCATCAGGTCCAGTGTCTTAATATGAGGTGCTCTAGTCCTAAAAGGGAAAGGAAAATTAGTGCTGAAGAACCCATTTGGGTGTTTCCTTGAAGTGTGCTCAGCTCAAAGTGGGGATACGATGCCAACGTGGACAATGACACAAGGGGCTCAGAGGCAGGATATCTTTGGGGTTACTGGAAACGTACATTTTGGAGCTGCAGGTGGTAGAGCTGGGATACTCCTGCCTGCCCCAGGAGTGATCTGAATTATTATTCGTAATAATCTGAATTCTTATTCATGACATTCAGTGGAAGGTAGTTGCTGTGTCGGTGATGGATACGTCCGGGTGACGGAGCACGTCTAAGAGCAGGGAGCTCCTGCTCGAAAGAATTTAGGGCTTAAACAGAGAGGGTCGAGAAAGCAGAGATAAACCAAATGGATTGATTCACAGAATTGTGGCAGCTACTGTGCTCTCTGGGACGCCTGCCGTGGTAAATCTACCTGGGGGGAGAAGAAATGGAAGGGGAAAAGGGGACTCATTTGGGCACAAGCAGCCTAATCAAGGCGGCAGGCGGTTCTCCGAAGCCAAAGGCGAGGTTCTGGGGGCTGCTCCAACCGGCTGCAGTTTTTGGGTGGTTTTTGGCATTTCAGAAAGCTCTGTGATAGCGGGCAAGACAGGAGTAAAGGCACGCACTGCTGGGAGCAGAGGGATAAAGCTGGGCTTGGGGCTGGGAACGTGCAGGACTATGGCCTCCAGGCTTGTGGCAGCATGTGCTGGCTGGAAAAGCGTTGAGGATTTCTCTCTCCACATCACCTCAAAAATTAAGGTTTGGAAGAAAGCTCCCGAGCACTTCACGTGGAAGCTCAAAGCCAGCTCTGCTTTCCCTTTCCAATGGCCGCCCTACAAGCTCGTGCCTCATCAACCATGTCAAAGATGCTGATTCCCTTTTCCTGCTGCTTTTCCATGTGTTTTCCCAAATTTTCATTTGCTGAAACGAGAGCAGTAGTGGAGGGGAGGTTTTCTCTGTGCATGCTTTCAAATGTTGCTCCTGGGCGTTCTCCTGTGGATCTCTGGCATGGGTGTCTTGATGCCTTGTATAAATAGACTTGGACGAGTTGTTACTGGAGCTTCCAGTTCCCACGCTGATTCTTATCAAGGAAGATTAGTTCCCAGCCAAAGCTGTTATTTTTTTTTTTCTTTCTTTCTTTCTTTCAAGGGATTTATCGCATCAAAACAAGTCTGTGGCTTGCTGCAGTGCTGAAACGGCCACATTTACGTCCTCGGACTGGTACCGACCTGCTGAGCCACTGGAAAATGGGATGGGGTTGCTGTAGCCTCCTGATTAGGGCTGAAATCAGGACCGGGTTCCTGTCTGGCAGCTTCGGGAGCAGATAATCACCCGTCTGCACTGTGCCCTGGTGCTCCCATTTTTTGTCCCTGCCTTCCGAGCTCCTTGGGCAGCCGACGGCCCGATGGCACCGGCTGTTTGTGGCCACGCTGCGGCACGGCCAGCTCATCCCCTGGGCCAAGCAGGCGGTGCTGCTCGAGAGGTGCCCACCCTGCTCTGTGGCTGCAATTAAGTTCATTTAAGGATTAGGCAATTTGCAATATGCTTCTAATTGCCCTGCCGGAGCAAAACTAGAGAAAGAAATGGGGATATCGCGAACCCTCCGTGTAGGTTTGGCTCCCCGATAGCATCCAGGCTGCTGAAGCAGCTGCCTGTGAGTTAATCGAGCAGGGACCAGCTCGTTTCCTCCTCCTTTGCATCCTCTCATGAAGCCGTGCCTTGCTTAGGATCCAGAAACAGCAAGCGCTGGGGGGAAAAAAATAACTGCGTGTGTATTCATGGCCCTGCTGCTGGGAGCTGCAAGCTCTGCCAGCAGGGCTGAGCTGGGCTCGCTCGGTTGCGGGAGGGGCAGCTCACCCCAAAAAACAGCTCACCCCAAAAAACAGCTCACCCCAAAATCAGCTCACCCCAAAAACCTTGGGGTTCCTCAGCCCCGAGTTCCCCCTTGGCTTCCTCTCAAACCTGACATCTTTCAGCTCTTTTCTCCTTCCGATTCCTCGTGCTCAGCACAGAGTACTCGTTTAGTTCCCGTTGCTAAATTGGAAACGAAATGGTGAAACTGGTGAAGCCGGCGGTGGGGGAAGCTAGCCCCCGTGCCACGGGAGCGTGATGTGGTTCTGCATAACGAGCCTTGAGAGATGCAGCCGCTGACGCTGCTCCGGGTGTTAATAAAAAGACTGTTTTCCTCGGGGGCTACACCATCTGGGAACACATTTCTGGGCTAAGAACTTCTGCAGGGGAAGAAGCTCCACAACCACCAGAGCCTGGAGTGCGTCACGTGAAGGGAATAAACAAAAAATCTTCTCCATTTGGGTGGCCTGGCTCGTTCTGGCCTCTCCACTTCGGATTCTGCCTTGTAAATATTATCTAAGAGGGAAAAAGCAGTTCGGGACAGCTCTCGCTTGTCTTTTATGGTTGACGCCAAGGATATAAGCAGGCTCGAGAACAAAATGCCATGCGTGTGTTGGTTTAGGCACGCTGGATTTATTGGGGGAAAGCCCACTAGTCTGAGACTTCTGAAAAAAAATGCTGCTGTTCTTCACGTGGATTGGATCTGGGCTGAATACTCTCGAGAACCTTTCTTTCCTTCGTTAAAATCACTGTGTGAAAGATTTTGGAGGCGTTTCTGACCCTTTCTCTGATCCAGTAAGTCTGAGCAGCTGGGCTGGATGGGGAAACTTGAGCCATCAGCAGGTCAGGTCTTTGGTGGTGGAGAGCATCTCGACATTGATAACCAGAAGAAAAAAATCCATTTTTTTTCCTATTAATCTGTGATTTCGGGTGGACTTTTCCAGTCTGTTGTACCTGCGATGGCTGTACCTGGAGAGTGGAGGGAAGTTGGGCGTATCTCTGACCCAAATCTGTGCTCACTGCTTTGGGTCTGAAGGCGTAGGCTAGGCAGCCAATATCTTCCCTGGCAATCGAGCAGCTGGATGAAATAATTTTAAGTGATCCAAATGAATGAGTAGACCGGGGGAAGGTCAGGAGGACTCAGGTGCAGACTCAGCTGTGCTTAAATATTTTAGTCTCTAAGTGGATTGGCATTGTGACCCCAAACATCTAGTAAGTATTGATAGAAATGAAACACCAGACTTTGGATTTATTGCCAATCTTGGTCTCGTGTCGTTTCTACAAGTAGTGCCAAACACTGAGATTTCCAGCGTTGGATTCACCTGGGATGGATGTGCCCCGGGTGGCCGGACGAGAGCGTTCCTCCCTCTCCTCCTCCAGCACTCCCTTGTCTGTTGATGCTGATGTTCCCGTGGCTATATGGAAGGCTAAATTGGGGAGAAAATTGCTTCTGCTTGGTGATATCTCATTCAGAGACTTGGACCCTCGTGCTCTGTCCTCTGTGGCACCTTGCTCTGGTGCCAAAGGGTGCTGATGCCCCAGGAATTGCTGAGCGTCCGCACATCTGTGCGAGGTGGTGGGGCAGATCGATGCGAATCCTGCCCGGGCTGTTAGGCAGCTCTTGGTTAACACAAGCCCAGCGTGGAGGCGGAGGCATTTCACCTTTACTCTTTGCCTCCTTCTGATGCCAGTTCATTCAGGCTTCGTTTCTCTACAGCCAGCTTTAGAGGTGGATGTTCACGAATGCCTGCAAGTCCCTGTACTATGCAGCAGCCCGAACTCCTCGTCTGATTTCAGGTGTTTGTTCCTCTTGTTCAGCAGCACAAACATCGTAGGGGCTAAGCCTCTTAGGAGCGGGGGAAGCACTGCTTTATCTCCAGCTTTAATCTGAATCATGATGTTCTCCCTCTTGAGCAGGAACGAAACATCCAAGTTTAAGAGCCCGGACACGTCTTTATTTGCACGGCTGGAAACGTGACTGCTGTGACCTGCAGGAGGCTGAGGGACAGCAGATGGAGCAGGGTGGGCTATGGGGTGGGCTGACTGAGCGCTGCTGTTGCTTCCTGAGCATCTAGGACCCGTCAGAGCTGAGCAGGGACTCCTGCAGGTACCGGTGTTTCCCGACTTCTTCCTTCTTTTAAAGCAGCCAGAAAACAGAGGGGAAGCACGGTTTGTTATCTCCCCTTACAGGTGAAAGCTGATCGAGTTTCTGTTAACAAAGGGGAAGCGCTACAGGTGTTCCCCAGCAGGATTCAATGTGGCTTTTGTTTCTGGCAATTTGTTTTTTCTATGCCTATGCAAAGCAGCGAGGTCCCCCCCCCCCCCGGAGCAGGGAAGGACCTGGTACCTCGGGGAGCTCGCTGGAGGTGGCCTTGGCTTATCGAAGGGAGCTGGAAATGGCCTGGGGCTGGTGCTTATGGTTATAGCCAGCGCTGAGAGCCCATCCTGGTCTCTGCCACATGGAGCCCACAGCTGACGTATGCAGACCTTGGTGACTCAGTCCCAAAACGCAGCAGTTTGCTCCAAGGACCCTTTTATCAGCTGTGACCTTCACGTGTGTCTTACCATCGTGCCTAATTTTTCAGTTAGCATCCGTGCCTTGAAATAACTTCACAACTGCAGCACGTCCCACCTAATCCCTCCTTTTGCTGGTGCCGCGATGCTCGTGTGGAGGTGGGGAAGAAGTGACCTGGTTATCTGTACAAATGATATCGGGGCCAGAAATAACATATTAGTTTTATTATACCTATATATGAAATAAAAGATCGGGAAATTGCAAAGTGCTGGCCCCATCCTGCACAGCACAGAGGTTTTTTGGTGTCTGCATGGCTTGAGCTTCCGGGGTGAGGGATGGCACTTCAAAATGAATAAGGCTAAATAGCAAGGCAGAATGCGGCCATTCAGTGCAAATTTAGCACCGTTTGTCAAACTGTAAGTCAGCTGTCTGCAGCTAATTACGGAGATGTCAGAGAGTTTTGAATTTGTCAGCTGAATTCAAGATTGCAGAACGTTGCTTGCAAAATGTCTCCATTAAACAAGCAACAAATCCCTCAAAGAGCAGCATATTTATTTGTGGGTGCTCTGGGGCTCTGGCCCATACTGTTGTCCTGGTGGCCATACAACGAACTGGTGGAGGGTGATGGTAAAGGTAAGCGAGGCAGCAGCAGTGGACCCTGGGCTAGGAAAATAAAAAATGGACTCAATGATCCTTGTGGGTCCTTTCCAACTCCGGGTGTTTGAGGACTGGGAATGGGTCAGCTCTCCAGTTCACTGTATGGCTGCCGTGAGTGGTCCCAGTCCCGCTGTGGGTGGGTGGCAGTGTGCTGTGCTTCTCCTGTGGTGTTGAACCACTCTTTGGAGGGATAAAAGCACCGTGCCAGGTCTGGGTGGTGTGAGGGGTTCTGTTTGGAGCTGATAATCTCTGAGACTTTGCTCTGCCTTGCTTTGAACATGTGTCAGGAGGGAAGGGGTGCCCGTGTCTTAGCTCACAAATGGCTCATTCTCAGCTCTGTGTCTGCCTGAGTCATAGAATAATTAGGGTTGGAAAAGACCTCCAGGATCATCTGGTCCAACCATCACCCCACCACCAATATTACTCATTAAACCACGTCCCTAAGTGCCACGTCCAACCTCTCCTTGAGCACCCCCAGGGACGGTGACTCCACCACCTCCCTGGGCAACCCGTCCCAGTGCCTGACCACTCTTTCTGAGAAGAAATGTCTCCCCATTTCCAACCTGAACCTCCCCTGGCACAACTTGAGGCCGTTCCTTCTGGTCCAGTCACTAGTTACCCGCTAGAAGAGGCTGACAGTCTCTCCCAGGCTTCTGTGCCACCGAGGATATTGTTGGTTTACAGGTGAATAAACTGTGGCAAACAAACGAAGAGCATCTTTCCATTGCAAAGCTCAGGCGGTAAAGCTGTCCCCAAAGCAAGTCTCCTGTGTCTGTTACTCCTTAGCAATTAGTAGGTACTGGTAGAGAATTAAATCCGCTGCAGTAGGTGTTGACGAAGCTACGGTGAGAGTCCTCGCCCCAGAGCTTTCCTGTTTTCCAGAAGGACAAAGGGTGAATGTGAGTCAGAGCTGGATGCCCAAATCCTCCCGTTTGCTCCCCCCTGAAGCTGTCAGAGCACATCAGGAAGATGTTCAGCACCGTGAACCCGTGTAGCCCTGAGAGCACAAATCAGAATCACAGAGTTGTAGGGGTTGGAAGGGACCTCCAGAAATCATCGGGTCCAACCCCCCTACCAAAGCAGGTTCCCTAGAGCAGGTTGCCCACGTAGGTGTCCAGACAGGCCTTGAATATCGCCAGAGAAGGAGACTCCACAACCTCCCTGGGCAGCCTGTCCCAGTGCTCCGTCACCCTCACTGTGAAGAAGTTCTTTCTCATGTTAGTGCGGAACTTCCTGGGCTCCATTTTGTGGCCATTGCCCCTTGTCCTGTTCCCAAAAAACACTGAAAAGAGGTTGGCCAAATCCCTCTGTCTCCCACACTTAAGATATTTGTAAACATTGATGAGGTCCCCTCTCAGTCTTCTTTTCTCCAGGCTGACCAGACCCAGGTCTCTCAGCCTTTCCTCACAGGGGAGATGCTCCAGGCCCCATATCATCTTTGTGGCCCTCCACTGGACTCTTTCCAGGAGATTCCTGTATTTTTGGTGCCAGGAATCCCAGAACTGGACACAGAACTCTAGGTAAACGAACCCGACACCATCCTCCAGAGCAAGGCCAGGCTGCGAGGTCCTTCTGTTGGCGCTAGGCCTTTGGCCACCCTAGACCCTGTGGCCCAGCCCCAAATCCAAATGCCATTGCGATGTGGGACCAAACAGCCTTTTCTGAAGGGACAGAAGCCCTTTTCATAGGACTGGCAGAGGGCTAAAGCACTCGGTGTGTGGGACAAGGGGGTGGTGGGACTTGCGTGCTGCAAGCCTTGGCCAACACGTCTGGTGGCAGATGAGACAGAGGAGAAGCAACATCTCCATGCTGTGAGCTCTGCTTTTGGCCAAAGAGCTGTGAAGTCCTGCACTGGGTGAAGCATTGGAAGTGCCCAGTGGGGTCCCCATCCCCAGGGATATTTAAGAGACATGGCCCTAAGGGATGTGGTTTAGTGATGGGACTCGGTAGGCCTGGCTAATGGTTGGACTCAATGATCTTGAAGGCCTTTCCCAGCCTAGATGATTCTATGACTGTTGTAGGCACAATCAGTCTTCATTTTGCACAAATTCACCTTCTCTTAGTTGTGATACTTTTTTTTTTTTCCACCCATGCTTCCTCTCAGTGGCTGGGGAAGGAGCAGAAAGGAGCAGCCTCCAGGTTGGTCTCCCTTTTCCTACCCTGGGGCACTCCTCCGTGCTCGTGCCCTTTTTGCGGAGGCTGCATAAGGAGGCGATCTGTATTTATTGCACCCTTGAAGGCGTCTGGACACTTCTGCTACTTTGGGATGTGGAAGGCTGTGATGAGAGGCCGTGAGCACGAGGCTGATGAGCGTGATTAAAGGGAGAGCCTGAGACCTCTAGCTGAACAGACGTCCACTTTCCTCTACGGTTGAGCCACGTTGGCTCGTGGACATCCATGGTCATGTTGGCCCCTTTCTACAGGAGCCCTCTCCTTGCCTACAGCCCTCAGGCTGGCAACTGTGAGAGCCCAATGCGAAGTTTGTTTGATTAGGCTCTTGGCAAATTGATAGAGGGATCGAGGATTACAGGAACAGCGCTGATAACTAGCTCTCAAGCCGTCCCCCTGGTGCTCCATTAATGGCTTTGTGGAATTCCCATCTCTCTAACGCCTCGCATTTGGGTTGTCTTAAATCATTAAAAAGAAAAAAAGAGCGCCTGCTCTCCGTGCTCCTGCCAAGTAGGTCAGTGTTTTCCCAGTTGTGCCGTTTGGGAAACGGAGACATTATTCAGAGCGACTTTCCCCAAGTTGCTTGGTGAGTTGAAGACAGGGCTGGAAGCCCAATAATAGTTTCGAGCATTAGTTCAGCCCCAGTCCTCGAGTGAAAATAAGTCACTTGGTCTACTCAAAGCCTGATTAAAATAAATCTCGGCGAAACCTGGCAAAACAAACGGCGTATTCCTGAATCCTGCAGTGTAGGAGAAGGGATCTGGAAGATGGGAGGGGTGGGCAATTGGTGCCGCATAAAATGCGACAAACTCACCTCCTTGTGATGTGAGTGCTAAAAATGCCACCTGATGCTTCCCGTAGGAAGAAATGAGCCAAAAAAAAATGTAGTGGTTGTGCTACCATGGGGTGGAGTTTTGTGGGGTTTTTTGGTTTGTTTCTTTTTGCCTGATCATGACAAGAATAATAATAATTAAATTAAAAATAAAATTTAAAAAAAAGCAAGGCAGGAGCATCACCATGGTGTCTGCGATCGTGTCCAACCCCTTCCTGCCTCTGGCTCAAAAGAATAAAAACCACAAAGACCCTGCTCCAGCAGTCCCGAAGCCATCGGGAAAATAGCTCATTTATGAAATGGGCACTTCTCGCTGGGAGAATTGTTAGGTTCAGAATCCATCCTCCGTTATAATTTTATTTTAACATGAAACTAATCAGGATGAGTTGTTACTCAGGACGTTTTTTAGGCAGAAGATGGCATTAGGGAGAAGAGTACGGAGCATGAAAAATGGGTTGTACAGTGTCATTCTGTGGCTACTTGCCTGAGATATTAAATATGTAGGATTTTAAGCTCAGATCTTGTGTTGATTACGCCGTGGCTGGCCAGGTCTTCTCCCGACACTGAGTGCTTGGCCAAAACAGGATTTCGCCGTGCCCACAGTTAGGTTTCTGGCTGGCAGGAGGACCTCTCCTGGTGTCAGGTCTCCTGTTCTCTTCCTTTTGCAATCAGAGCCCATTTTTCCATCCCCTTTGCAAGCCATCTGCTGCAGCTGCGAGCTCAAAACTAATATATGGTAAGGTCAGGCTTGTGTTTTTTTAATTTCCTTTTTTTTTTTTTTACTCTGAAATAAGTCTGGTCTCAGGCAGGCGCTGTTGTCTGGGAGCATCAGGATTAGAGCTCGGTTCGTGTACGGGAAATAACTCACACGGCTGCTGGTGTGCTCTCCTCCTGTTTATAATTGCTCTGTTCAGGTTCTCGTACCAGGCATATTGCGAACGGGCTTGGAAGTGGGGAAACCACAAATTTAAAAATAAAAATAAAAAAATAAATAAATATTTTTTTTAAAAAAAGCAACCCCTCGTTTCCCATCCCAGCATCACCTCTCCAGGAGCCCGGCTAATTACGCTCCTCCGAACGAGCCTCCTGGCCCCGGCGAGCGGCTCCTCCTTGGTTACCTCCGCTGCCGAGCGCCGGGGGAGGCCGGGCGAGGAGGGCAGAGCCTTCGTCTTCACCCACCCACGCTGCTCCCGGGGGCAGGGCATGCTGCCAGCCCCTCTGCCGGGGAGGCACGCAGCGACGCGCCGAGCGCCGGCTCCGCCGTGCGCCCCGCGTTAGACCCCGAAGGCGAATGTCTCGGTGCCCACGAGGAAGAAGAGGCAGGAGGGATGCTGCGGGATGGCGAAGGAGGGGACGACGGGACGGCTCTTTGGAAGGAGGTGGGCATGGGGCTGGTAGATGTGGCTTCGCGTTGCTGGGCAGAGCGCGTCGGGGAAGCTGCTTCGAAGCCGGCGCGTCCCACGGATGTGATTTTTCTTTCGCTTGGCCTTGGTTGTGCTGCTGGATGTGAAAGCCCAGAGAAGAAAACACCCCGCTGAAACCTGTCCTCTTGTGATTGCGCTGCCCCAAGGCTGTGGGAGCGAGCTGGTGCCAAGTGGGGCCAGGATTCAGGGGCTTCCCCGCTCGGAGCTGAGCGCCTGGGGCTGCCGGTGCCAAAGCTTTGGGTACGGAGAGGGAGCCTGCTGCCGCTGCTCCTCCATTTCCCAGGGGCTTCTTCAGAGTTTTCTAGGAGCTGGGTTTGTTTTCTTCACCGAAAGCCAAGCAGCAGAATGCCGCATACTCCTCCGTCCGCCTTGCTCTCCCCATAAATGCTCGTGCTCACGTGGCCAGCCCTCGCCTACAGCCTCTACCCGGCGGCAAAGGCCAGCTGTAAGCAGTCCTTAAGGACTATTGAGAGCAAGCGCTGGCTGGCAGGGGGACAGCCTTGCTCTTAATTGCTCTTTTCCACCCTCGCTTGCTGTGAAGTGCTCCGAGGGCTGCCGGGAACACTGCTGCCTCTGTTCCCCGCGCAGACAGCGGCCGCGGTGCCCCCAACCCAATGGCGCACGGGACGGTGCCGGAGGCACCGCGCTGCCAGAGCCCGGCACGCGTGATCTGCACGGCCCCGGTGTGGTGCAAGCGCTGCCCCGGGTCCTCGCCGGCATTTGCTAATTTCTTCTAATTGGGCCAGCCTTCGTCTCGTTAGCCGGGCCCTCGCGCCGCAGGGCTGCGCGTGCGTCGCTGCCCGGGATCCTTCGCTTGGGACCGAGATGTTTTCCCGGTGAGCTGCTGCTCCGCGGAGCTCAGGGGATGAGCTTTTTGCTCTCCGATTTCTTTCGGAGTCGCTGCTTTTTTTTTTTTTTTTTTTTTGTACTCTAATCAAGAGGGTTTTGATGCGGTAATTAAAGACACGGCCTTAATGGGCATTCTGTGGGATGTAAATTTGTCGAAAAGCGCAAGTCAAAAACTTTTTGAGACCAAAGCGCTTTTGTGCTCGCTTAGCCTATTGTAATGAGGGGTGTGGTGCTTAAGGAATATTAATTAGTCCCACGGGTGAGGTTGGGGAGCCAGAAAAATGCCGCCTCCGCCCCTGCTCCCCGGTGGGAGTTTGGGGGTGGCGAGAGCAGGAGCCGCGCATGGGAGGCAGCGAGAGGCAGGGAGCAAAATTCCCCCTCCTTTAAAATAAACAACAATAATAATATCATTAAAAAAAAATCCTCTGGGAGCCGGGCGCACCTTCCTTGGGTAGCTGGCTCTGCCAGGCGAGTTCAAACCACCCCCGTCCTTCCCCCGGGGGTAGCGGTTGGCTCTCGAATTGCGACAGATCCGTAGCCGGGGCTGGGAATTGGGAAGTCGGGTGCCTGGAAAACGGCCGGGGGCTGGCTCCAAATATCCCCAGCCACAGATTGGGATGGGACAAGACCCCAAGGACGTGTGGGTGAGTCCCTTTGCTTGTGTGAGAACCGGTGCCGAGCGAGCCGCCGGCTCCATCCCCGGCACACGGGGCGAGAGGCTCCGTGGCTGCGTCCCGGAGGCGTCTCGCTATCCTTAGGGTATCCAAATGATGGATTAATTACCCTGCCAGTCCCTGGGAATCCCGGCAGGCTTCCTGCCGATGGGAAACGGGGCAGGGACTGAGCGGTGGTTGCGTAGGCAAGGAGGCAGAGGGCTGGTGGAATTCGGTGGCCGACCCGGCGCGCGGTGCCGACACGCTCTCCTGCGTCGGGCTGGGCTTGAGGGAGGAGGGTTGGAACAGGAAAATGTCGCAGCCCTCTCTTCCCAAGCCTTAAAACCAATTAAAGACAGCCCGGCCTGGGAGAGAAATAGCCGTAGTAATTACAGGGGGAGAGGCAGTGATGAAGGAGAAGGGAGAAATGATAGGACGGAGTTATCAATTAGATAGTGACTCAGGAGAGCCGCGCGGCAGAGGGTGAAATTGCTGACGAGGAGCTCGCTTCGTGGCTTCCCGGCGTGTCCAAAGCTTGTTCTCAGCCGCAGTGCGGGCCCATTATCTGGTGCTCCTTGGTCTGGCAGGAGAGCTCGGCTTCCTCCCAGTATCGTGCGAGCTGGTGGTGTTTGGAAACGGGAAGCAGAAGGCAAAGTTTGGATGACTTCATGGAAATGTCAGTAACTTTGGGCAAATAGCGGTAGGAACCAGACCTCCAGACCGTCGTTTTTGTAACGAGTCTTGGAAATTGAGGGAATCAGATCTAGATAAATGTCCGTAATGTGTCGATGTATTAAAAGGCCAAGCAGGAAGGTCTGGGTGGCTGCTCTGGAGACCTGGTGCTTGGGGATGGACAACCTGTTGGCTGGCACAAAGAAAGAGCAGTCAGGCATTGGGACGGGCTGTCCAGGGAGGTGGTGGAGTCACCATCCTTGGGGATGTTCAAGGAAAGGTTGGACGTGGTGCTTGGGGACATGGTTTAGTGGGTGACGTTGGTGGTAGGGGGATGGTTGGACCAGATGACCTCGGAGGGCTTTCCAACCCTAATGATTCTGTGATTTCGTGGTACCACACGGTGCATTAGCAGGACCTTGAGTGTGGGTCACGTTGGCGCCAGCGATTTGGCATCTCTAAAGGGAGCTGATCTGATATTGTTGTAATGATGGGGATTGAAGGCGAGTGGCGAATAATCAAGGGAACAAACTGGACCTGGCTTACTCGGCGAGCTGTCCCCGCTGGTGGCAGGACCTGGGGACCCAGTGGGGACATCTCTTGGCCCTTGTAGGGTGCACACATTGCTGGCATTGAGGTGCCCGTGGCTAAGGGTGCCTGGTGCCCTCAACTCTCAGCTCAGCTGACACGAACAATCGCATCCAAGTATTGAGGCTAGAGTATTCGAATTAGAAATTGGGCTCAAATTCCTTTGGATGGAGGTCAGGTGAGGTTTTTTTCCCAAGCTTTCCATTTGCAAATTCTAACATGGAAGAAATGCTTCCCTAAGAAAAGCCCTTTGAGCTGCAGAATTTCTGTTTTGAAGGTGAAAGTCGTTCGGGGGAGTGTGAGGGCCTACAGCACACAAAAAAGCCGGAGCAAGACAAGTTCTGAGCTGCAGCACGAGATGGCTTTTTAAAATATTGATTTCTCTGGCAGCTGCTAGCCGTTTTCCTTTGAGATCTGGGTAACCCAGTTTCTTCTCCTGCAGCGTCGGGAGGAACGAGGCAGACTTGAGTCTGGTACGGGGCATGGCACCGCGACACGCAGGATTGTGGCTTCGTTGTAGGACTTGAGGAACAGAGGTTGAAGCTGGAGGCATCTCTGGGGTCATTTGGTGTCCCCCTGCCCCATCAGAACCCCCCCAGCTGGTGCCCAGCCCCAAATCCAGGTGGGTTTCCCAAAGAGGAGCCCCCAACACCTCCCTGGTCCCAGTGCCATGGCTCCAGCACTTGTACCACGAGGGTTGGCGTGCCTGGAGCGATGCAGCGATTTGGGGGAACCCCAGCACTCGGGTGTTGTCTCTCTGTTTGGGTGCACTGACTTCCCGAGGCTCTGGGGACAGATTTGGCTTTGTGTAGGTGGGCCAAAGTGCCCTGAGAACCTCTAGAGCTGCGGAGGGTTGGAATTTGATGGGCTTTGAGGTCCCTTCCAACCCAGCTGTGGATCTTCCAGCATCTCCCCCAGAAGTTCCTGGTTTGTGTCCGCCCTCTGAGACGCACGGTGTCCACCCAGAACACGCAGCCTGGGGGGTGAATAACCTAAAAAAGCCCCAAATGACTCCTTGGGAGGCTTGGAGACGGGTTTGTTCTCAAGCACACTTGATTACTGCCGCCTTAGCTGCATCTCCATAAAAATGCTGCTCTGCAGTGAGCCGGGTGAGACGCGTTTCCTCCCCAAGGCGAGAACCCCTTGGATCCGGGGAGCTGCAGGACCTCTGCGGGAAGGGTTTGTGCTCCCTTCCTGCCAAAAGACCTTGGTGAAAATACTTCAGCTCCCTCGGGTACTGAAAGCTGCTTCGAACCCTGGGCTCTGCATCCCTGCTGCAGCCAGCGGTGGGGCGCGCAGGGGCGCCGAGCACCGCCAGCTTCCGCTCCCTACCGCAGGCGCTTGCTGCCCCCTGACATAACCAGGAGGAATTCAAGGCTTTGTGATAACAAACGTGCACGCCCTGAGGACGCACAGGTGCTGCAAGCGCAGATCTGCTGGCGTTTTGGGTTAATTCGGGAGGATTTGTGGCGTACCGGGGCTGGATGACCGGGGGGGTCATGAGAGGCGCTGGGTCGGGTCTCGGTGCGCTGCCCGCCTTCCTCCGCAGCAGCAAAACCACAAAGCGCAGAGGGGAGCGGGGATTAAAAGGGAAGCAATTTGCATGCAGTTGCGTAACGAAGTTGCAGGAGGCTGGGGATTAGAGCGGCACCGAGAGACCGCGACACGATGCGGTATCCCGTGATCCGAGGCTCCAGAGGTGGCTCGGGAAGAGCTGGCTGCGGTAACGCTACCACGCCGTATCACTCGGAGGCTCCTTCCCAAGACAGGTCGGGCTTTCCACAGCCCCTTACCCTCAGTTTTTCCTTGGGCATCTGCAGATGGTTGGGGTCGGCCGATCCGAACCTCTGCTTGGAGCAGGGGCAGTGCCAAATTCAAGCCGGGTGCCTCGGGGCTTGGGAATCTCTGAGCACAGCCTCGGCGGCCTCACCAGGGCCCCTTGCCTGAACGCGAGCATGAAAAATGCTCCGTTATCAGGTGGGACAATTCCTTCCATTCTCTTTCTGCCAAGGAAAAACAGCTTTTCATATCAAGTAGGAAATTGTTTGTATCGTTTTGCATCCCCATGCAACAGATATTTTTTCCCCCATCATTTATTCAAACCCCTCGTTCTCCGTCCTCTGTGTCCAGCTGCGGTGGCTGGATGCAGTTATTATCGCAGTGCAATTAAAGTCAGCACACCTTCATGCCTTGCATGTCATCGTATCACCACTTTTTTTCTCTCCCCAAGTTGGAATTCTTTAGGAGAAATGTATAAAGTCTGCCGTGCACTCGGGGCAGCTCAGTCTGTCTCAGGGTGCTGCCGGATCAGGGTGCTCGGATGTTGCCACCCAACAGCAGATTTGTGCCATTTGGGCCGAGGCAGGTCCGTGTGCACGTAAAACCAGTGGCACTAGCCAAAAAATTGGGCACAGCAGCCAAGAAGAGCTGCGTTCCCGTGGGATTTCTGACAAAGGTGCTGCGGGGAAGGGCACGGCGGGGATACGGGACTGATTTCCCAGTGAGGAGCCCGAGGTAAAACTCAGTCTGGGACTCTGTTCTGTGTTAGAAAGATCCTTCCAAAACATCTTTGTGTGATGGTATGGGATGCTCCTGCGTGGCTGCAGAAGAGCTGAACTCAAACGGGAAGGCTGGGGGGAATAAATGGGGCATAAATGGTGAGGGGAGCCCTGCGAGGCAGCACGAGGAGGTGGCAGAACCTGGTCCTGGTAGGATACGGTGCCTGCGAGAAGCGATGAAGACTGAAGCCAGGTTTCCTGGGTTCAGGCTCCAGGGGAGCCTGATGGGGTTGGGGGGACCCAAAGGTGCCTCCAACCTCTGCCATTCTCTGATCCTGCGATCTGCACCCAAGTCCTGCGGGCTCTTGGGGTCCGACCACGGAGTGACCCCGACCAGGAGGCGAGCGGCGTTCGGAGCACCCCAGTGAGAGATGCTGGGGGTCTTTTGCGGGGTCTGTCCCACCCCCACGCCACGTGCTTCAGGATCCTTCACCAGCAAGCACAAATAAAACACCGGAGTGTTTTTTTCCTGCTGGAAATCGAGCCCAAACACTCCATCCATCGCCGGGCTCGTCCCGCTCCCGGCAGACGAACCTCGCCGTGCCGCTGTGCTCCTCCTGTTGTCCCTGCAAGGAACGAGCCGTCCCAGTTGTCGGTGGCCGGGGAATGTTGGCAACAGCTTTTGGGAGGCTTCCCGCAGCCCGGCGACGTGCAGATGCTGCAGGAGGAGCATTCCTCCACCTCCCCGCCCCGGGCTGCTATGCTTCGCGTTGGGGCTGAGCCCAGCCACCCGGAGAAGTAGGTTAAATACCAGGGATCCGAGCGCCGCTCGGCTTCGAAGTCGCGCTATCGGAGCAATTTATCTGGCTAATTTTAGCAAAATGTGTTATTAAGTGGATTAAGGTAATTAAACATTGTTATCGGCAGTGGCTGACATGATAACGTGCCCCGCCACGGGGGCCGCTCTTATCCAAAACCTCGCCGTAGCAGCGCCAGGCCCACCAAGGGTGATGACGGCCATCATTCGGGTGGCACCACACGTTTTTAGCCCTTTGGTGGCTTTAGGTTGAGGTTTTGTATTTCGTAAGTGTGCAAACCCTTCGTAAACCCTTTAATTAAAGTCTTCTGCAGCGTGGTTTTTTTGTTTGTTTGTTTGTTTGTTTTGGTTTTTTTTAAATGCTGCTCACCGAGTGCTTCAGACCCCTCTGGGAAGCAGGCAGCGTCTCCCAGATGCCGGCCACCACCGAAGCAATCCAAGGGCTGTTCTCGTGCAAGGGCATCCAGCAGGAGCACGAGGAGCCCCGAAATGTGTTATCAGGGCAGGACTCACTGCCATGCACAGCACAGGTAGCATCAGCTCTGATTTTTGGGTCTGCAGGCATTGGCCTTGGTTGGGATCATACAGAGAGGGCCTGTCCGTGCTTTGGGAAGGCGATTGGACCCAAAAATCTCTTGGGGTCCCTTCCAACCCCTACAATTCTGTGGTTTTGAGCCTGGCAGGGCTGGCTGAACGCCCTGAACAGCCCCAGCTCGCTGCAGAAGCTGCGAGGTTCGAGGCCCTTTTCCCTTTGTTTCCGTACCAAATTAGCACTCATTTCTTTTCCATGCCTGGCTGTGGCTCTCCCGGAACCCGGGGGAGGAGGAGAACAAAGCGAGGCAATTTTTCGGAGGCAGCGTGAGGCTGTCGACAGCTCGGCGTGGTGCACGGCCCACCTTCGGGTCCCGGATTTGGGGATTTAATGGCAGGTTTCTGTGCTGGTCCCCGGCTGGAAATAACGCGGCCAGGCCTCTGGAGCGGCTCAGTCCTTGGAGCTGCCAAGTGCTGAATGCTTTTACGTGGCTTTTTGGATCATTTCAGGCCGCCCTGCTGAACAGGACGAAGGCAAAACCTCCACAGACGGATCTGGGCCGCTCTGCTGGCTGGGAACAGCAAAGCCATAATCCCCCAAAACAGGGTTTTTACCCAAAAAGTGCTCGGTGGAACGGGAAGGGAGCTGCAGGCCCGAGGCCGGAGCCGCTCACCTTCTGTTGGGCATCCCGCGTGCTGCAGTGCCTGGAACAGAAAAACTGTTAGGTTTTGGGGCAAGATCTCGGAGGTTTGGCTTCTGCAGGCTCTGGAAAACATCAAATCTTGAAGCTTTGCCCTTGTGCTGGTGCTGCAACCCGGTAATCACAGGCACAATGTCCCAGCCACCGAGGAGTTGACGTGGCAGAGAGCCTCGGCCTTGCTGCGTTGGCATGGAGGGCGTCATGTTGATGGTAGCCCTTGGTGAGAGTTGGGCTTCACGGCGTGGGGAAGGGGCCAGGAGCGGATCTAGGAGCCACCTTCCCCTCCCTGATGGCGAGAAGAGAGTGTCAGGCTTGCCCGTGGTTGCGGCACGGGAAGGGGGAGAGGCAATGCACGGCTGCACCGCGCTGGGGCCTCGTGGTGGGCCTCATGGAGGGATCGCCCAAGTGTGGTCAGCTCTGAGACCCCCATCGTGAAAATTTCAAAACCAGACCGAAAAAGGCCCTGAACAGGATCACTTCAAGGACATCTGTACCCAAGGGAGGAAGGGAAGGTGGCCCCGGTGACCTCCAGAGATCTGTTCCAGCCTAAAATGTTGAAAAGCAGGGCAAGGAGACATCAGGCAGTGCCTCCTGCGCTGGATGCTTTCCATCTCCCACCCAGACCCAGGACTGAGCACTTAAGGGTTTGTCCCTGCCCCTTGGGGGGTTATTTATTTATTTATCTACTGATTTATTGGAAGATGCACACGATTCTCCCAGTAACCCTAGTTCCAGAACACTTGCTGCATCCTCCTCTGAAATTTCCTCCTTCTTTTCCTTGCGTTTTCGGGGACTTAGAGGTTTCCTTCCCCTCTCACAGAGGGACCTCCTGCTGCCTGGGGGCTCCGGGAACCCCCTGCAATACAAATCCATGCGTAGCAGGGAGGCCAAGCTCGTAGGGCCGAGAGGAATCCTCTGCTGCTGCCAACGGAGGCAGCAAATGCTCTCGCACCTGCCAAGTCACTCTCGGGGGACGTTATTCACTTTAATTCGGGGGTTTTGCCCTCTGTGCAGCTTTTCCTTCTGCAGAGCCCGTGCCAAGGATGGGCAGAGCATTCCTCCTCACCCCACCAATGCCATTTGTGCGTAGAAGTCGCCCTGTTAGATGAGGAGTTCATTGACATCCCTGCTTTTTTTTTCGAGGTAAAACGCCCAAGTTTCAGTCCTGGGCTGACCAAAAAAAAAAAAAAAAAAAAAAGAAAGAAAAAAAAAAAGAAATTGCTTTTATTTCTGGCATTCCATTTTTGAAGTTTCAAGGTTGGTTAGCCCTGTCGTGCCGCCGCTCGCTTTCTCCTTAAGGTCAGCTGCTTTTCCCCCGGGAGAGCGGGGGCAGAAAGCAATTTTGCTCGCGGGCTTCGCTGCGCGTGCCTCGTAAAAATCGACTTTGTCATCTCACCCAAGGGCACCCGTGGGAAGTCTTCGGCTGCTCTGCTGGGGCGCGTTCTGGTAGCGTGCCTCGCAGAGCAGCGCCGGGATTTTGTGCCGGGTAAAAAAAATGGTTAAAAAAAACATGGAAAACCTGGTGCAGAAGGGCAGCCTTGCTGCTGCCCGTGCAGTAAAAGTAATGCAATAATTTTCCATTGATAGGATCAGTTATTATCTCACACGGGAGCTTGGCGTGAGAATGCCGGAGGTAGGGAGCCAGGACTTTTTCATTCCATTTTTTTTCTTCCAAAAATAATAAATTTTAAGTTGAACTGCTTTGCTCACGTGCTGTTGTATCAGAAATCACAAATCTGATTTCGAGCAGGAACACGTGGTTGTCGTTGACTTTACCCAGTGCCCACCTCCCCTCCCGTAGGAACCCTGAAATCTCAGGATGGTTGAGTTTGGAGGCGTCTTTGGGCCCCTTTCCATAAACCCAGCACTGGAAATGGAAAGGATCAGGGCAGGATTGATCCCTTGGGAGACGAGGGGCCGTGCTGGGTGCTGGGGGGCAGCGTTTGGGGCCGGAGGGGGGGGGGATTTGCTCCTTTATCTCCCTTCTGAGCCGCGCTGGCAGATTGAGTGGCAGATTTCGCACCAACTGTGCCGAGCGATCGGATCCCGCGCCCGGGCACGCGGCGTGCTACCGGAGGGATTTGTCATAGCACGGCATATGGCCGGGTGTCAGGCGTTTTCCCCTCCGTTCTCGGCCCGCTCCGCGTGTCCCAGAGGAGCAGTGCAGGCGTTTGGCTTTCCTCTGCGCGTCCTGGTGGGTGGGGGGCAGCAGGAACCCCCCCCCTTGGCACACGGCTCTTGGATTTCTGCACGGGGTGGAGGGGTTTGTGCCGTGTCCACCTGCCAGCAGCAGGCTTCCTGCTGCTCTGCCAAGGTTTTTTTTTTTCCCTTTTTTCTTTTCTTTTGTGGTTTCTGTTCTTTTTTTGTTTTTTTTATTTTTCTAAATGAGATTGCTGTCTAGATTTCCATCCAGGGCTAGCATCTCGGCGCTCCGAAGCAACGAGCGCTCTCCGTCTTACAGCATTATCTGCAGGTCCTACAAAAACCACCCCGTCGCCGTCGGGAAGAGGGGGAGGACGGCTTCCAAGCGTCCTCTTCCTCCCAGCACAGCGCCGAGAGGTTATCTGATATTTCGGCGCTCGCTGGCAATCTCCCCGTGCCGCGGGGAAAGGTCATCTTGTCTTACAGCCTCTAATTGCTCCCGGCGTCCCGGGGATTTTTGGGGGCTGAGCTCTGCATCAGCAGGACGTGCGGCAGCCAAAAGGGTTAAACGGGGGCTGCACCGCCTGTTCCCCCCCCCCTCGCCCCCAACCCAGCCACGATGGGAAATGAAACCGCGTCCGGAGGCGGACAGGTGGCCGCTTTTGGCCCCAAAATGGGGAGCATCACCTGCTCGGGAGCAGCTGCCGCCGCATTCCCCCAGCATCATCCAACGTCCTCCTCTCCTCCCCACGATGCCTGCATGGATTATGTGGGGAAGGGCCAGCTGGGCACGGGGACCCCAAATCAAATCCATCAGGGTGCGTGTTGAGGGGCTCGCACTCCGCACTCGGCTCGTCCCCAGCCGGGCTTCACCGCGTTCGCTTTCTGAAGCCGTAAATTCAGATAAGGTCCTTCAAGATTAGGTCAGCTCGAAGTCACGGCGGCACCAAAACGAGGTTTTTTCTTACTCAAGGAGTCAAGAATTAAAAAAAAATGAAAGCCAGGAGCGCCCCGCACACTTGGCTGGGGTTCGGCAGCTGCGACCGCTCTGGAATCCGCGCCTGCTCCGCTCCCTCACCACCCCTCCAGCACGGAGCCAGCTGCCAGCCAAGAGCTCTTCCCCTGCCCGTAATCCTGATTTCTTTTCCCCTAAAAGCTGTTTTTCCCCTAAAAGGGGTCAGTCCCCCTTTGGGATGCTCATGCTCGTGCTCGTTTTCCAGCGCTGGGAATTGAGGCGAGGGGATTCGGAGAACTCCCTTCCTGCGGAGGTTTTGGGGGCAGGGGGAAGTTTTTTCCTCCTGATTTTTGTGAAATTGAGACAGGTTCCTGCTTGTCTGCGGGCTTCTGGCAGATAGCGTAAGGTTCAAAGCATTCCTCTCAGTGTTTCACACTTCCAATATTGCAGGGAGATTATTACTATTAATAACTTATTAATCATCTTTCCTCTGAAGATTTCATTTGGAAAAGCAAAATAAGAATTTTTTTTTTATTATTATTATTTTTAAGCAGCATCAGAGCCAGCGCTGGCACGTCCCCATGCTGGGGTGATCTTCTTCAGTCGGTTTAATTTTTAGAAACTTCAGGGCTGAAAATTCGGGTCTGTGAGCACAACGCTGACACCGGGGGGGAGACACCCCCAAAACCCAGCTCTGCTTGGGCCGAATCTGTCCCATGTCCCCAGAAGAGCTGCGTGGATGATGCGTGAGAGGTCTTGTCTGGTTTGGCCAGGAACACGTGTAGGGATTGAAATAAAACCAGGCTGGATCCTTCTGGCTGGGGGCTCCTCCTTGGGGATCCCCGAATCCACCTGGATTTGGGGCTGGGGGTCTCTGGTGGGGTAGGGGGGACCCGGAGGAGCCTCCAACCTCCGCCACCCTCACTTTTGGTGCACAACCCGAGCCACCTCCGGAGAGCACACACCGACTGCACCCCTGGGTGCCCGGGCAGGAGGTTTTTAGAGAGAGACTCCAATAACCTCCAGCTAAAGGCTGAGCAGCTTTCACGCGGCCGCTGGATTCATCCCCAGCCTGTTCGTCTTATCAGCTTTCTGGCAGCTTCCTCCGCTTTCGGGGGGGTTTAAAGGAGATAACGCATAGCCCAGTGAAGTTCGGACTGGGAGCATCCGCCCTCGCCAGAGGTCAAACTTGCCCTGATAAGAGGAGAGGACATCGGAGCCGCCCGATCCTCTTTCCAAAGCCCGTGCCGCGTCCCCGTGTCCTCTGCGCCAGAAGCGCTGCGATGACACCAAAGGCATCAGCAAAAAATGGGGCAGTGGGGGGGGTCCAAGAGCTCCGTGCCTCTTCCTACACCTCCCCGGGACAGGGATCCACCTGAGTTGGGCTTGGTGGTCCCGGAGACCCCGTCCAACGAGACGAATTTGGTGAAATTCGGGCAGCGGAGCAGGACCTCGCCGTGCCGGCCGCGGCTGGGAGTCCAATTTCACAGCCGCCCCCGCGGGCTCGTCCTCCCCGAGCTCCTCGCGTTCTCTTCTGAACCCCGGTTGTGTTTTTTGGCTCAACCACCAAATGCATTCCACGCTTTAATTGCGTGCTACGGAAAGTAATTTCCTCTGGTTGTCTCCTAAACCCCCCACTGCCAGAGAACTGCGGAGCGACCGACGAAAGGCGTCCTGAGAAAAGGAACGAGGAGCCGGCCCCACATCCACCCCAGATCCCAGCTTTTCCCCGTGGGGCTGCCCCATGGGGTTGCCCACGTCCTGCCCCGTCCTTGCTGACCCTTGGGCCACCTTCCCAACCCGTGAGGGCGCGGGGGATTCCTCCAAGACCCCGAGGGGCTCTAAGCACGTTACCACCAGGCCCTGAACTCCAGACTGGAAACCATCTCCTCGCTGCTCATTCCGTGGAGTTTTCAACCTTTTTTTTTTTTTTTTTTTTCCCCTGACATCTCAGTTTGACGTAGCTTATTAATTCAGCTTCATGCCCAACAAAGGAAGACTTCAGTGCGGGAACGCCCCCACCCCTGTTTGAACCGAGTCCTCCTCCCCTGGCTTTATTTCAGGTTCCTTTTTTTTTTTTCCTCCCCTCTTTATCCATCAGCCGCTCCCCGTGCCCGACGCGCGCACGCCAGCTCCTGGTGGATTCCTTCACAGAAGCCTTAATTTTCTTTTGCCACCTCCATTTGAGCTTCGTTTCTATGGGAACGGAGAAAAGACAGGCATGGAAGCCTCCTGCTCCCGTCTCCCCACCGGGACACGCGGTGGGCATCGCGGGGCTTCGTCTCGCAGCCTGGTGCCAACCCTGCTGTTGCTCACCCCAGATCCTGGCTCCTTCAACCCCTGGTAGAAGCTGGAGAGCATTGGGCATCTCCATCAGATCTCAGCTCCTGGGCATCCTTGGCAGAGCTGGCTCGTGATGGGGACGTGGTGACACTTTCGGTGGTCACTTTTTGCCTCGAGGGATGGAGACATGTCCCTCGTGGTCACCGTTTGGACACAGCAGGCTGTGGGCCTCAGCAGTTGCGCTCCGACCAGCTGGGTTTTGCTCCTCACCCATCCTATGAGCTTCTCCTTGGAGCTCGCCCACGATGGGGGAAGATGGATTTCGTTTTCCTGGCCCTTTGTTGCTTGAGCAGACCTCGCAAAGAGGCGAAGGCACGCGCAAAGTCTCTCTGGTACCCATAGCGATCGTGATACCAGCATTAAAAAGCGGCGTTCCAGGTGATCCCCATCGCTTCCTCCAGCTATCAGAGAGGGAAGGAGGCAGCAAGAGAGCCGGGAGGCTCAGCCCTATGCAAAAAATCCCTCTGTTACAGCTCAGGCTTCCCACCGGGCGGGCTGGGAGCGAGCGGCCCCGGCGCTTTCTCAGGGCCCGTTCCAAGCCAAGCGCCCGCAGCGGTGGCACATCTGCCTCCACGGTGCAGCCGGGGCCCGAAATCACTCGGGGGGGGTGCGATTTAGATTGCAAATCACCTCCGAGTTGTAAATCCACACCGTCCCGCCTCGTGTTGTCAGCTGCCAAATTCCCTTGGGACGACTTTTTGGTTTTCCGTGCGAGCGCCGGAGCTGTCGTCAGGCTCCGAGCGGCAACAAGAGTGGCTGGGGAAGGGGCTTGAGGTGCCTTCGAGCACCCCCATGCAGCAGGAAAAGGACCCTGAGTGCTCTTAGTATCATAGAACAAGCGATTTAGGATGGAAAAAACCTTCAAGATCATCATCATCAAGTCCAGCCATCAGCCTGAACCCCCCGAGTCCCACCACTAAACCCCATCTCCTCTGGCACGTGGTACAACAGGCCGGTGTTGAAGAGGAAAAGTTCTGCTTGTTTGAAGGTTTTAAATGGGATTCTGTTGAACTGAAAATATTTTTTTCCCAGGCTGACTTGCTGGGGTCACGAGGAGCTTGGAGGGGTTGGCACGGGAAGGAGCATTGCCCGCGGTGTCCCACAGCTCGAGGAACGCCTCGATCCCCTCTTCTTTGGGCAAATCGCCCCCAAAAATCTGTAGGCGGAGGGGATGGAGAGCACTTGGGCTTGCTGTGCCATGGCAAATTTTGGGAGTGCAAATTCATGAAAAGTGTTCAATATGGATCATTTCTTGTGGCACTGAGGGACATGGTTTGGAGATGGGACACAGGGAGGTTGTTGGTTGCTTTTGGGGATCTTCACAGAAGAGTGGCTGAGGTTGGAGGCATCCCCATGTCCACCCTGTCCCCCCCCCTGCCCCATCATGGCCCCTGAGCTGGTGCCCAGCCCCACATCCAGGTGGTTTTGGGGATCCCAGCACCTCCCCGGCACCGCTCGAAGCCCCCTGGGAAGCTGAAGGCTGGGTGGGCGTTGGGGATGCGTCACGGCGAGGCTCGGCGCTCCATGCTCTGAGCCCTGGCTCCCTCCCAGCAGCAAGCAGCAACTGGGGACATTTCAGTCCGGGTGCCCAGAAGATGCAAGGTGACAGCAGGAAGGGCACGATGCCCCGAGGAGCCTGCAGCTCCCGGAGAACGCGGTGCCAAAATGCCCTGCCAGCCCCAGGGCATGCCCGCGCGCACGGCAGAGCTCGTGTCTGCCTCTAAACCCGTCCTGGTTTCTAATCTAATAAACGTAACGTGGCCAAGGCGAGCCTTGAGTGGAACAGGCTCTGACACCCGCACGAGAGGCGTGCTCCGTGTTTTCCCCTGGAGCTCTCCGTCTGGTCGGGACGGATTTGGTAAGTGGCAGGGAGAGGAGAAACCAAACTCCACGAGCGTCTTCAGCTCTTATTCCTCTGGGTCCTGCTCGCAGTGGTCTGCCAGGAGGGTGGGAGAGACACTGGAGACAGATTGGTGATAGCATGACCACATTTGGCCACGATTACCAACGGTGCAGGTACTCGGCGATTGCATCTGCTCCACTTTAGGGGTCCCTGAGCATCCCCAAGCATCCCCATCCTCGTGGTGGCCTCCAAAATTCAACAGCAGCCCGAAGGAGCTCTGCGTCCATCACATCCTTGCCACCCGTCTTGGTTCTTCTCTGCTTCTCCCGGTTTCTTAAATTAGCTTGAAATTCACAGAACCTCGCCTTTCATGGTTTTCTTCCACGGTTCCTTTCCATCCTAGATATTGGGGTAGATCACGAATGGCTCTTTGTGTAAAAAAAAATGTGTTTTGAGTCACGAGATGCTGGGAGCACTTGGGGCTGCATGCAAAAAGCTTGAAGTGTTTTTGATTTACTGATTATGGCCAGAGGGCTGGTCTGGAAAACTCACCTTGTTTTTTTGGGGATCCATCCCCAAAGTGCCCAAGCTGGGGGTTTCCGAGAGTTTCTGCATAACTGATTTATGGTTATAAGGATATATGGTTATATGGGAGCCCCTCTGCGCATCTCCCGTGGTTGTTTTTGGGGGTTTTTTATCAGTCTGTAACCATTTGGGATTGCTCCACCCTCGGCACTCGCTGCACAGTGCCGTGTAATCAGCAGGATGCAGGGGCACTGGGATCGAGGTTTCCTGGCGTTTTGGGGCTGCTGCCCCCAAAGTTTGGTAACCCCATCCCGCTCAAAGCATTTTTGCTGTAGCTGCGTGTCCAACCCCGATTTTTTCCATCTCCCTTTCTCAGGCCGTTTAGTGAGGAAGTGTTGCACCTTTCAGGTTAATGATGTATTTTCATAAAAAATATTAATTGGCACTGAAACCACCGGTGCGGGAACAAGCCCTCGCTCCAAGCACTTTGATACTCTGCTAACTGCTGACGCTCAGCAGTTCTCCGTGCGCTCAGCAGCCAGGGCTTTCGAAGGTTTGGCACCGAGGAACTGTCCCTGGTGGCTGAAACAATTTTTTAAGTAAAACAAATTTTAAGTGAAGCACGTTTTAAGTAAAACGAGTTTTAAGAAAAACAAATTTTAAGTAAAGCAATTTTTAAGTAAAACAATTTTTAAGTAAAACACATTTTAAGTAAAACAAATCTGGAGCAGAACATTCCTGCAGGGTGCCACGTGCGTAACGAACCAAGTTGTGCTGCTCGGAGGCAGAGAATCAAAGCAACTTGGGCACTTCGGGGTGTAATTGGGTGTTTCTGGGTGTAGTTGGCTGCTTCTGGGTGTAGTTGGGTGCTTCTGAGTGTAGTTGGGTGCTTCACGTTGTAGTTGGGCACTTTGGGTTGTAGTTGGGTGCTTCTGGGTGTAGTTGGGCACTTTGGGGTGTAGTTGGGTGTTTCTGAGTGTAGTTGGGTGCTTCAGGGTGTAGTTGGTTGCTTCTGAGTGTAGTTGGTTGCTTCTGAGTGTAGTTGGGTGCTTTGGGGTGTAGTTGGATTCTTCTGGGTGCATTGGAGTGCTTTGGGTTGTAGTTGGGAACTTCTGGGTGTAATTGGGTGTTTCTGGGTGTAGTTGGCTACTTCTGGGTGTAGTTGGGTGCTTCATGTTGTAGTTGGGCACTTCTGGATGTATTTGGGTACTTCGGATTGTAGTTGGGCAGTTTGGGTTGTACTTGAGTGCTCCTGGGTGTAGTTGGGAACTTCAGGATGTAGTTGGGTGCTTCGGAGTGTAGTTGGGTGCTTCAGGTTGTAGTTGGGCACTTTGGGGTGTAGTTGGTTGCTTCGGGGTGTAGTTAGGTGCTTCGGGGTGTAGTTGGGCACTTCAGGTTGTAGTTGGTTGCTTCTGAGTGTAGTTGGTTGCTTTGGGGTGTAGTTGGGCATTTCTGGGTGTATTTGTGTACTTCAGGTTGTAGTTGGGCACTTTGGGGTGTAGTTGGTTGCTTCTGAGTGCAGTTAGGTGCTTCGGGGTGTAGTTGGGTGCTTCAGGGTGTAGTTGGGCACTTCAGGTTGTAGTTGGGTGCTTTGGGGTGTAGTTGGGTGCTTCTGGGTGTAGTTGGGTGCCTCAGGGTGTAGTTGGTTGCTTCTGAGTGTAGTTGGGTGATTCTGGGTGTAGTTGGGCACTTTGGGTTGTAGTTGGGTGCTTCTGGTTGTAGTTGGGCACTTTGGGGTGTAGTTGGTTGCTTCTGAGTGTAGTTGGGTGCTTCTGAGTGTAGTTGGGTGCTTCTGGGTGTAGTTGGATTCTTCTGGGTGTATTGGAGTGCTTTGGGTTGTAGTTGGGCACTTCTGGGTGTAATTGGGTGTTTCTGGGTGTAGTTGGCTACTTCTGGGTGTAGCTGGGTGCTTCAGGTTGTAGTTGGGTGCTTTGGGTTGTAGTTGGGCACTTCTGGGTGTATTTGGGTACTTCGGATTGTAGTTGGGCAGTTTGGGTTGTACTTGAGTGCTCCTGGGTGTAGTTTGGGAACTTCAGGATGTAGTTGGGTGCTTCGGGGTGTAGTTGGTTGCTTCTGGGTGTATTTGGGTGCTTCGGGGTGTAGTTAGATGCTTCGGGGTGTAGTTGGGTGCTTTGGGGTGTAGTTGGGCACTTCAGGTTGTAGTAGGGTGCTTTGGGTTGTAGTTGGATGCTTCTGGGTGTAGTTTGCTCCTTCTCAGGTTCTGTTAATGGGTGGCGAGCCGCCTGCTGCACGGCAGGCGAGCATCCCCGCCACCAGGCAATCACCCGAGGGCTGCCAGAAAAACGTCACTTTGAGTGGAATCTGCTCAGAAAAGGACTGATTTAAGAGGAACGGCCCCCCCGGCTCCTTCCCCCTCTTGCCATGGGTCGCCTCCTTCCCCACGAGGCGCACGCACGGCATCGACCCCGTCTCCTGACCCCGTTGTGCTCTGCTACAGAAAGATGCTGGCTCGGCTGTTTTTTCACCTCGTAACTGCGGTTATCAATAAACCCCACGTCATTTTAAGTGCGAAATAGGTTGGAATTGAGGCTGCTCGTAATTGGGTGGTGTCACGAGCTTTCCGGGCACGCGGCGCGGCATCGCCCCGTCCCTAGGGAAGCGCAGGGTGAGCAGCCTGGCCTGAAATGGGAAGAGGAGGCTGCTGTGGCTCAAAGATTTGGTTTTTTTTTTTTTTTTTTTTTTTTTTTTTTTTGTTGTTTTTTTTTGTGGCCTTCTGAAAAATGTTACCGAGCTGAAATGAGCCCAGGGTTCCCCTCATCCGTCTGTGTGCTCTCAGAAATCGAACCTGCGCATCAGCGGGGCTCCTTCTCGGGGCAGCGCAGGGAGTTGGGGTTTTGGGGTGAGTCCCTGGGCTTTTGGGAGCCTTTCCAGTGGGTCCCTGAGCCCCTTTCCCTGCAATGCACCACTTATAAACTCCTCTAAGGTCTGCGCTCCTGTGGGCTGTACCCGATGCTCCTGCACATGGCTGAGGCATGGTGACCCCAAACCCCTTTGGCTACTGGAGATTGCAGCTGACTTCCCTGCTCCATTTTGGGTGGATTTGGGAAATAATGGTGGTGATTCCGGGCTGAGCCTGCTCCTGGCACCCAGAGGAGTTGTGCTGCACCCGTGACCCCATCACCGTGTCGGGGTGCACACACGGGTTGTCCCGTGCTGATGTCGATCCGGGGCCAAAATCCCGAAAATGAGAAGGGCTGCGCCACGCCAGGCCCCAAATTAAAGCCTTCAGGGGGGACCTGGAGAAAATGTTGGGACTCCACAGAGCTGGAAGTGGCCTCCAGCTTTATTCTCACAACCTGCTCCTTCTCAGCACTCAGACTGGGGAGCGTAGACGGGCACAAATCCCACGTAAGGACTTTTCATTCATGAGGACATCCCCTTTATCTTTTTACTTAAGCCCACACACAAAAAATAAAAATAAAAAAATGAAGAGTTTGAATAAAACCTGGCTGGCTGTAAGCCTCAGCATCCTCTGGATTAGCGAAAGGTGACGCCTGGGGTGCTCGGGGTAATCTGAAAAGTTGGTTGATTCCCGTTGTCGGCACGAGGACGAGTTAATTAAACCTGCTTTCACGTTCTAATCCCTGCTTTGCTGTTTAAACCCCCCTCCTCTCTCTGCTTGCTCCCCCGCAGGCTGGAATGGGTGGAAATCATCGAGCCTCGGACGCGGGAGCGCATGTACGCCAACCTCATCACGGGGGAGTGCGTCTGGGACCCGCCGGCCGGCGTGCGCATCAAGCGCACGAATGAGAACCAGTGGTGGGAGCTCTTCGACCCCAACACCTCCCGCTTCTACTACTACAATGCCACCACGCAGCGGACGGTGTGGCACCGGCCGCAGAACTGCGACATCATCCCCCTGGCCAAGCTGCAGACCCTGAAGCAGAACACGGAGTCGCCGCGAGCCTCGACGGAGAACAGCCCCGGGAGGAGCAGCAATGTCAGCAGGGAGGGCAGCACCAGCTCCTCGCTGGAGCAGGAGCTGGAGGGTGGCGAGAAGGTGCCCGAGCAGACGAGGTCGGGCCGCCAGTCCACCCAGTATGCCGTGGTGAAGGAGGAAACGGAGAGGTGAGGGCGGCCGGCGATGGGGCGCCGCGGTGCCGCGGGGTCTGGGGCCGGTGCCCGGCTCCGTGGAGGGGCAGAGAGCAAGGTCCTGGTCATGCAGCGGGGAGAAATTCATCAGGAAGCTCCCCTAGCGAGGTCTGGTGTCTCTTAAGGTTTATGGTTTGCTCATCTGTTGAGTAATCACTGGAGGAAGAGGTGCAGGCACCCGTGGGAGCTGCTCCTCCTCGTTAGCGCTCGCTGAGGTGTTCTTTCCAAAATAACTCCCTGGCCTCCAAAGCGTGGTGCTGCAGGTTTAAAAGCTTTTTCCCCGTGGGTGCTTCCTCCCCCTGTCTCCCCAGCACGGTCCCTGCTGCTCCCCTGCACCTTTTGGGGGGGTTCCTGGTGCGAAGGGGGAGCTCCCAGAATGATTTAGGCAGGGAGCCTAAATCATTCCATTATTCTTTGATTTTCTCTCTTTTTTATTTTTAAGCTGAGCATTGCTAACACCTCTCCAGGCCTCGTGGCTGCTCCAGAAGCATCCTGAGGTCCTCAGTGCGTGGTCACCCCCCATGAAGGGTTATAAGCAATGAGCCATTTTGGGGTGTTTTTTCATCTTCCTGCAGACCACGCACACCATCGGGGGCTTCCAGGGGATGAAGGAAACCCCTCCAGGGCAGGAGCCGCCTCCTGCCTGGGGGGAGATAAAAATAAATTAAAAAAAAATTGGGTGCCACTCGAGGGAGCAAATATTGCTGTGCCGTGGGAGATTTCTAGCTGGGGGTGACGTGTTGGTCCCCTTGGGGGTTCAATCCGTGCCCCATCTGGCTCGGGGAAGGGGCAACACCATGGGCTGAGCCCACTGGGTGCGTTTCCAGCAGGGCACGGGAAAAACTGGTTAAAAACACATGGATTTGGGTACTTCTGCGGCCGTCGGAGCAGCCCAGGATGCTGGGTGGGGGGTTTTGCTCCGCGGACAGGGGCTTTCTGCATCAGGAGCTGAGATTTTGAGGAGGGAAGGGGGGATTTTGGCTGCTGACCTGCAGGAAATCCCCAGGGACACCGAGGTTCTGTCTCCAGAAGTGGCCAGGGGTGGATAAAGCCAAACACGAGCTGTGCAAATTAAAAATGGATTTTGGATCGTGGTGATGGCAGCGCCAGCTCGAGCGTTTGTGCCTCGAGCTTCTCCGTGCCCGGGGCCCCTCCGCTTTCTGTTGTTGTTCCACAAGCTGGAAAAATGTGAATTTCTGTGTGTGATGTGCTCATTTTGTGCCCGTGTGAGCCCTAAAACGTAGGAGAGCTGCATCAGGCACGGTGTTTATTATTTTTTTTTTGCCTTGTTGGTGCTTTTTTCTTCTCAACGTGCAGCCGCCTCCTTCACTTTGGGCACCAAGGTGCCTCCCACCACGTCCGTGCTGCTGGCTGGTGTCTGAGCGGTGTCTCCTCTTTTCTGGGGGAATTTGGGTGGTGAATGGGACAAGGGTGAGGGCGGAGGTGGTCCCAAGACCCTTTTTTGGGAAGGAAAGGGGAACGAGCTGCGGTGCATCGCTTGGTGTGCCGGAGAGGACAACTGGGGATGCTTTATTTGCAAAGGGAAGAAAGAAGGGGGTGGTTTGTGGGGCTGGGGAGGGGTGAAAGCAGGATTTTGTGGGTGAGTTGAGTTCATATCCTTAGTCAGAGATAGGTCTGAAGTCTCCTACCAGGAGAATTAACGCAGGATGCTTCTCCAGTACTTGGCTTTGCCTCTCACAGGAGACCCAAGGTTGGAAGGGGGCTCTGGAGGTCACCTGCCTGAATCCCCTGCTCGAATTTTCACAGCTTTGAGCCTTAAACTCCTTTCAGCAAGGTTTCAGTCCCAAATTTTCTCTGGTCTTACCGCGAGGTCAACGTCTGACCTCAAGGAGCCATCAAGGCCCTTGGGACCACTAGGCCCAACCTCCAACCCCATCTGTTTGGTCCCAGCCCCACACCACGTCCCTCAGCGCCCATCCCATCACACCTCGTGCTCAGAGGTGCCCCATGGGTGGGGGATTTGGGAACAGGATGGGGGATTTGGGAACAGGATGGGGGATTTGGGAACAGGAGCCTCTGTTTCGGCTGGAGGCCACGGTGGCCACCGGTTCCTCGGTGCAGCCAACGTGGTTTTCGGGATCTCGACGCCAGGTTTGCCAGGGTGGCCAGCAGAGGTGGAGGATTCCAACAGAAATCCTGGCTTGCACGAGATGTTGCATTTTCTTCCTTAAAATGGGAATTTTATCTACAAAGCCACTCTGAAATCTCACACTGGCGTTGTGTCGGGTCACTGGGTTTGGCCACGCTGCACCTCGGTCCGTGCAGGGCCCTAGGGGAGACCGACGAGCAGGGGCACCAGGGGAGCTTTCTGTGGACCTCTGTGCCACAGAAAATTGTTTTCTTTTTGTTTTTTTTGGGTGTCTTCACCCAAATCCCACCTGCTCCGAAATGGTGACCACGTTATTTCCCAACACTTGCCCTTTTCTCACAGGTTTTCCCACACCTGGTTCTGCAGCCCAGTAAGATAAAGATAAAGTAAGATAAAATGCAACCCTAAAGATAAAGTAAGATGAAATGCAACCCTTAAGTCTCCCTGGATTAAGTGGAGCTGAGCCGAAATAGCCAGGGGAGGGGGTCCCTTAGAGACCCCTTCCCAAAACGGGACCTTGCTGGCTGCAGAGCCCAGGAGGGGAGCCCCAAAAAAAGGGGAGCCCCCTTTTTGCTCCCAAAATCTGGAACACCGCAGGCAGCCGAGGTGGGATCCCACCCCAAAACGTGAACTCCTCCGGGACCTCATTTCCCCAGCAGGACCCCGGATGCTGGGACAGGGACACTGCCAGCCCGGGGAGAGGAACATTGCAGGAAATTGCAGGTTTTTCAGTAAATGGGGCTAAAACAGAGATTTTCTCTTTTTGTTTTCTCTCCTCTTGCTTTTTGCTCTCTGGCACCTGACGAATGCCGCGAGCTCCACGGGGAGACGTTTGCGGGGTGAAGGCTAGAGTTTAACCCCTTTCCTCGTGCTGTTTTCAAATATTTGGGGGAAAAACATTCCCATCTGGCATTTCCTTGGGGCAAAGCACTTTGGGGCAAATTGGGGCAAAGCTCTCTGTCCACGTCCTGCTGATTTTTTGTGTTCTGCCTGCACAACAGGCTCGGGGTAGCTGTGTGTCCATCCAACGCGTGCGCAGGGCGTCCAGCCCGACGTGCAGTTTACATAACAGCAAAGAAAAACATCTTTTTCCCCTCTTTTTTCTTTTTTTTTTTTCTCTTTTTTAGAAGCAGCGGCTGTAATTAAGCGTATGAAGCCTTGCGGTCCAGCGATTAGCACAGGGGATTAGGCGCTGGGATTTCATTTCTATTCCTGGCTTTGCCACCGCGCTGTGCTATTTTCGGGCACGTCACTTTCCCTTCTTTTAAAAATAAAAGCAGCGCTCGGAGCCGCTGGGAAGCGGTGCCACCTCCTCTTCCAGGGGGGAAAAAGGAAAAAAAAAATAATAACATGATTAGACATTTTTTTTAGCTCTGCTGGAGGTGCAGTCCCCTTTTCTTGATGCTTCACGATTCATCAAACGGGGCTTGGGCAGGAGCTGGGGTGGGGGGCGCAGGGGGACAGGAGCCAGAAGGGGAGCTTCTCTGGAGCCATTTGAAGTTAATTTTTCCCCTAATTAGCAGCTTTATTCCCTTGGTAGGGCTCAGGAGGAGCTGTTGGGCTGCGGGCACCCTCCAGCTCCTTGGGTCCGTGGCGGGGATGCGGCGGCACCGTGTGCCGGCCACAGGTCGCAGGGCTCTGGGTGGACCTAAAGATGTTGCCACACGTCGTGCTGAGGAGGAGGAGGCTGTTCCCTGTGCTTGGGGGATCCCAAATCCCCAAAAAATCACCACCAGAGCTTTTGGCCTCATCAGTGCGAGCTCAGATGCAACCACGGTTGTTGGAGTTAGCCTGCTGAGACGACAGACGTCGCCCTGCGTGGGCTGCTAAAATCAGAGTGTTCTGCACCTCCCCATCCCCTCACAGATCTGCAGGGGCATTGCCAGCATTTGGGCAGGATGAGAAGGAGGAAAACGCCCCAAATTTGCCGTTTCTTTCATGGTAAGGAGGTGCTGCTCTGCTCTGGGGGTTTGCTCAAGGAGTTTGTGCAATGACGGCTGCAGCGGTGGTTCCAGATGTATGAACTATTTAATAGGTACAGGGATCCCTCCAATTAACAAAGTATAATTAAAGGCCAGCTTCTCTGAGCCCCGTGGGTCCCGTCCAGGCTCAATTTGGGCTGCTGGAGTCAGGGGGCATCATCCGTAGCGAGTGGGTGCGATGGCTCCAGTGGGATTCGGACCTGCAGCATCAGCAGGGCTGAGCGGGTCCCCAGCACCCCAAAAGTCCCCTCGAGCACCGAGGACACCAAAACCTCCCAGCAGCATTGTGAGGACCCTGATCTAGAGAAAAGGCACTTTTTAAAGTGCCTTCCACCTCTGGAAGGTGGGAATTGTCCTGGATCTTGCTTTGCCCCGTTTGCAGTGGATATGTCAAACCTCGCTCAGCACCCGCACGGGGACGGCACAGTTGGGGACAACGTGGTCCCCTCTCCACCACCCTGCACTCTGGGGTCACCTAGGTTGGAAAAAACCTTCAAGATCCCCAAAAACCAACCGTTGGCTTGACCTAGGGCGTCCCATGGCTAAACCACCTCCTCGCCATGAGTCCGTCCGGAGCCGCAGGAGGATGGAGACGGCAGGACGGGGACAGAAGGATGGGGACAGCAGAATGGGGACAGCAGGATGGGGACAGCAGGATGAGGACAGCAGGATGGGGACAGCAGGATGCCCTCCCTTTTGGGCATGCTGCTGCGCTGCCTTCTCTGAGAGGACCCAAATGGTGCAGGGAGGGCATTAAGAGCAGAGCCACTCGCTCTGATTTCGGCACGCACGAACGAGAGCTGCTGGAAGGAGCTGGCTGGAGGGCCCCGGGCAGGCTTGCCAGGCTGTTAATATTTAAGCAGCAGCATTGTTCAGCCCCCGCTGGCCTGGCTTCCGTGGGCAGCAGTGCGTGGAGCACTTGTCCCCTTACAAAGCGCTCTCCGAGGTTTTTAGGAGCGGTGCCGAGCACGGGTCGGACCGACACGGGGCATGGAGCTTTCGGCAATTTCAACCTCTGCCCGGTGACTCAGAGCTCGCTTCGGGCCTCACGCAGCGTCCCCACTGCTGTGTGAGTGAAAAATAGAAAGAAAATATAGAATAGAAAAAGAAGGGTTTTGCTGGTGGGGTTTTGAAGACCAGCACCAGCCTGACCTGGGCTTGGGCGCAGCGAGGCGCACGCGGGCGTTGGTTTTGGTAACTTCATGGGGGCAATCAAAGACCCTTGGTTACTCCAGAAGATCAAACGGCCTCTGTTTGTCCAGAGAAACGTTGGGGTCTCCTCCTTGGAGAGCTTCAGCCTGGAACTCATGGCACTGTGGATGGATTTGATACCTGCCTTCAGTCCCCTTGGCAGCTTCATCAGCAAGAGCTGATCGCCGCGATAACGAACTCAAACTCATCAGCAACACCACAACGACTGCGCTTTGGGGTTGCTCTGCCAAAAATCCAGGAGATCTCCTGGAGATCTCCATCTCAGCACCTTGCTGGGCAGTTCTGGACCACGAGCTTACTTTTAATCCATTTATTGCCTCCGAAACCATTCCTTAAAGATTGCGAGGTGTTAGGGGTGCCGAGTCAGCATCTCTCCAGCCCCATGGGCTGTCCTGGCTCCTGGGCACCTCGTGGGGCTCCATTTGAGGTGCCAAAGCTCTGGAATGCTCTGATATTGTAGTTATGTGGAACAATCTCCATCACCTACGAGCTCACACACCCTTGCACCTCCAGCTGGCACCACCAGAAGCACAACAGCCTCCGTGGTGTTGGCAGAACCTTTGCACCAAGTGATTGGAAACCATCTAGAATTTGTGCGTGGCCCCTCGGACCTCCTGGTGGGTGGGCACGAGCAGGGATGGAGGCTTGGGGAGCCCGGGTCCCATCCTCACCTTGCTCCCAGAGTCCCAGCCAGCACAGTTTTGCCCTGAGATTGAAGGATACACACTCGGTGCCCTTTATTTGCAAGAGCCTTGAAAAATATAAGGTTGTACGGGACTGCTGATGATCAGGTGATTTTTTGTGTATTTTTTTTTTTGGAAAGGAGGGGACGAAGTGAGGTACACAGCATGTAGCAGGTGTCTGGAGCGTGTTGCCGTGGGAGGTGGATATTGCAGCAGGTTCAGGAAGGGATTAAACAAATCCAAAGCAACCAACCCATAAAAGTTGGTTCCTTGGAGGACACCTCCCTGCTGATGACCCTAATGCAGGGACCGGGTGCTGGGGGGCACCTTGAGTTGGACTTTCCATGCTTTTCAGGATTTGGACCCAATGATGCTTGTGAGTCCCTTGGCACATTCTGTGATTCAAAGAACTTGCCTGAAGGTCTTCTTGACCTTGAGTTTCCTTGAGGTCTTCTTGACCTTGAGCTTCCTTGAGGTCTTCTTGACCTTGAGTTTCCTTGAGGTCTTCTTGACCTTAAGCTTCCTTGAGGTCTTCTGGACCTTGAGTTTCCTTGAGGTCTTCTTGACCTTGAGTTTCCTTGAGGTCTTCTTGACCTTGAAATACCTTGAGGTCTTCTTGACCTTGAGGTTCCTGGAGGTCTTCTCCCAACAACCACTGCCATAAACCTCAAGTATTTTTTTCCACAGCTTCTTTAGGAAGCTTTGTGAGCATCGGTCCCCTTCCACCAAACCTACCAAGGCTTGCCCGCCGTGGAGGGGACGCTGCAGTCGTGGCTCTGGGTACAGCACGATAAGAGAGAGCTGACGCCTTTCCCTTGAGAAGAGGCTGAGTGTCACGAAAGAGGAGGCACGTGCCTTCACGTGCGTTGGAGAGGGAAAAGGGATTAAGCAATTCAACGCAGTCATAATTTCAGGGCTCAGAAGCCTCATTAAAATTAGCTTTGACAGAAGCTTAATTTTATTGCCACTTGCTTGAATAAATTCTTTGAGGTCTATCCTATTAGGAAGATTTGTTTTCTTCTCCCGAAACCAGCATCTGATCTGAATTTTATTAACGCAAGCGCCTTAATGTGTACGTAGGGCTTGTTAATGCGGCAGCTTAGAGAACTGCTCAGGAGGAAGTTATTTCTCCAGATGTTTGCCGTTACGTTCTGCTGCGGATCAAATGTCTAATAATTCGCGCGGCGCACGCGGCGCCGCCTGTTTTGCAAACGAGCCTGACGATTTGCACGGCCCTCAGCGGAGATAAAGGCAAAAAAAGACCTTTCCTGTGCTCCCCGAGCAAATACCGGCCGTAAGTAGGAGCAGTATCAGACCGCGTTGCCCTTCGGCAAAGATTAATAACGTGGCTAACGAGCGCGGGAGGGGCACGGCGTGCTCATGGTACAACCAACTGCGATGTGGTAAATGAGGATGTGCCCCAAAAAAGGCTTTTTTTGGCACTCGCCCCTTCCACCTGTGTTGGCTTTGGCCAACGGAGCAGCAGGGCTATTAGCGGGAGGAGGGGGAGCGATGTTGGTGAATATCCATAACCCCTGCCCTCTGCGTGGGGCTGTTGTTATAAATCCCATCCCATCCCATCCCATCCCCATCCCATCCCCATCCCACTCTACTCTACTCTACTCTACTCTACTCTACTCTACTCTACTCTACTCTACTCTACTCTACTCTACTCTACTCTACTCCACTCCACTCCACTCCACTCCACTCCACTCCACTCCACTCCACTCCACTCTATTCTACTCTACTCTACTCTACTCTACTCTACTCTACTCTACTCTACTCTACTCTACTCTACTCCACTCCACTCCACTCCACTCCACTCCACTCCACTCTACTCCACTCTACTCCACTCTACTCCACTCTACTCTACTCTACTCTACTCTACTCTACTCTACTCTACTCTGCTCTACTCTACTCTACTCCACTCTACTCTATTCTCTTCCATCATCTGTTAAACACCCAATTAATGACTCAAAACTTGATGTCAGGATATAGGCACAAAGCCCAGCCCGACAGGGTGCCCATCTCTGTGGATGGGCTTCATGGATCCTAAATCTTCGTTGATCCTAAAGGCGATGGGACGTTAATAAGGGCACGTGCGCGTCGGCAGTCGCTGTTGTAACCCCTTGTTCACCATTACTGTATTGCAGTTCGCCGCCCTCCGGAGTGTTTGAGAAAGAATATGACATTTATCGGGATTACAATGCGGAAGGCCAACTCCTCCACTACAGGTAGCCGAAATTTCCCTCCTGTACCGGGGTTCGGGTCCGAAACGTGGCCTCCGCAGCGCGGCGTGGGGCATGGGCAGCCTGTGGGGAAGGGGCTGCAATTATCTTCTAGTTCTCCTCCCCGTCTCCTTCCCTCCACCTGCTGTGGTTTTTGCTTTATGACCGCCCTTAATAAGGGATTCATTTTGGTGTTATTTTGGTGTTTATTTTGGAGCAGGGGCGCCGCGTGCCCTTTCTGCAGCTCGGTGCCGTCTGCGCTGCTCTCTGAGCACTGGACCACGGCCTGGCTGCTTCAAAATTTCATAAAACGGCGTTTTAATAATTTATTTTCATTCTCGTGGACGAGGAAGGCATTTCAGGCAGGCACAAGAGAAGTCGTGGGGTCTGATATGGGGTTGGGGGTGCAGGCGGGACCCTCCTGGTCCATCCCAGCGCATCCCAGCGCAGCAGGCGATGTCTCGGATGGCTCTCGGCACTGCAACCACATTTAGGCTCCTTTCTGGGATTTCTACATGGCTGTGGGCACACATTTCACCTATTTCTTGCTTGTCAGATGGGCGTCAGCGTTCTCCTGCTCGGATCGGGGTCGGGGTTTCAGGCGATCGCCGGGCTGAGGAAACTGCCCCAGGGCTTCCCTGGACTTAGGCTGGTGGGGGGGGACACGGAGCGCTCGTGGGGACGTGGAGAGGTGGCAGGGACGTGGAATGGTGATGGGAACGTGGAGCAATAGAGCGGTGATGGGGACACGGAGCAGTGATGGGGACACAGAGCAGTGATGGGGACACGGAGAGGTGATGGGGACACGGAGAGGTGATGGGGACACGGAGCAGGACGGGGCTGTGGTGCTGGATCAATGCCACAGCCAGGGACAGGACCCGATGCATTTTCCTGGGGACAGCACCCCCACTGCGAGTGCCACCCCCTCTCCTGCTGCCCCCGCCCTCTCCCCATCGATTAAAAAAAGAAATTTCACCCCAATCAGTGCGCGCGGCCCTGTTTGTACCCGCGCCCGCCTCACTGCAGGGGACGCCTCCATCTCCCCGACCTCAGCCTGGAAAAATCCCACAGACAGCCCTCGCCACCCCCCCCAGCTGCAGCCAGGAAGCTAATTAGCAGCTTTGGTTAATTAGCTGAGAGTGGGCTTCCTTCTGGAGGAGCCGGTCTCAAGTGCCCCCTGCCTGCGGGCTGCGGGGAGGTGGGAGCGGGGCTGGCGCAGCCTTGGGGAGGGGGGCTCCTGGCCCGAGCCCCTCCTGCGGGCTCCAAAATCGGCGTCGGGGCTCAGCACCCTGGGGTGCGCGGATCCGCTCGGGTGGGAGCAGGAGCTGAAATCCCCGGCTGGCTGCGGGAACGCGTTGCCAGCTCACCGGGACCCCGAGCACGGCTCCCCGCGGCGCTGCGCCTCTAGGAAATGTCACCGCCACTCCCTGCCTTCTGCTGCCAGCTCCTCTTCATCACGACGAAGGCTCCTCCACCTCCCCTCTCACATAAGAGCCAGGAGCAGCCACACGAGCCCGTTTCAGCGTTTCCTTCAAAACCCAGAGCCCACAAAAATCCTTTTTCCCCCGGATTTCTGGTCCCCGGTGCAGGTGAGGGGTGGAAGGGCTGCGGACCCGTCCACAGGTCCAATGAGCTCGTTCTCCAGAAATTGGGGGATTTTTGGGGGGGTTCCTGCGAGGGAAAACTCCGTGGTATTGAAGGGGGGTGAGGGACGGAGGGCTCGTTATCTCCTCCTCCTGGCTTGGCTCCCGCTGCCGCTAATTGGAGCGGACGCCACGGGAGACGGGAAGCGGCGGGCGGGGGAAATATTGCACGGAGAAATTCGGGTTCTGCAGCCCCGAAGGCAAAAGCGCCATCCAAAAACGCACCGAAAAGGTGCCCCAAATGTCGCAGCCTGCTCCTTTCATTCAGGGGAAGGCTTGGCAGGGCGGCGCGCTCACCCCAAGGCAAAAATCTCCCTTCTTTTCATTTAACTCCGGCGGTTCTTCGGAGTTTTGTGGTTTTTTTTTTTTTGGCAGGGAGCTTCGTGCTTGCTTTGCTCGCAGGCCTCGAAGCTGCAGCAGTATTTTAGGCAGGGAACGAAGCCCCGGGAGACCTCGGGCACCCTTGGAGCGAGCCCTGCAGTCGGCAGATGGGCTGGAGGCTGGGCCAAACCCGAGCGCGGGCGGCGAGATGAGCCCCGTCCCTGCCTGTCCCCGGCCCCCGACCGCTGCTGACACCCCTCCGGTGCCGTTCCTGCTGCTTCTTCCCCGTCGCAGGGATGCACCACGCCGTGCCAGGCAAAGCTGAGCGCCGAGGCGAGAGCGAAAGCCATGTGCACAGCAGGGGAGGCGAGGAGGAGGAGGAGGAGGAGGAGGACGCGGAGAGGCCGGGGGGCTCGGAAACGCACGGCAGAGGAGGCGAAACGCCGTTTGCGCTCCCCCGAGGTTTGCAGAGGAGCCCGGTGCTCTCGCATTTTGGGGCAAAATGCACTGATGCAGCCCCTCGCCGGACGGTGGGTGCTGGCCTCACCGGGTCTGAAGCACCCTGGGATGGCAGCCCTGCCGAAATGCCCGCGCCCGGTGCAGGGAGCCGAGTCGCCGCCCTTCCAAACGCCGTCGGCAGCGAGCGGGGATGTGAGATCTCCATCAGGATCTGAGCTCCGGGGTATTTGTAAGTGTAGCTCTTGTGTCTGCACGTCCTTGGGCACGGCAGATAAGGAGCAACGAAGTCTTGGGGGGGGTCGCATTGGAAAGATCTCCAAAGGGAGAGGGGACGGCGAGGACGGTTCTGCCTGGGTTCACCCTCCTCTGGGTGAGAGCACCACCGCGCACGAACCACGTGGGAAGCTGATTTATGTGAATTAGTGCAACTTAAGGGCTTTTTTTTCCCTCCGAGAGGTGAAAAGGCATTTAATTCTAGAGTGAAATTACTGGCCCAGGCTGAGTAACACCAGCACGAGCAGAGGCAGCGCGAAGAGATGCGCGTGTCGGGGTCGGTCTTGCTTTTGGGTGTTGCAGGACAGAAATGGCAGCAGTTTTGGTGCAACGCCCGGTGCTGCTGGCAGCATTTGGGGCAACGGCACCGGTGCCAGTGGCTGCAGGGGAGGAAAGGGAAGGTGGGGAAGGTCGGTGGTGCTGCTACAGCAGCCCCGCTGCGGTCCGTGCTGGTGTTCCCTGGCGCGGCGCTGATTTTAACGTCGCTGCCGACTGATTTCACATAAATTGGTTTTTCTGGTAGAATTTAGAGGATTTTGGGGGGGCATTTTGCAATGGGGTTGCGCATGGGGTTGTAAGCGCAGCCGTGCTGGTGCCATAATTCAAGGGGAGAGGAGCGAAGGGGAACCAGGACGAGCAGAAACACTCGCGGAGCCGACGGGTGGCCCCAGCTGCGGGCATCGGTTTGGGCACGATTCGTGGAGCCGAGCCATGCCTGCGAGCACCAAAAACAGGCACTTTTTCTAGCAAAACCCTGCGAGGAGCCGGGCACGGCCCCATGCTGGCCTCTCCTCGCCATCAGGATCATTTCCACTTATCGCCGTCACCGAGCCGCTCGTGGGCACAGCGGCTGCAGCGATTTAGCCACAAAAAAAAAAAAAAAAAAAAAAAAGGCAAAAAGCCCTTTTCCGAGCATTCCTTTTACAGGCAGAAAATTAAATTTAGCCCGTGGTGATGCTTTCTAGTGCTCAGCAATAACCCCGGATGGCACGGTGGAGCTCTGGGGTTATTGCTTGCTGTTCCTACTCTGATTTACAGCTCTCGGGGGCTGGGGGACGTGAGGCGCCGCGCCGCGGTCTGCTCGGTGGGGTTTTTATTCCTACCCGCTGCTGCTGAAATAGGGGTGAAATAGGGGTGGGGGCTGAAAATGTGGGAAATGGGAGAGGCGTTTCACTCTCTGGTTGCGGTGCCTGTGGGATGGAGGCGGGTTGGATGTATGGGGGCAGTTTTGGAGGCTTCCCTCTGTGAGAGCACCCCGGGGACCTGTCCCTGTCCGGGGATGGTCCCTGCACCTCGGTGGCACCTCTGGTGCTGCTGGGATCTGCCCATGTTTGACGTCCTCAAACACATCAGATCTGCCCCAAAGGCAGGTTTCTCTATCGTGAGCTTCCTTTTTAGCAGAGCTTTCAACCCCAAAGGCACCAGGACACACGGTGGTGATGCTGGGGGTGAGGAACCAAGTAGGGCTCCGTCCCGTTCCCGACTCGATGTCGTGTAACGGGGGGGCTTCTGGAAGCCCCGGCTGGCACCAGGCTCTCCGAGACCCTCAACCGGGCCCCCATCTGCGCTGGCTGCAATCCAGCTTGAAGGCTGCAGCTAAAAAGCTGCAGAAACGCCGTGCAGATGAAAGCAGTCAAGAAGTTTTCAGCACGAGCATTGCGTGCAGGGTGCTGGTCTTGCTCTAGGAGCCCAGCGGGGCACGGCACCCATCTATAAACGCCCCAAAATTGCCCCAGCTGCTCTGGTGCTGCCAGGAGGTGCCCCCCGTGGTTTCAGAGCATGAGGACGCCGGTGGCACACGCAGGGGTTCATTCACGCACTCGGTGCTCCCCGTTATAAAAACCCTGAGTTTGGGTGTCGTGGTCCTTCCCGGAGCTTCTTCGTGCTGTGCCCTAGGCCGTTTGTTGGTTTTTTTCAGAGTTTCAGTGGAAAACTTCAGGAGGGGGGCGAGGCTGGGGTTTTTGTTGGCGGGGAGGGCGCACGGAAGGAACAGGGCCGGGTGGGGACAGAGGGGACAATGCCCAAGCAGGGGGCTGGAGGAGAAGGAGGGGGACACCGGGAAACCAAGGAGGGGGCCGGGTGGAGGAGGTGGGATGGGGATGCGAGGAGGGGACGTCCAACCGTGGTGTGCACGGCTCTGGGACGTGGAGCTGTGCGCCATGCCCTGGGCTGTCCAAGATGTTTGGGCTGCCCCCCACCACCACAGGCACCCTCCTCACCCCCTGACCGCTGTGTTTGCCCCCCCAGGACATCGTCCCTGCGATGGAACGCCGGCACCAAGGAGCGGATGCTGATCAAGGTGACCGACCGCGAGCCCAGCTTCCTCATGCACCAGGGCAACGGCTACGCGCCCGACGGCCAGCCGGGCACCCGCTCGCGCCGCCCCTCGGGGGGCCAGCAGTCCCCCAACCTGCAGACCTTCACCCCCGAGGCCGACAACTCCGTCTTCTTCCCGGAGAGGAAGCCCTCGCCCTTCTTGAAGAGGGCTGAGCACGTGGGCAGCTGCTCGCCGCTGCTGGGCCGGGGCGACTCCTTCTGCTCCCCGCTGCAGACGCAGCACCGCAAGCACTCGAGCGAGTCGCAGCCCTCCTCGCCCCGCTACGCCTACGAGCCGCCGCTCTACGAGGAGCCCCCCATGGAGTACCAGGCGCCCATCTACGACGAGCCCCCCGTGGACATGCAGTACGAAGCCAGCGGCAGCTACAAGGCCGGCTCGCCCCAGAAGTCGCCCATCCGCAAGCCTCACCCCTTCCTCCAGTCGCCCAAGCAGGGCTCCAACTCGCCCTACCAGCAGCTGGTGCTCACCAAGCAGAAGTGTCCCGACAGGTTCATGAGCCTGGAGTACAGCCCCGCGGGCAAGGAGTACGTCCGGCAGCTGGTCTACGTCGAGCAGTCGGGCTCCAGCCCCAAAATGAAGACGGGGCTGCGCCACAAGTACTCGCCCAACCCCATCGGCGGCTCCTACTCGCTGCAGCACAGCCCCTGCCTGCTCCGCGACCAGCGCCTGGATGTCAAATCGGGCGACTACAGCAGCATGGAAGGACCCGATTTCTGCCCCGGGCAGCCGGCGGGCCAGGCGGCCCCGGGCGAGGACTCTATGTCGTGGTCCAGCCAGCAGGACACCATGTCCTCCACCGGCTACTCGCCCTCCACCAGGAAAAGGAAAAGCCGCAAGCCCTCGCTGCCCCACGAGCCCAACGCCTCCTCCACGGACGGTTCGGGGGACCGGGAGGCCCTCGGCGAGCAGCCGGCGGCAGGCGAGGATCGTGCCGTGCCGGCGCGCTCGCAGATGAACCGGACGGAGAGCAAGGCGGCGGAGGCGGAGGCGGCGCGGGGCTTCCCCGAGCCCTTCCTGGCGCAGGCACGCCTGGCGTGGGAGGCTCAGCAGGCTCACTACCACATGAAGCAGAGGAGCAGCTGGGATTCCCAAAAGGACGGCTCGGGCTACGAGAGCGACGGCGCGTTGCCCTTGCCCATGCCGGGCCCGGTGGTGCGAGCCTTCAGCGAGGACGAGGCGCTGGCCCAGCAGGACAACAAGCACTGGAAGAGGAACACCTTCGAGAAGCTGGGCTTCCCCCAGATCCTGCTGGAGAAGAGCGTCTCCGTGCAGACCAACCTGGCATCCCCCGAGCCCTACCTGCACCCATCTCAGGTAACGACCCGGGGGCGTCCCTGGTGGTTTTGGGGGCGTCCCTGGTGTTTTGGGGGCATCCCCGGTGGTTTGGGGGTGTCCCCACACGTCCCACGGACCCTCCATCCTTTGGGTGCCGCTGCAGCCTTGGCAGGCCAACCATGCCTGGCATCCCCACCACGTTCACGGTTAAATAAAGCTCATTTTCGTTGTAAAGCAGGTTTAAACCCCATATTCCACCTCAGATCCAGCAGGACATGCCCGCAGGTGACACCACAGCCCCGGTAGCTCGAGTTCTGCGCCGTGCTGTGGCTTCAGGAGCTGCTTCTCCTCCAACAGCTCCCGTGCCAGAAACCAGGGTTTGGCCGGCGATTTCTTCGGGGCCGTAGCAGCTGAGATGAGGCAGAACCCAGGGTAGTTTAAGTAAAAAAAAAATAAGTAAGTAAATTGCTCTTCTTAATTAGAACATTAGAACAGGAGGACCCGTAGCAGGACCTGCCAGGGGGTCACGGCCAACTGCTGTTGGTGCTCAGCCCCTCAGGCTCTGGCTTTCCCCCCAGCTGTGCTAATTAAGGCCGGGGCTAATTGGATTCAATTGTATATAGGGAAGAAATTGTTCACGCTGAGGGCGGTGAGATGCTGGGGCAGGTTGCTGGTGCCCCAGATCCTGGGTCAGCACTGGTACCAGTAGCAGGAGGACCCAAACCAGCACCAGGTCCTCACAAGGTGGGTGCTGTGCGAGGCTAAATCCCAGGCACCCACGTCCTTCTGCATGTGGGGTGTAAGGGAAGAAAACCCTATCTGACAACGCCTTTTAGGGTCCCACCTGCTCCTGGTGTCCACGAGGACGTGTCTGGCTCCCAAAGTCACTTGTCCCCAGCCTGCTGCTGGGCCACCAGCCTCCTCCCGGGCTTGGGGACACCAGAAAACCGTGTGTGAAGGTGGCTCTGTGGATATGGGGCTGGCCACCATCGTCTGCCGTCCACGGTGGGTCGGGGCGCACCGCTAATAACCCTGTCCGGCCGTTCTCTCCCAGTCAGAAGACCTCGGCGCCTGCGCCCAGTTCGAGAGCAGCAGGCAGACCAGGAACATGATGCCCAGCGCCAGCTGCGTCTTCCCCACCTTCAACCTGCGGAAGCCCTCCTCGGAGACGGACATTGAGAACTGGGCCTCCAAGCACTTCAACAAGCACACGCAGGGGCTCTTCCGCAGGAAGGTGTCCATCGCCAACATGCTGGCCTGGAGCAGCGAGTCCATCAAGAAGCCCATGATCATGACCAACGACCGCAACGTCAAGAAGGAGGCGTGCGAGATATTTAAACTGATTCAGATGTACATGGGGGACCGGCGGGCCAAGACGGACCAACTCAACGTGGCCTTGGAGATCGCCACCAAGGGCTGGAGCATGCAGGGCCTGCGAGACGAGCTCTACATCCAGCTGTGCCGGCAGACCACCGAGAACTTCCGATACGAGAGCCTGGCCCGGGGCTGGGAGCTCATGGCCATTTGTTTGGCCTTCTTCCCCCCCACCCCCAAATTCCATTCCTATCTAGAAGGATATATTTACAGGCACATGGATCCGGTGAACGACACCAAAGGTAAGAGGCAAACCGGTGCCGTTGGCCGATGGCGCACCCCATTCCTTGGGTCTGTTTTTTTTTTTCCTCTCCCCGTCGCATTCACGCACGTCGTGTCCTTGATGAAACGTGGGTGAGAAACTCGGCGATAGCATGCCAGGAGGTGCAGTGGTTGCGGGGCTGGCCTTAGCACCAACCCTCTCCTCTGGGCGCACAGCAACCCAGCACGAGGCCCGGCACGAAGCGAGCTTGGACACCTCCGCTCACGGCGCGGGCTCGGCCGCCCCCGAGGTGCTGGGTGGGCATAAGCCAGGGGGGTCCTGTCAATTTGTGTGGCCCCCATGCTCTGGTTTCACGTTCCCTCTCCGTGATTCAGAGCTCCGTGGGCTCTGGGATGGCCGCATCCTGAAGATGCAGCAAGTCCATCTCCTTGTAAGCAGGGACGTGGGGGAGCTCCCCCGGAGCCTCCTCCTCTCCAGGCCGAGCAGCCCCAGCTCTCGGGGTCTCTCCTCGTGGAAGGGGGGCTCCAGGCCCTGCCACCCCTCATGGGCCCTGCGCTGGGCTCTCCCCAGTGTGCCCAGTGCTCTCCAATATATGCCCAGGGCTTGATTCTACTGGGGCTCAGTGCTCACCCCGTTTTCGATCCACCTCACTGCCTGGTCATCGAACCCATACTTAACACCCTCTCTATAAAAACCTGAACTGAAAAAAAGGCAGACAGATGACATCCACCACATCCATCTCCACGACGAGCCCCTTGGGGCTCTACATGGGGACAAAACCCCCCGTTGGGGCACGGCGAGGGGCCCGCGGCCACCACCAGCACCCGCAGCAGAGGCACCAAGCTCACTTCACCCCGCGCCACGCGCTGGCTTTGCTGTGCCACCCAGCGGAGACGCTGCCCGTGCCCGCACCACGCGTCGGCCTCACGCCGCCCCGCTCAGCCACGGCACTACCGAACGCGCCCTCGGCCCACCGGGGCGCTCACCGGAGCCCGTGGGAGCGGGCAGGTTTGAAAGGCCCCTGCCCGTCCAGCCATTTTGTTGTTTTGTTCCATTTTTATTCACTTTGTGTTGTTTCATTGTTATTTTGTTTCCTTTTTTGTTGGTTTTTTTTTTAGGTTTTATTTCATATTTTTTTAATTTTCAATTTTCCTCCACGTTTTGTATTTGTTTTACATTTTTATATTTATTTTTATATTATATTTTTATATTTTTATTTTATTTCATTTTGTTTGATTTTTATTTATTCTTGTTTGTTTTTAATCATTTTTCATATTATTTTGTTTTTACATTCGATATTTTATATTTTTATTTTGACTTATTGCATTTATTTTTATTTGCTTTTTTCTATTTTTTTAATTTTACTTTTTTATTTTTCATTCCGTTTTATATTTCATTCCGTTTTATATTTCATTCCGTTTTATATTTCATTCCGTTTTATATTTCATTTCGTTTTATTTTCTTTTGTTCCATTCTGTTGTCTTCATCGCTTTGTTTGTTTCCCAGTGACACAGCACATTAAAGAGGTCCTGGAAAGGAACAGTAAGAAGAAATCCAAATTGAGAAAGAAACCCAAGCCCTATATCGAAGAGCATGATGGTAGGGGTCGTGTCACCGCTCGCTTGGGGCCCCCCTCTCTCGGCCCTCGTAGCAAAGCTGCTGCTTTTCGGCTTTCACCCCCCCACTCCCCAGCTCCCCCTGGGCTCTGCTCGCTGCGTAGGTGCTTGGAGGGGCTGCGCTGCACGGGGAGCGGGGAGGAAGGGGCTCGGGGACCCCCCCGAGTGGCCGGGAGTCCCGAGTCTGCTCTTTGATGGTTGGACTTGATGGTCAACTGATGATCTGCGTTGACGGTTGGACTTGATCATCAACTGATGATCTTCATTGGTGGTTGGACTTCATGATCGATTGATGATCTTCATTGACAGTTGGACTTGACCAATTGGTTTATCTTCATTGACAGTTGGACATGATGATCAATTGGTGATCTTCACTGATGGTTGGACTTGATGATCAATTGGTGATCTTCACCAATGGTTGGACTTGATGACCAATTGATGATCTCAGTTGACGGGTGGACTTGAAGATCGATTTGTGATCTTCAATGATGGTAGGATTTGATGATCAGTTGGTGATCTTCACCGATGTTTGGACTTGATGACCAATTGATGATCTCAGTTGATGTTTGGACTTGAAGATCGATTTGTGATCTTCATTGACAATTGGACTTGATCAGTTGGTGATCTTCATTGACAGTTGGACTTGATCAATTGGTTATCTTCGTTGACGGTAGGACTTGATGATCAGCTGATGATCTTCACCGATGGTTGGTCTTGATAACCAATTGATGATCTCAGTTGATGGTTGGACTTGATGATCAATTGGTGATCTTCATTGATGGTTGGACTTGATGACCAAGGTCATCAAGTCCCCAGTGGGCATAGGTGTCACCATGCGATGGCTTGTGCCGGCATCACCACATCTCAGTGCCATCATAGCTGGCGTCAGGACAGGGGGACTCCCTGGTCCCCACACATGGGGGGCTCCAGAAAACCCCAGAGAAACCCATGGCTGCCTTTGGCAGTGGCATCCAGGGATGGAGGCAAACGGTGACCTCAGGTTGGGTTTAATCACGACATTTTTGGGGGTGTCAGGATGGTGGAGGGGTAGCAATGCCAACGAGGAGCTGACCACAGGATCTTCTGAAGGATGACTTTGTTCTCTGCTTTGCACAAATATAAAAATAAAAAATAAAAAATAGATAAAGTAACAAATATATAAACTAAGAATAATAAAAAATAAATTCAAAATATTTTTTAAAAAGGGATTTTGCCCAGAGGAGGAAGCAGAAGGAGGCAGCACATTGCTTCCCCCGTCCTCATCCATGTGGATACCCAATCAAATCCCCAGGGGCTGGTTTAGAAGGATCCAGTTTGTTTTGCTCTTGGATCAGGGAAAGTTTGGGGCCACGCGTGCATCCCCGCGTGCATCTGGACCCGAAGCCATGCTCCTGCTGCTGATCCAGCGGGGTCACTGGTGGTGGTGGGGCTTGTCATATCCTGCTCTTCGGGGCCACAACGAAACCAAAGCTTCTGTCCTGGACACGGAGCTCCCGGGATGTCCCCAGAGCGGGGTCGTCCCCTCCCACTGCTCCGTGTCCACCTTGAAAGGACCCCCCCCCAGGTGATGGGGACAGAGATGGAGCCGCCACCCCCGGTGATGCCACAGTGGTGGCCCCCGGTGGCTCCCCGACGTCCTCGTGACGGCGCTCTGCTCTCTCTTGCAGGGGTGGCCATCAGCACCTATGCCAAGTACTGCTACAACAAGCTGCAGAAGGCAGCCCTGACCGGAGCCAAGAAGGTACCACCGGGCCCCACGGACGTTTTCCTGCCTGCGGTGGGGACAGGGGCAAGCAGCACCAGAGACAGGGCAGGGCGGTGCCACGGGTCCCCAAAATTCCATGGGGGAAGGTGTGGGATGGGCACGTCAACGTGAAGTGAGCACAGCCACGATCCAGGGCTCAGAGCAGAGTGGTTTCAGGAGCAAAGTGGCTCCTTCGGTCCTCGGCACTGCCTAGAGGGGAGGCACGGGGCCAGATCCAGCTTTTGGGGGGTCCCCGCGTTGGGAGGGCTGGAGGAGGTGGTGTTCCTGCTCTTCTGCATCCCACCGTGCACACATCCTCGCTGCATCGTGTCATGCGGATATCTGCTGCGTCCATCTCTTCTGCATCCCACCCTGCTCATGTTCTTCGTCCTCCTCCTCCTCCTCCTCCTCCGCATCCTGCTGTGCACGACCTCTGTGTCCATCTCCTCCTCTGCATCCCACCACGTCCTCTGTGTTCACCCCCTCTTCTGTGCCTCGCCGTGCTCATGTCTTCCGCACCCATCTCCTCCTCTGCGTGGGGCCCCACGCACGCATCCTCCGCGTCCTCCTCCACCTCTTTGTCCCACCACGCCCGTATTCTCTGCGTCCATCCCTTCAGCATCCCACCACGCTCAGGGTTCAAGGTCTGCAGGTTCCTCCCAAATCAGACTCAAAGGTCCACCCGGTGGGACTGGCACAGCGCAGGACCCCCTGTTCCCATCTCACGTCCCCCGGCCAAGCCCCACGTGCGGGGACAACGACCACAGGGCGGCTGCTCTGTCTCCCGCAGGGCCTGAAGAAGCCGAACATCGAGGAGATCCGCCACGCCAAGAACGCCGTCTTCAACCCCTCCATGTTCGGGAGCTCCCTGCAGGACATCATCGCCATGCAGAAGGAGCGCTACCCCGACCGGCAGCTGCCCTGGGTGCAAACGCGCCTCTCCGAGGAGGTGCTGGCGCTCAACGGGGACCAGACCGAGGGCATCTTCAGGTACGGCCCCGTGTCGCGCGCGGTGGGGGTCGTCACCACCCCACGGGTGCCCTTCTCCTCCCTCGGGGGTGAGGAGCAGCCCCCAAGCTTCTCCTTGCTCCAACCCACACAGGGTCCCCGGGGACATCGATGAGGTCAACGCGCTCAAGCTGCAGGTGGACCAGTGGAAGATCCCCACGGGCTTGGAGGACCCCCACGTTCCCGGTAGGGGCCGGGCGGGCGTGTGGGGGAGCGTGGGGTAGGGGCAAAGCTGCAGCCCCGTGTCTCACGGCTGCCCTCGTCCCGCAGCGTCCCTGCTGAAGCTGTGGTACCGGGAGCTGGAGGAGCCGCTGATCCCCCACGAGTTCTACGAGCAGTGCATCACCCACTACGAGAACCCCGAGGCAGCCATCGCTGTCGTCCACTCTCTGCCCAGGATCAACAAAATGGTGCTGTGCTACCTCATCCGCTTCCTACAGGTAAGAAGGACGGGGTCCCACCACTGCCACGGGCCCCGCTGATGGTTTTTAGGGTGGTGGCGCGTGGTTTTGGGCTCCCCCCTTGGTTCTTCACTCCCATCTCATCCAAGGAGCTCACCCCCGTGCTCCTCTTCCCCAGGTGTTCGTGCAGCCGGCCAACGTGGCCGTCACCAAGATGGACGTCAATAACCTGGCCATGGTGATGGCCCCCAACTGCCTGCGCTGCCAGTCGGACGACCCGCGGATCATCTTCGAGAACACCCGCAAGGAGATGTCCTTCATCCGGGTGCTCATCCAGCACCTCGACACCAGCTTCATGGAGGGCGTCCTATAGCAGCACGCGGGGCGAAGCCACCACCCGATCCCACCGCCACCCCGTCCACCCCGACCCGACGTGGCCGAGGAGCACGAGCCGGGTCCCCTGCTCGCTCCCGATGCTCCGGCCACCTCACTCACTGCCCACCTCCCCGCTGGACATTTTGGGGGGTCCTGGACTTGCAGCGCCCACCCAGGAGCGCCCCAGGGTGGCGTGGCTGTCGCGGGTGGTGTAGGTGGCTGTGGGCGTGGGTGCAGGTGGCAGTGGGGACCGGGGGACGGCGTTGGGGACGAGCGGGTCCTGGTTCAGCAATAACCTGTGTCCGTGGGGTCTGGCACGGCCACCGCTGTGGACCAGGTGACAGCAGAGTGGGGCGGGAGACACGACGCAGATATCTAGGTGGCACTTTGGGGACAGGAGGAACAAACGTCCCATGGACACGTGCCACGTCCCTGTGGGTGCTGGGGGCCCCCGGGTGGCTCAGCCCTCTGCCGTTGCCCACCCGGGGGTGCTGGGGGAGCTGGGCAGGCTGGTCTTGTCCCGTCCTGGTGCCCGTCCCTCGGAGCAGCGCTGGGGAGCACAACCCATCAGCACCACCAGGTCCTGAGGGACCCATCTCCATACCACCAGGTCCTGAAGGACCGATCTCACCACTACCAGGCTCTGAAGGACCCATCTCATCACTACCAGGCTCTGAAGGACCCATCTCACCACCACCAGGTCCCAAGGGACCCATCTCATCATCACCAAGTCCTGAGGGACCCATCTCACCATACATCAGTGCCACCAGGTCTTGAAGGAACTATCTCACTACCACCAGGCCCTGAAGGACCCATCTCACCACCCATCACCACCACTAGGTCCTGAGGGACCCATCTTATCACCACCAGGCTCTGAAGGACTCATCTCATCACAACCAGGCTCTGAAGGACCCATCTCACCATACGTCAGTGCCACCAGGTCTTGAAGGATCCATCTCACCATCACCGGGCTTTGAAGGACCCATCTCATCACCACCAGGTCCCGAGGGACCCATCTCACCACTACCAGCTCCCAAGGGACCCATCTCATCATCACCAGGTCTTGAAGGACCCGTGTCACCACCACAAGGCTCTGAAGGACCCATCTCACCATACATCACCACCACTAGGTCCTGAGGGACCCATCTTACCACCACCAGGCTCTGAAGGACCCATCTCACTACCACCAGGTCCTAAGGGACCCATCTCACCACTACCAGGTCCCAAGGGACCCATCTCACCACCACCCAGCCCTGAAGACCCCATCTCACCACCCTTCAGCACCGCCTGGTCCCAAAGGACCCGTCTCAGCACCCAACCACATCCCCTTGGCCCTGCTGGATCCATCCCCGTACCCATCACCTACACTCGGCCCCAGAGGACCCATCTTGGCCCCAGACATCTTTTTGGCCCTGCCTAAGCCATCATCTCCTCCTGGTCCCAAGGGGAAGAGGTGTGAGGAACCATGAGGTCCCTTGGTTTGTTGAACCCACAGCAGACCAAGGGGAGGCCTCATGGCGGCCTGCAGCTCCCTCACGAGAGGCTCTGCCCTCTGGGGACAGCGACAGGACCCGAAGGGACAGCATGGAGCTGGGACAGGGGAGGGTCAGGCTGGGGGTTAGGGACAGGTTCTGCACCCAGAGGTGGTCGGGGCACTGGGACAGGTGCCCCGGGGACGTGGTCATGGCACCAAGCCTGAAGGAGGTCAAGGAGCGTTTGGCCATGGTCTGGTTTTTGGGTGCTTCTGCGTGGAGCCAGGAGTTGGACTCGATGTGGGGATCTCCTCCTGGTCCTTCTGGAACCATCTTGGCACCCACGATCTTCTCCTGGTCCTTATGGACCCATCTTGGCACCCACAGTCTCCTCCTGGTCCTTCCAGGCCCATCTCAGCATCCATCAGCTCCCCCTGGTCCTTCTGGAACCTTCTGGAACCATCTTGGCACCCACAACCTCCTCCTGGTCCTTCTGGAACCATCTTGGCACCCACAACCTCCTCCTGGTCCTTCTGGAACCTTCTGGAACCATCTTGGCACCCACAACCTCCTCCTGGTCCTTCTGGAACCATCTTGGCACCCACAACCTCCTCCTGGTCCTTCTGGAACCTTCTGGAACCATCTTGGCACCCATCAACTCCTCCTGGTCCTTACGGACCCATCTTGGACCCCCCCACCTCCTGGTCCTTCTGGACCCATCTCAACACCCATCAGCTCCTCCTGGTCCCACCAACCCCCCCCCCAGTGCCCACCACCTCCTCCCAGTTCTCCCCCCCTCAAGGCCACCACCGCCTGTCCCCAAGGACCCCCCAACGCGTGTCCCCCCCCCCCCAGGGCCACCACGGCGTCGCCAGCGAGCAAGTGCCTTCTGCTCCATCCGGCGACCACCTTTTTTTTTGGGGGGGGGGGGGACACAACACATATTTCGGGGGGGCCCCCAGGCCAGTCAGAGTGTATAGAGCTATAAAGAGAGATATTACATAGAAACGTTTGCTAACGAGATAGTTTTAATTGCAGATGCTATTTTATCGCCGCCGCCCGCCCTCCCCCTCCTCCTCCTCCTCGCCCCGGGGGCCACCGCGTTGTCCCCAAATGGGGACACGGGGGGGGGGGGGGTCGGTGGCGGGGACTCCCCCCCCACCCCCGGCTCGGACAGAAGTTGTACAGAGATTTTTTGTAAGCGGCCGCGGTCCCCCGGGTTCGGGCACCCGGATTTCGGTCTCGTTGTTGTAAACTCTTTAATTTTATTTTATTTCGGTTTATTTTATTTTATTTTACTTATTTTATTATTTTATTTTATTTTATTTCACTTATTTTATTTTATTTGTTGAGTTTTTTTCCCCCCCTGGATTTTATATATTGATTTTCTCTTTCTTTTTTTTCCCCCCCCTTTTTTTCTCCCTTTTTTTCCCCCTTTTTTCCCCCTTTTTTCCCCCTTTTTTCCCTTTTTTCCCCCCTTTTTTCCCTTTTTTTTCCTTTTTTTCTCTTTTTTTCCTTTTTTTTTTTCCTTTTTTTTCCTTTTTTTTCCCTTTTTTTCTTTTCTTTCCTTTTTTTTCCTTTTTTTTTCCCCTTTTTATTTTTTTCTTTTCAGCGCTGCGTTTTTAATTTATTACGGTGAAAACACTTAAAAAAATAAAAAAAAAAAAAAAAAAACAAATAAAAAGGCGGAAAAAAAAAAAAAAAAAAAAACGAGAGGAACAAAACCCAAACCACTCCCAGCCCCGAGAGGGGGGGGGGCTGCGGGCGCGGAGGGGAGTGATGGGGGACGAGCGGGGGCCCCCCCCCCAGCAGATTTGGGGTGTCCCCCCCCCCCCCCCGCCGCTCGTTACCCGAGGAACTCTGTAATTACGCCGCATGGACATGTAGAGGCGACTCCATGTTGTGTGAATAAAGCTACGTATGGACACGGCCTCTCCTCTGCCCCGTTCACTCTGGAGCGGATCGACGGCCCCACATGGGAACGGGGCGCCCCGGAGCCGATATGGGGCCTCCTGGTGACCCTATAGGGCTGCCGTATAGGGCTGGGTGCCCCCGGGGGTGTGTAGGGCCGCGTACAGCCCTATAGAGGGGGGTGGAAGATGGGCCCGGGCCATATGGTCCCTATAGGGTGTGCATAGGTGTATGCGGTGTCGTCCCCTCCGACCCCACGGGATGTATGGGGTGCGTATAGGAGTGTCGGGGGGGGACGGGGAGGGTGTGGGTGTATATAGGGGCACGGGGGGGGGGTATGTGGGGGATTTGGGGGGCTCAGGGTGTGTGCGTGGGTGTCTATAGGAGTCACCGGGGGGGTGTGGGTGAATATAAGGGTCATTTTGGGGGTAGGGGGGGAGTATGGGTGCCTATAGGGCACATGGGGCTGTGTCAGTGTATATAGGGAGCATAGGGGTGTGTATAGTGTCTATAGGGGTCATGGGGCGTGTGTTTGGGTGGCTGTAGGGGACATAGTGGGGATGTGCACGTATCTATAGTGCCCAGGGGTTGTATGGGCATCTATAGGGGCACATAGAGGAGGTACATGCATATATAGGGCTGCCAATGGGCGTATTGGTGTCTATAGGGGGCATGTAGGGGGTGTGTCTGTGTCTATAGGGGGTCTACGGCTGCCTATAGGGGCATGTAGGGGGTGTGTGGGTACCCATAGGGGTGCCCAGGGACTTCCCAGCTGACTATGTGGCTCCTGGACCCCACACTGTCCCTATAGGGTCCATATAGGGTCCCTATGGGGTCCCTTTGGGTCCCTACAGGGTCCCTATAGGATCCCTTTGGGTCCCTATAGTGTCCCTATAGGATCCCTTTGGGTCCCTATAGGGTCCTTATGGGGTCCCTATAGGGTCTCTATAGGATCCCTTTGGGATTCCTATAGGGTCTCTATAGGATCCCTTTGGGTCCCTTCGGATCCCTATAGGATCCCTTTGGGTCCCTTAGGGTCCCTTGGGGTCCTTATGGGGTCCCTATAGGGTCTCTTTGGGTCCCTTTGGGGTCCCTATAGGGTCCCTTTGGGTCCTTTTGGGTCCCTATAGGGTCCTATAGGATCCCTTGGGGTCCCTATAGGATCCCTTTGGTTCCCTACAGGGTCCCTATAGGGTCCCTTTGGGTCCCTTTGGCTCCCTATAGGACCCATTTGGGTCCCTATAGGGTCCCTATAGGGTCCTTTTGGCTCCCTATAGGATCTCTATTGGGTCCCTTTGGGTCCCTTTGAGTCCCTTTGGGTCCCTATGGGGTCCCTTTGGGTCCCTATAGGGTCCTTATGGGATCCCTACAGGGTCCCTATAGGATCCCTTTGTGTCCCTTTGTGTCCCTTCGGGTCCCTATAGGATCCCTCTGGGTCCCTTTGTGTCCCTTTGGGTCCCTACAGGCCCCCTACACCCCCCATTCCCCGGCCCCCAACTCCCCGGCCCACAGTTTCCCCCCGGAGGCCCATTTCCGGCGCGCCACCCGGAAGCTGGCAGAGGAAAGGAGCCGGAAGAGCAGAAGCCGGGAGGGGAGGGGGGCACTTCCGCTTCCGGTTGTCCGCCGCCATAACGGGTCCGGGCGGCGCCATGAGGCCGGGGCTGCTGCGGGCCGCGGCCTGCGGGTACCGCCAGGGGCAGAGCCCCGCGCCCGGCACCAGGGAGTATTTCTACTACATCGACCACCGCGGGCAGGTTTGGGGCAAAACCGGGCGATTTTGGGAGTTTTGGGGCTGGGGGGGTTGGGGGGGGTGAGGGGAGAACGGGGGGAGTTGGGGGGGGTGGAGGGGAATAGGGGGAGTTGGGGGGGGGGCACCAGGGAGTATTTCTTCTATATCGACCACCAAGGGCAGGTTTGGGGCAAAGCCGGGCGATTTTGGGAGTTTTGGGGTTGTGGGGGGGTGGGAGGGAAAAGGGGGGGGGTGGGGGGAAAATGGGGGGAGTTGGGGGGGGTGAGGGGAGTTGGGGGGGGGGCACCAGGGAGTATTTCTTCTATATCGACCACCAAGGGCAGGTTTGGGGCAAAACCGGGCGATTTGGGGAGTTTGGGGGGTGGGGGGGGTTGGGGGGGAAAAGGGGGGAATAGGGGGAGTTGGGGGGGGTGGGGGGGAATAAGGGGAGTTGGGGGGGGGGGCACCAGGGAGTATTTCTACTCCATCGACCACCAAGGGCAGGTTTGGGGCAAAACCGGGCGATTTTGGGAGTTTGGGGGGTGGGGGGGTTAGGGGGAGTTGGGGGGGTACGGGGGCAATAGGGGGAGTGGGGTGGGGGGGGGGACCAGGGAGTATTTCTACTCCATCGACCACCAAGGGCAGGTTTGGGGCAAAACCGGGCGATTTTGGGAGTTTTGGGGTTGTGGGGGGGTGGGAGGGAAAAGGGGGGGGTGGGGGGAAAATGGGGGGAGTTGGGGGGGGTGAGGGGAGTTGGGGGGGGGGACCAGGGAGTATTTCTACTCCATCGACCACCGAGGGCAGGTTTGGGGCAAAACCGGGCGATTTGGGGAGTTTTGGGGGTGGGGGGGGGTTGGGGGAGTTGGGGGGGAACGGGGGGAATTGGGGGGAAATGGGGGAGTTGGGGGGAGTGAGGGAAATGGGGGGGGAATGGGGAAAATGGGGGAGCTAAGAGGAAATTGGGGAGAAATGGGGGGAAATGGGGGAATTGGGGGGGTCAGGGGGAATTGAAGGGAAAGGGGGGGGCGTTGGGGGAACTGGGGGGAACTGGGGCAAACTGGGGAGAGTTTGGGGGAACTGGGGGTAGCGGGGGGGGGGACCCGACGGCCCCTGGGTGGGGCTGAGCGGGTCCCGGGCACCCATGGGTGCCGTGGCGGTGCCGCAGCTCTTCCTGGACGACGCCAAGGTGAAAAACTTCATCACCTGCTTCAAAGGTGGGCGCGGGGGGCGGGGCCAACGGCTAATTAACGAGCCCTGACGCTAACGGGGTCGGTTGGCTGCTGATTAACGAGCCCTGACTCTACTGGCGGTAGTTAATCGCTAATTAACGCACCCTGATGCTAATACTGTTGGTTAATCGCTAATTAACGCACCCCTGATGCGAACGCCATTGGTTAATCGCTAATTAATGCACCCCTAATGCTGATACCATTGGTTAATCACTAATTAATGTACCTGGACGCTAACACCATTAGTTAATCACTAATTAATGCACCCCTAATGCTGATACCATTGGTTAAGCACTAATTAATGCACCCCTAATGCTGATACCATTGGTTAATTGCTAATTAATGCACCCTGATACTAACACCATTGGTCAATTGTTAATTAACGCACCCCTGACACTAACGCCATTGGTCAATTGTTAATTAACGCACCCCTGACACTAACGCCATTGGTTAATCACTAATTAACGCACCCTTACACTAACGCCATTGGTAAATCGCTAATTAATGCACCCTGATACTAACACCATTGGTTAATCGCTAATTAATGCACCCCTAATGCTAATACCATTGGTCAATCGCTAATTAATGCACCCCTGATGCTAACGCCATTGGTTAATCACTAATTAATGCACCCCTAATGCTGATACCATTGGTTAATCGCTAATTAATGCACCCCTGACGCTAACGCCATTGGTTAACTGCTAATTAACGCACCCCTGACGCTAACGCCATTGGTTAATCACTAATTAATGCACCCCTAATGGTAACACCATTGGTTAATCGCTAATTAATGCACCCCTGACACTAAAGCCATTGGTTAATCACTAATTAACGCACCCTGATACTAACACCATTGGTCAATTGTTAATTAACGCACCCCTGACACTAACGCCATTGGTTAATCACTAATTAATGCACCCCTAATGCTAACACCATTGGTTAATCGCTAATTAATGCACCCCTGATGCTAACGCCATTGGTTAATCACTAATTAACGCACCCTGATGCTGATACCATTGGTTAATCGCTAATTAACGCACCCCTGACTCTAACGCCATTGGTTAACTGCTAATTAACGCACCCTGATACTAACACCATTGGTTAACTGCTAATTAATGCACCCCTGATACTAACGCCATTGGTCAATCACTAATTAATGCACCCCTAATGCTGATACCATTGGTTAATCGCTAATTAATGCACCCCTGACGCTAACACCATTGGTTAATCACTAATTAATGCACCCTGATGCTAACACCATTGGTTAATCACTAATTAACGCACCCCTGATCCTAACACCATTGGTTAACCGCTAATTAACACACCCCAACACCAACACCGCGGGTTACATCCCTACTAAACACCCCCCCCGACCCTCACCCCGTCGCTTGATTAGCTAATTAACCGCCTCTACCGCTACCGACTGCCCGCAGACGAGCGCTTCCTCACCTTCTTCTTCGAGCGCCTGCGCCCCAACCGCAGCGGGCGCTACGAGGCCGCCTTCCCCTACCTCTCGCCCTGCGGCCGCGAGCGCAACTACGTCCGCTGCGAGGACCGGCCCGTGGTCTTCACCCGCCTGCTGCCCCCCGGCACCACCGGTACCACCAGTACCACCAGTAGCGCCACCGGTAGCACCGCCGCGCCCCAGATGCTCTCCTACTGCGGCGGCGGCGAGCGGTTGGCCGTGCCCTTCGAGCCGCCGCGCTTGGCCCTGCGGCCCGAAAACGGGCGGCTCTACCACCCGGCGCCCGCCCGCGCCGGCGGCGTGGGGTTGGTGAGCTCGGCGCTGGCCGACGAGTGGAGCCAGGCCTTCGAGTACGGGGCGGGGGCCGGGCGGCCCCCCACCCATTTCACCTGGCGGGGGGCGCGCTACGAGCTCAGCCACGAGCTGCTGGCGCTGCTGCGCGGCGATGGTGGGGGGCCAGCGGGGCGCGGGGACGCCGATGGGGTTGGGGGGGTGGGGAGGGGGTGATGGGGACGTCCCCCCCCGTGTCCCCCCGTGTCCCCCCCCCAAAACCCCCGGTGTGTGAATAAAGAGTTGAAGCAGCGTGAGGGCTCGGTGTGGTTGTGGCCGCGGCGTCGCCTCCCACGGGGTCCCCGTGTCCCCGTGGTGGCAACGAGGGGACCGAGGAGGGGGGAGGGGGGGGAAATGAGGACGTGGGGGGGTTAGGGGAAGGTTTGGGGTGTCCCCCCCCCCGCAGGTTTTGGGGTATGGGCTGCAGGTTTGCGGTTCCCTAAAAAATTTGGGGTGTCCTCTCACTAGTTTGGGGTGTTTTCCCTACATTTTGGGGTGTCCCAAACAAATTTGGGGTGTCCCCTCACCGTTTTGGGGTGTTTTCCTTACATTCGGGGTGTCCCCTCACCGGTTTGGGGCGTTTTCCTTACATTCGGGGTGTCCCATCACCAGTTTGGGGTGTTTTCCATACATTTGGGGTGTCCCGACCAAATTTGGGGTGTCCCCTCACCGGTTTGGGATGTTTTCCTTACATTTGGGGTGTCCCAACCAAGCTTGGGGTGTTCCCTTGCGGGTTTGGGGTGTTTTCCTTACGTTTGGGGTGTCCTGTCCAAATTTGGGGTGTCCCCTCACTGGTTTGGGGTGTTTTCCTTACGTTTGGGGTGTCCCGACCAAATTTGGGGTGTCCCCTCACTGGTTTGGGGTGTCCCAAACAAATTTGGGGTGTCCCCTCACCGGTTTGGGGTGTTTTCCTTACATTCGGGGTGTCCCCTCACCGATTTGGGGTGTTTTCCTTACATTTGGGGTGTCCCAAACAAATTTGGGGTGCCCCCCCTCCAGGTTTGGGGTGTCTGTACCAGGTTTGGGGTGTCAACCCCCAGATTTGGGGTGTCCCCCAGAAAATTGGGGTGCCCATAGCAGGATTGGGGTGTCTCCCCCCCAAAAAAAATGGGGTGTCCCATTTTAGGTTTTGGGTGTCCCATTTAGGTTTGGGGTGTCCCCCCCCAAAATTTGGGGTGTCCCCCCATATTTGGGGTTCCCCCCACATTTGGGGTTCCCCCACCAGATTTGGGGTGTCCCCCCCCCAAATTCAGGCCCCCCCCTCCCCCTTTTCCTGGGGTTCCCCCCCCCCAATTCCTCCAGCCCCCACCCACCACCAGGGGGCGCTCGCTTCGCCCCCTCCCCCCCCAGCCCCAACTCGTTGCTCTCCCACCTGTGACGTCAATGGTGACGTCACGGGGCGGTGCCGGAAGTGGCGGCGGGGAGGGTGAAAGCCGGTACCGAAGGGGGGGGGGCGGGGGGGGTGAACCGGGAGGGGGGGGAGGGGGGAGCCCATTTTGGGGGGGGGGGAGCCCATTTTGGGGAAGAGGAACCCAATTTTGGGGGTTGGGGGGCGGGGGGGGGCTCCCCATAGTTGGGGAGGGTCTCAGGGGGTGGGGGGGGAGGGGTCAGGACCCCCCTGATGGCGCTGCCCCCCCCCCAGAGGCCGCCATGGCCCGAAGGAGGAAACGGCGGCGGCGCGAGAGCGGGGACGGAGACGGGGACGGCGGTGACAGAGGTGGCAGCAGTGACAGAGGTAACAGAGGTGGCACCAGTGACAGAAGCGACACCAGTGATGGAGGTAATAGAGGTGACACCAGTGATAGAAGTGACACCAGTGACAGAAGGGACACCAGTGACAGAGGAGGCAGCAGTCACTCCAGTGATAGAGGTGACACCAGTGACAGAAGTGGCACCAGTGACAGAGGTAATAGAGGTGGCACCGGTGATAGAAGCGACACCAGTGATAGAAGTGACGCCAGTGACAGAGGTAATAGAGATGGCACCAGTGACAGAGGTGGCACTGGTAACAGAAGCGACACCAGTAATAGAAGTGACACCAGTGACAGAAGCGACACCAGTGACAGCAGTGACAGAGGTAATAGAGGTAGCACCAGCGACAGAGGTAGCACCAGTGACAGAAGCAACACCAGTGACAGAAGTGACACCAGTGACCGAGGCCACACCAGCAACAGCGGTAGCATCACCAGCAGCGATCCCAGCACCGACAGAGGTGCCAGCAGCGCCAGCAGTGCCAGCAGTGCCAGCAGCGCCAGCAGTGCCAGCAGTGCCAGCAGTGCCCTCAGCGCCTTCCCCTTCAGCCGCCTGCCGCCCGACTGCCAGCTCCACGTCTTCTCCTTCCTCTCCCCGCAGGAGAAGTGCGGGGCCGCGCTGGTGTGCGGCGCCTGGAGCCGCCTCATGCGCTCGCCTCGCCTCTGGCGCGTGGCCGACTTCACCGGCGCCCCGGCCGAGCACCGGGAGGACGACGCCGACGACGACGACGCCGGCGCCGGCGCCGCCTTCGCGCGCTGGCAGGGCTGGGTGCGCCGCTACGCCTTCCACCTCGCCGCCCGCCGCGCCGCCCCTCGCCTGCTCCGCGCCAGCTTCGACCTGGGCGACCGCCGAGCCGGCTGGGCCGAGTTCCTGCAGGGTTTTTTGGAGAGCGTGCGCTGCGGCGAGCTGCGGGAGCTGGAGCTCGACTGGACCCTCAGCCCCCTTCAACCCCCCGGCCCGCGCCCGCCCGCCGGTGCCAAACTGGAGCAGCTGAGCCGTTTCCAAGCGCTGCTGGAGCTGCTGAGCCTCAAGGCGCCGGGGCTGGCCCGCGCCAAGCTGCCCTTCGACTGGTCGCGGCGCTCGGTGGCCGCCCTCGGCCGCTTCCAGCACCTGCAGACGTTGGAGCTGCGTTACTTCTGGGGCTTCCGCGGCGTGCGCCCCGAGGCGCTGCGCGAGCTGGCGGCCGCCCTACCCCGCCTCAAGACGCTGGTGCTGCACCTCCTGGTGCCGGTGCAGGATTTGGGCACCTCGTACGCCTTGGAGTCGCGCTCCTTGGAGGTGCTGGACGTCTGGCGTTGCCGGGGTTTGGTTTTCGGCCGCCTGGAGCTGCCGGCGCTGCGGGCGCTGCGGGTGAGGAAGAGGACGAGGGGCTTGATCCTGCAGCGGCGCGCCCGGTTGGCGCTGCAGAGCCGCTGGCGCTGCCTCTACGCCCTCCTGCGCGCCGGCGCGCCCGGCCTGCGGCTGCTCAACAACCGCGCGCTGCTGCCGCACTGGCGCGAGCGGCCCTACGACGAGCTGGAGGCCATGCTGCGGCGCGCCTGCTACTGCCCCCGCCACGCCGACACCTGGCTGCTCTAGCGCCGGGTCCTCGTGGCCGGCGTCGCTCCGCGGTGGCCACCGGCAGTTCGAGGTGGCCATCGGCACCCCACGGTGGCCCGCTGGTGACCGTCATGCTCTGACAGTGGGTGACACACACGTGAGTGTGCACATGTTGGTGTGACCAAGCCATGGTGGCCGCCACCGTCACCCAAAGGTGACTAGGACTACCTGGTGGCCATCATCACTCTGGTGGTGGCCATCACCACGCCATCGTGGCCATCACCCCCCAGTGGAGGCCATCACCTTCCAGTGGTGGCCACCATCACCCCATGGTGGTGGCCATCACCATGCCATCATGGCCATCAGCCCCCAGTGGTGGCCATCACCCTCCAGTGGTGGCCATCACCTTCCAGTGGTGGCCACCATCCGCCCTTGGAGGTGGCCATCACCATGCCATCGTGGCCATCACCCTCCAGTGGTGGCCATCACGCCCCAGTGGTGGCCACCATCACCCCTTGGAGGTGGCCATCACCACGTCATCATGGCCATCAACCCCCAGTGGTGGCCATCATTACTCCATGGTGGCCATCACCACATCATCGTGGCCATCACCTCCCAGTGGTGGCCATCATTACTCCATGGTGGCCTTCACCACATCATCATGGCCATCACCCCCCTCCCATGTTGACTGTCACCACCCAAGGTGGCCACCACCCCCTGGTGTCCCCATGGTGGCCCTGTGCTGCCACCCAGCATCCCCAGGGGCATCGCAGTGTTTCGGGGCACCACAGAGCAGCGGGCACTCCCCCCGGCCACGGGTGCAAGCTTGGAGGCAGTAGAAGCGCCGTGACGGCCCACGGGGACACAACCCAAGACCGGTGACACGGTGACAGCGTGGGGACAGCACGGCTGGGGACGGGGAGGCTGCACGAACCCGTCCTCCCCCACCAGACAGACGCCAGCCATTAAACACACCGATTTATACCACGCCCCCACGCCTCTGCTGCCCGTGCTACAGCGCGAAGTAGTCGAGGGCGCGGTGGCGGCTCAGGCTCGTGGTCCACACGGCCTCGTCCCGCCCGGCGCCGCGCAGCACCCGCTGCAGCTCCTCCTGCAGCGCCTCCGAGCGCTCCTCGTCCTCCGGGAGGTCCTCGTCGCCGCAGAAATCCACGGGCCGCGGGTAGATGACGAGGCGGAGGGCGGCGAGCGGCGCCGTGCCCACCGCCAGCGCCTTCACCCCCCGCGAGGTCAAGGGGTTGCCAAAAAACCCCAGGTAGCCCAGGCGGGCGCAGCGGCGGAGCGCCGGCAGCAGGGCGTCGAGGTGGGCGTCCGCCAGGCGGCACTCCATGGCGTCCAGGTGGTGCAGGGCGCCCGAGGCCGTCTCCAGGAGCTGGAGGAAGGGCTGCAGGAGGTCCTCGGAGAGGTTGTTGCCGCTCACGTCGAGTTTCTTCAGCGCGGGCGCGTGGGGGCTCCGGATGAGGTAGGCGAGGTCCCCCGGGAGGAGGTGGCAGAAGGGCAGCTCCAGGCTCTCCAGCGGGAGCTGCAGGGCGCTGGGGGAGGAAGAAGGGAGGCTGTGAGGGCTCCGGGGGCAGCAAGCGGACTACAGGCTTTTTGGGGTAGACGTGGCCTACAGACGTTTTTGGGGTAGACCTGGCCTACAGACGTTTTTGGGGTAGACATGGCCTACAGGCTTTTCGGGGTAGACCCGGCCTACATGCTTTTTGGGGTAGACCTGGCCTTTTGGGTAAACCTGGCCTACAGTTTTTGGGGTCAACCTGGCCTACAGACCTTTTTGGGGTAGACGTGTCCTTTTGGGTAGACTTGTCCTACAGGCTTTTTTGGGGTAGACGCGGCCTACAGGCTTTTTGGGGTTGACCCGGCCTACAGACCTTTTTGGGTAGACCTGGCCTACAGACATTTTTGGGGTAGACCTGACCTACAGACATTTTTGGGGTAGACGTGGCCTACAGGCTTTCTTGGGTAGACCTGGCCTTTTGAGTAGACCTGGCCTACAGACTTTTTAGGGTAAACCTGGCCTACAGGCTTTTTGGGGTTAGACCTGGCCTAGACTTTTTGGTAAACCTGGCCTACAGGCTTTTTGGGGTTAGACATGGCCTAAAAACGTTTTTGGGCAGACCTGGCCTACAGACGTTTTGGGGTAGACCTGACCTGCAACTTTTTGGGTAGGCCTGGCCTACAGACATTTTTTGGGTAGACGTGGCCTACAGGCTTCTTGGGGTAGACCTGGCCTACAGGCTTTTTGGGTAGACCTGGCCTTTTCGGTAGACGTGGCCTACAAACATTTTTTGGGTAGACCCGGCCTACAGACGTTTTTGGGGTAGACGTGGCCTACAGGCTTCTTGGGCTAGACCTGGCCTACAGGCTTTTTGGGTAGACCTGGCCTACGGACGTTTTTGGGGTAGACGTGGCCTTTTGGGTAGACCTGGCCTACAGCGGTTTTTGGGGTAGACCTGGCCTACAGACTTTTTGGGGTAGACCCGGCCTACAGGCTTCTTGGGGTAGACCTGGCCTACGGCTTTTTTGGGGTAGACGCAGCTTACAGATGTTTTTGGGGTAGACACGCCCTACAGGCTTTTTGTGGTTGACCCGGCCTACAGGTGTTTTTGGGGTAGACCTGGCCTACAGGCTTTTTTGGGTAGACTTGGCCTACAGACATTTTTTGGATAGACCTGGCCTACAGGCTTTTTGGGGTAGACCTGGCCTACAGACGTTTTGGGGTAGACCTGACCTACAACTTTTTGGGTAGGCCTGGCCTACAGGCTTTTTGGGGTAGACCTGGCCTTTTCGGTAGACGTGGCCTACAAACATTTTTTGGGTAGACCCGGCCCACAGACGTTTTTGGGGTAGACCCGGCCTAGAGGGTTTTTGGGGGTAGATTTGGCCTACAAACGTTTTGTGGTAGACCTGGCCTACAGGCTTTTTGGGGTAGACCTGGCCTTTTGGGTAGACGGCCTACAGGCTCTTTTTTGGGTAGACCTGGCCTACAGACTTTTTTGGGTAGACTTGGCCTACAGACATTTTTTGGATAGACCTGGCCTACAGGCTTTTTGGGTAGACCTGGCCTTTTGGGTAGACCTGGCCTACAGACCTTTTTGGGGTAGACCTGGCCTGCAGACCTTTTTGGGGTAGACCTGGCCTGCAGACTTTTTTGGCTAGACTTGGCCCAAAAACGTTTTTGGGTAGATGTGGCCTACAGAGTTTTTGGGTAAACCTGTGCACCTTCTAAAATTTTGGGTAGACCCGCGCGGTGCCAGGAGTTGGACTCGACGATCCTCACGGATCCCTTCCACCTCGGGGCCATTCTACCCCTCCGCTCACCCCGCGGGGCGCGCACTCACCCCAGGAGCTGCCGCAGCCGCCCCGAGAGGCGGCAGGAGCCCAGGTTCAACTCCCGCAGCCGCTGCAGGCGGCCGAGCCCCTCGGCCAAGCGCCGCAGCCCGTCCTCCGCCCCCGGCCGCCGCGCGTCCACGTTGCTGTAGGGCAACCTCAAGCTCTCCAACGCGGGGAAGCGCTCGAGGCGCGGCAAAACCTCGACCAAACCCGGCAAGCCCAGGTTGTTGAAGCGCAGGTCGACGCGGCGCAAGCCGGCCGGCTCCAACGCCTCCAGCAAGGCCAACGTGGCACCCAGGGACAACTCCTCGGCGTGGAAGTCGCGGCAGCGTAGGCGCAGCGCCCCGCCGGCCCGTAGGGCGGCGCGCAGGATGGGGCCCGAGGTGCTGTTGACGAAGAGGTCGACGCGCACCTCCACCGAGGGCGGCGGGGAGCCCCGGTGTCCCCCGGTGTCCTCGCGGCGCTGCGATGACTCCAGGCAGGCCTTGGCCAACAGCACGGTCCCCGACCAGAGGCTGAGGCTGTCGGGGCCCTGCTCAGCACCGTCCTGCAGGCCCGTCACGTCCAGCACCCGGAGGCACGGCCTGGGGCTGTTGGGATGGGGTATGGGGAAGGGTTTGGGGCGGGATCGAGCTGCTCTAGCCCCAAAAAGAGGGAGCGCCAAAGGGGTATCACCTGAAAAAGGGGTATCTCCCAAAAAAAGGGAATCCCCCCAAAAAAGGGGAATCCCCCCCCAAAAAAAGGGGGAACTCAAAAAAAAAAGGAGCAACCCCAAAAAAAGGGGCAACCCCAAAAAAAAGGGCAGTCCCCCAAAAAAGGGGAATCCCCCAAAAAAAGGGGCAACCCCAAAAAAGGGGCAACCCCCAAAAAAAAGGGGCAACCCCCAAAAAAGGGGCAACCCAAAAAAAGGGACAGCCTCCAAAAAAAAGGGGCATCCCCAAAAAACAGGGGAATCCCCCAAAAAAAGGGGCATCTCCCCAAAAAAAGGGACAACCCAAAAAAAGGGGCAGCCTCCAAAAAAAAGGGGCATCCCCCAAAAAAATGGGAACCCCCCCAAAAAAGGGGAATCCCCAAAAAAAGGGGCAACCCCCCAAAAAAGGGGAATCCCCCCAAAAAAGGGGAATCCCCCCAAAAAAAAGGGCATTTCCCCAAAAAAAAGGGGCAGTCCCCCAAAAAAGGGGAATCCCCCAAAAAAAGGGGCATCACCCCAAAAAAAGGGGCAACCCCCCAAAAAAGGGGAATCCCCCAAAAAAGGGGCAACCCCCAACCCCAGAACCCAACAACCGGCCCCAAAACAAGACCCCCAAGCCCCCACTCCGCCCCCCACAAAAAAAGACCCCCCAAAAGGGGCACCCCCAAGTCCAGGCACCCCATAACGAAACCCCAGGGACCAAAAATCCCGGTGGTGCCACCAGCCCGCACCAAACACTGGCGGGGGGGCTACCACGTGCATGAACCAATCCCAATCCCAACCCCAACCCCAATCCCGATCCTGACCCCAACCCTGATCCCTTCCCATCCCAACTCCGACCCCAACCCTGATCCTAATCCCAAACCCAATCCCATCCTCTCCCAACCCCAACCCCAATCCTGACCCCAACCCTGATCCCTTCACATCCCAACTCTGACCCCAACCCTGATCCTGACCCAATCCCAATCCCATCCTCTCCCAAACCCAATCCCAACCCCAACCCCAATTCCAACCCATTCCAGACCCTGATCCTAATCCTGATCCTGACCCCAACCCCAATCCCGAGCCCAGTCCTGACCCCAACCCCAATCCCAATTACAAGCCCCAATCCCAAACCCAATCCTGATCCTGACCCCAATCCCATCCTCTCCCAACCCCAACCCCAACCCCAATCCCAATCCTGATCCTGACCCCAATCCCAACCCCAATCCCATCCTCTCCCAACCCCAACCCCAACCCTGATCCTGACCCCAATCCCAATCCCATCCTCTCCCAACCCCAACCACAAACCCCAAACCCAAACCCAATCCTGATCCTGACCCCAATCCCAACCCCAATTCCAATCCCAATCCCAACCCCGATCCTGACCCCAATCCCAATCCCATCCTCTCCCAACCCCAACCCCAATTACAAACCCTAATCCCAACCCCAATCTCAACCCCAACCCTGATCCTGACCCCAATCCCATCCTCTCCCAACCCCAATCCCAACCCCAATTCCAACCCGTTCCAGACCCTGATCCTAACCCTGATCCTGACCCCAACCCCAATCCTGAGCCCAGTCCTGACCCCAATCCCAATCCCGACCCCAACCCCAACCCCAATCCCAACCCCAATTACAAACCCCAAACCCAACCCCAATCCCAACCCCAATTACAAACCCCAATCCCAACCCCAATCCTGATCCTGACCCCAATCCCAACCCCAATCCCATTCTTTCCCAACCCCAATCCTGACCCCAACCCCAATCCCAATTACAAACCCCAACCCCAACCCTGACCCCAACCCTGATCTCTTCCAATCCCAACTCCGCCCCCAACCCTGATCCTGACCCCAATCCCAACCCCAATCCAGACCCCGATCCCAACCCCAATCCCATCCTCTCCCAACCTCAACCCCAATCCCAACCCCAATCCTGATCCTGACCCCAATCCCAATCCCAACCCCATCCTCTCCCAACCCCAACCCCAATCCCAACCCCAATCTTGATCCTGATCCCAATCTCACCCCCAATCTCAACCCCAATCCCAACCCCAATCCCAAACCCAATCCCAACCCCAATCCCAACCCCAATCCCAACCCCAATCCCGATCCTGACCCTGATCCCTTCCCATCCCAACCCTGATCCCAACCCCGATCTCAATCCCGATCCTGATCCTGACCCCAACCACGATCCAGACCCCGATCCCAACCCCAACCCCAATCCCACCCCACACCCCTCACCTCTCATCCCGCCTCATCCCGGCGGCGACGGCGAGCAGCAGCGCCTGCAGGCACCCCTTCCCCGGCGTCCTTCGGGCCCGGCGCGGGCGGCGCGGGAGGCGCAGGACCGGGTAGGGCCAGGAACGCACCAAATCCCGCAGCAGCGGCACCCGCGGCTCCGCCAGCGCCGCCTCCAGCAGCGCCGGGTACAGCTCGGCCGGCAGCCGCGGTAACGCGCCGTGGGCACCGGCGAGGCGGCGGGCGCAGAGGTGGACGAGGGAGCACACGGGCGGCATGGTGGTTGTAGGGTCGGGGGTGGGTGGGGGTCCTAAATGGGGTTTGGGAAGTGGGTTGGGGTGGGGGGAGGTAGTGTGAGGGGTGTGGGGTGGGATGCTGGTCTTGATTCCAATTCTGATCCTGATCCCGATCCCGATTCTGAGCCTGATCCCGATCCCAACCCCAATTCCAACCCCAATTCCAACCCCGATCCCGATCCCAATCCCAATCTCAATTCCAACCCTGATCCCAATCCTGCCCCAATCCCGATTCCAACCCCAATTCCGACTCCAACCCCGATCCCCAATCCTGACCCTGATCCCTGATCCCAATCCCAACCCCGATCCCAATTCCTACCCAATCCCTACTCTGATGCTGTCCCCAATCCGAACCCCAATCCCAATCCCGATCCTGACCCCAATCCCAATTCCAACCCTGATCCCAATCCCAACCCCGACCCCAATCTCGACCCTGACCCAAACCCCAATCCCAATTCCAACCCCGATCCTGATCCCAATCCCAACCCCGATCCTGATCCCAATCCCAATTCCGATCCCAACACCCTATCCCAATCCCATTTGTGATCCTAATCCCAATTCCAACCCCAATCCCAGACCCAACCCCAATTCTGACCCCGATCCCAATCCTGACCCCAATCCCAATCCGCCGGCGAGGCGGCGGGTGCAGAGGTGGACGAGGGAGCACACGGGCGGCATGGTGGTTGTAGGGTCGGGGGTGGGTGGGGGTCCTAAATGGGGTTTGGGAAGTGGGTTGGGGTGGGGGGAGGTAGTGTGAGGGGTGTGGGGTGGGATGCTGGTCTTGATCCCAATTCTCATCCTGATCCTGATCCCAATTCTGATCCTGATCCCGATCCCAATTCGGAGCCCGATCCTAATCCCAACCCCAATTCCAACCCCGATCCCGATCCCAATCCCAATCTCAATTCCAACCCCGATCCCAATCCTGCCCCAATCCCGATTCCAACCCCAATTCCGACTCCAACCCCGATCCCCAATCCTGACCCTGATCCCTGATCCCAATCCCGACCCCAATTCCTACCCAATCCCTACTCTGATGCTGACCCCAATCCGGATCCCAATCCCAACCCCAATCCCAACCCCAATTCCAATCCTGACCCCAATCCCAAATCCAACCCTGATCCCAATCCCAACCCCGACCCCAATCTCAACCCCGACCCAAACCCCAATCCCAATCCTGACCCCAATCCCAATTCCAACCCCGATCCTGATCCCAATCCCAACACCCTATCCCAATCCTGACCCCAATCCCAATTCCAACCCCGATCCTGATCCCAATCCCAATCCCAACACCCTATCCCAATCCCATTTGTGATCCTAATCCCAATTCCAACCCCAATCCCAGACCCAACCCCAATTCTGACCCCGATCCCAATCCTGACCCCGATCCCAATCCGCCGGCGAGGTGGCGGGCGCAGAGGTGGACGAGGGAGCACACGGGCGGCATGGTGGTTGTAGGGTCGGGGGTCGGTGGGGGTCCTAAATGGGGTTTGGGAAGTGGGTTGGGGTGGGGGGAGGTAGTGTGAGGGGTGTGGGGTGGGATGCTGGTCCTGATCCCAATTCTGATCCTGATCCCGATCCCGATTCGGAGCCCGATCCTAATCCCAATCCCAATTCCAACCCCGATCCCGATCCCAATCCCAATCTCAATTCCAACCCCGATCCCAATCCTGCCCCAATCCCGATTCCAACCCCAATTCCGACTCCAACCCCGATCCCCAATCCTGACCCTGATCCCTGATCCCAATCCCAACCCCGATCCCAATTCCTACCCAATCCCTACTCTGATGCTGTCCCCAATCCGAACCCCAATCCCAATCCCGATCCTGACCCCAATCCCAATTCCAACCCTGATCCCAATCCCTACCCCGACCCCAATCTCGACCCCAACCCAAACCCCAATCCCAATTCCAACCCCGATCCTGATCCCAATCCCAACCCCGATCCTGATCCCAATCCCAATTCCGATCCCAACACCCTATCTCAATCCCATTTGTGATCCTAATCCCAATTCCAACCCCAATCCCAGACCCAACCCCAATTCTGACCCTGATCCCAATCCTGACCCCGATCCCAATCCGCCGGCGAGGCGGCAGGCGCAGAGGTGGATGAGGGAGGAGACGGGCGGCATGGTGGTTGTAGGGTCGGGGGTCGGTGGGGGTCCTAAATGGGGTTTGGGAAGTGGGTTGGGTTGGGGGGAGGTAGTGTGAGGGGTGTGGGGTGGGATGCTGGTCCTGATCCCAATTCTGATCCTGATCCCGATCCCGATTCTGATCCTGATCCCGATCCCAACCCCAATTCCAACCCCAATCCCGATCCCAAGCCCGACCCTGATCCCAATCCCAATCCCAATTCCGACCCCAATCCCAATCCCAACCCCAATTCTGACTCCAACCCCAATCCCCAATCCTGTCCCCAATCCTTGATCCCAATTCCAATCCCGATCCCAATTCCTACCCAATCCCAATTCCTACCCTGATGCTGACCCCAATCCCAACCCCAATCCCAATCCTGACCCCAATCCCAATCCTGACCCCAATTCCAACCCCGATCCTGATCCCAATGCCAAATCCAATCAGGAACCCAACCCTGATCCCAATTCAGACCCCAATCCCAATTCCTATCCCAACCCCCTATCCCAATCCCATTTCTGATTGCAATTCCAATTCCATCCCCAATCCCAACCCTGACCCCAATCCCGATCCCAATTCCGCCCCCAATCCTGACCCCGATCCCAACCCCAATCCAAACCCCGATCCCAACCCTGACCCCAATCCTGACGCCAATCCCAACCCCAATCCTGACCCCGATCCCAATTCCAACCCCGATCCCAATCCCAATCCCAATCCCAACCCTGACTCCAACCGCAATCCCAACCCCAATCCCTATCTCAATCCCAATCCCGATCCCAACCCCAACCCCGATCCCTGCCCCACGGTGGGACCCCCAAAATGGGCACCAGGAGGAGGGACCCCAAATATGCCCCCCCCCACCCCAAAGGCAGCCCCCCTAAGACAGACCCCATAACAAAATGACCCCCCCAGTGGGACCCCCAACCCCTGGCACCCTGAACCCCCCCAAAAGTCACCCCATGGCCCCCCCAACCCAGAAAACCCCCAAAAAAAATCCCCCCCAAAACCCAGACCCCAAAAACTGGCCCCATAACGAGCCCCCACCCCAAAAAAGACCCCCCAAAACGGGCACCCCCGAACCCGGGCACCCCATAACGAAACCCCAGCCCCCAACCCCCCCCCCCAAAAAAAAAAGAGGCGCCCCCAAACCCTAAAACCCCCCCAAAAATCCTAAAATCCCCCCCAAAATCCTAAGACCCCCCCCCCAGCGCCCCCCTCCCCCCGCGCCCTCCTCACCCGCCTCTGCCCCGGCCCCCGCCGCGCTTCCGCGTGTGCGCGCTGCGGCCCCGCCCCTCCCCTCCGAGAACCAATCAGAAACAAGTGCCGTGACAGGATCACGCCCCATTGCTCCGAGAGACAAATACTATTGGTTAGTATGTCTGTCAATCATCTTCCCAACGTTTCTATTGGCTGAGAGCAGCGGAGGGGCGTCAGGCGGCCCCGACAGAGAGGCGGGGCCGCGCCTCGTTGCTAGGAGAAACCGCGGCGGCGCCGCCTCCTATTGGCTGGCGCCGCTGCCCGTCACCCTTTCCGGCGCTGCTATTGGACGAGAGCGGCAGGAGCGGGAAGCTCGAGCTGGGCGGGAAGCGCTGAGGGGACGGGGCCGGTCCTGAGGGCCCGGGACCCCCAAAAAGGGCTCGGGACGCCCCAAAAAGGACCCAAAACCCCCCAAAAAGGGGCTCGGGACCCCCCCGAACCCCTCATGGAGCGGCTGCAGGCGGTGAAGGCGCTGCTGAAGCGCTGGGAGGCGGCGTTCGCGCAGCAGCAGGGCCGCAAGCCCGGCACGGTGCGGCCTAAAGGGGGGGGGAGGCCTCGTTAAGGGGGTCCCCAGCCCCCAAATTGCTGGGTTTTAGCCCCAAAAATTGACGTTTCGCCCGTAGGGAGACGTGGAGGGGGCGCCGGAGGACGTGAGGCGTGAGTTGGGGGTGGGGAGGGGTTAATTGGGGGGTGTTAATTGGGGGTGGGGGGGTGGGTGAGGGGGTTTGGGGGGGTTGGGGGGGGGACTGAGGGGAATTGGGGGGGGTTAGGGGGAAAATTGGGTGGGATTTGGGGGAATTGGGGGGGGTTGGGGGGAGCTGAGGGGAATTGGGGGGGAAATTGGGGGGGATTGGGGGAAACTGGGGGAGAATTGGGGGGTTGGGGGTGTTTTGGGGGGGAATTGGGGGGATTTCAGAGGGAATTGGGGGGAAATTGGGGGGGTTGGGGGAAATTGGAGAGGGTCTGGGGGGGATTTGGGGGAATTGGGGGAGAATTGGGGGGTTTGGGGGGCGTTTTGGGGGAAAATTGGGAATTTGAGGGGGGTTTGGGGGGGAATTGGGGGGGTTGGGGGGAAATTGGGGGGATTTCAGAAGGAACTTGGGGAATTGGGGGTGGTGGGAGGGGAATTGGGGGGGTCTGCGGGTGAAATTGGGGGGGTCTGGGGGAAATTGGGGAGAATTGGGGGGTTTGGGGGACGTTTTGGGGGGAAATTGGGAATTTGAGGGGGTTTGGGGGGGAAATTGGGGGGTTTGGGGGGGAAATTTGGGAGGGTTGGGAGGAATTGGGGGCGTTTGGGGGGGAATTGGGGTGGATTTGGGGGGAAATCAGGGGGAATTGGGGAGGTTGGGGGGAAATTGGGAATTCGAGTGGGGTTTGAGGGGGAAATTTGGGGCTTTGGAGGGGGAATTGGGGGGTTTAGGGGGAAAATTGGGGGGGCAGGGGGGAATTGGGGGGCGTTGGGGTGAGTTGGGTGGGGTTTGAGGGGAATTGGGGGGAATTTTGAGGGAAATTGGGGGGATTTGGTGGGAATTGGAGGGATTTTGGAGGGAAAACAGGGGAAATCAGGGGGATTTGGGGGAAATCAGGGGGATTTGGGGGGAATTGGGGGGCTTTTGGGGGGAATTAGGGGGGTTTAGGGCCTGCGGGGTGCCTCACCCCACTTTTTTAGGGCTGTACCGGGAGTACCGGGCGCTGAAGCACCGCGGGGAGCGATCGGAGCTGCCTGAGGGCAGCCCGGCCACGGAGCAGGTACGGGGCCGGGTTTTATCCCCCCGGGGGTCCCAAAACCATCCCTTATTAGGGTCAGAGCCCCCCTACCCCAACCGCCCCCCTCCCACGACCCCAAACGCCGCCCCCAACCCCTCCTCCCACCCCCCTCCCGGGACAGTGACGCCGCCAACGCCTTTTTTTTCTGCCAAAAACCCACTTTTGGGGTTTTTTTTTCTCCTTCTGCAGGACTCGGGCTCTTGGGGCGCGCACCTCAACCGCCGGCCCACGGCCCCAAAACCTGGCGCCCCCCCCCAACCCCCTCCAACGTCTTCGGCACAGCTTTTTGGGAACAAGCTCAAAGCCAACCTGGGCGCCGCCATCGAGGTCAGGAGGGGTTTAAAACCCCTCGAATAGGGTTTTTAAACCCTTTAAATAGGGTTTTTAAGCCCTAAAACGCCCCCAAGCCCTAAAAATGACCCCAAATCCTTCGGGGTTTCCCCCAGGAGAGGCCGCCGGTGCCCAGGAGGACGCTGACCCCACAGCCCACCCCCGTCCCACATCGGGATCCTCGTCCCACGACCCCACGGGGTGACGAGGACGGCGGCGACCCCCCCGAGCTCTTCCTCCCCCCCTCCCTGACCCCACTCATCCTCGCCGGGGGGCCGAAACCTCACCCCAAAGGGGAAAAATCCCGGCGGCTGCGGCAAACGGTGGCCAGGAGGCTGAGCAGCCTCGACGCCGCCTGGCTGCGGCGCTGCCAGGGCGAGCCCGACCCCAAAAAACCCCCCCGGGGGGGTGGCGAGCTTGGGGGCGTTGGGTTTAATGGGGTGGGGGGGGAAAACCTCGCCCCTATAAGGCTCTGCGCCCCGCAGCGGGGGGCTGAGGGGTCTGAAGGAGCTCGGGGCGAGACCGAGGGGGGTGAAAAGGGGGTTGGGGGCAACGGTGACCCCGCAGAGGGGGTTTGGGGGGGCGAAGGTGGCCCCAAAAAGCTCCCCGGGGGCGCAAATAGGGTCGGAAGGAAAAGGGGCCGCGGGGACAGCGGGGTGGGAGGCGGCGAGGAGCCGGCGAGGAAAAAAAACGCCGAAAATCTCCTGGGAGAGGTGGAGGAAGAGGAGGAGGAGGAGAAGCCGAGGCCCCCCCGCAGAGCTGCTCCCGCCAGGTAGGGTCCCTCGGGGTTTTTTTGGGGTTTTTTTTTTGGGTTTTTTGGTTTTTTCTTGTTTTTTGGGGGTTTTTTTGGTTATTTTTGGGGTGATTCGCCCCGATTTGGCGTGCCCGGAACCCGGGCGGCGTCACCTCGCGCCCGAGCACGCGGGGAGAAGGAGTCGAGAGATTTTCCTGCGTCTTTTTAGGTCCTTTTTTACATTTTCTTACAGAAAATTCGCTTTTTCTGCATTTTTTTTCCTCATTTATGGGGCGAGGGGGTTGTGGGGTCGCCCCCCTGCGCCCCTTAAAACCCACAGGGGCTTGTAGGGTCGCCCCATAAAACCCCCAGCGCGGCTCCGGGGGCAGCCCGCAAGAGGAGGACCCTTTTTTTACAGCACCAAAATCCTTTTAACCCTTTTTCCCCGAATTCTACCCCATTTTGGGGGGCCGTATTCACCGGGTCGTGCTTATAGGGCCGCGTTTTTCCTCCCCCCCCACAGACCCCCCCCGGGGAACTTCGTGCGCCTCAACCTCCGCACCCGCTCCCACGTGCGGGGCTGGGCTCTGCGGGGGAGACACCTCCGCCGCCAGGTAAAAAAAACGACACAAAAACGGGTCAAAAAAACGCAAAATCAGCGCCCGAAAACGCAAAAACGGGTCAAAAACCCGCAGAATCGGTGCCCGAAACCCCTTTTTCCTTATTTTTTTTTTTTTTACTTTGCAGGCGTGGAAGGAGAAATGGCAGAAGAAGGCGGCGCGGTTCGGTGGCGGCGGGGCCGCCTCGCCCCCCCCGTCGCCAAAAACCGCCGAAATGCCCCAAAAAGAGGAGGAGGAGGAGGAGGGGGATGAAGATCCTTTACCCACCCTGGCCGAGGTCGCCCTTAAGACCAACAGCGTCTGCCCGGAGCTGTGGGGTGAGGCCTCGGGGAGGGCTCCGCGTGCCCTAAATACCATTTTTGGGGTTCATTGACCCTTTTTGATTAATTCCCAGCAGAATTTGGTCACCCGGGGGGGGTCCCGGCCCCCCTGGAGGTGCCCCCCGAGCCCCCCGCCCCCGTGGAGCCCCTCTACCCCCTGGGGCCGGGCGGGAAGCTGCGAGGTGAGCCCGTTCCCCGACCCCATTACTCACTTAAACCCCTTTACCCTCCCGGGGGGGGGAGGGGGGCGCAAACCCCTTTTTAGGCTTTTTTCACCCAAATTTCCCCCCCCAGAGACCCCCCCGGAGGTGCTGGAGGCTCTCCAGGAGCTGGGCTTCGCCTCCTTCCGCCCCGGCCAGGAGCGAGCCGTCATGAGGATCCTCTCCGGTACCCCCTCCCTCTCCCCCTAAAACACCCCCAAACCCCTTTTTTTTTAATTTTTTTTATCATTTTTATTATTTTTATGTTTTTTTTTAATTTTTGGGGCCCCCCCCGAGGTCTTTCCACCCTGCTGGTGCTCCCCACGGGGCTGGGCAAGTCGCTGTGCTACCAGCTCCCCGCTTACCTCTACCGCCGCCGCCGCCCGCCCTGCGTCACCCTGGTGGTCTCGCCCCTCGTCGCCCTGATGGACGACCAGGTAACCGCCCCCTGAGGGTGACAACGACCCCCTGAGGGTGACAACGACCCCCTGAGGGTGACAACAGCCCCCTGAGGGTGACAACGACCCCGTGAGGGTGACAACAGCCCCGTGAGGGTGACAACAGCCCCGTGAGGGTGACAACGCCCACGTGAGGGTGACAACAGCCCCGTGAGGGTGACAACGACCCCGTGAGGGTGACAACAACCCCGTGAGGGTGACAACGACCCCCTGAAGGGTGACAACAACCCCCTGAGGGTGACAACAACAACCCCATAGGTCTCGGGGTTGCCCCGGGGGCTGCGGGCGGCCCGCGTCCACTCCAACATGAGCAGGGCGCAGCGGGAGGCGGCGATGGAGCAGGTAGGGGCCGTTTTTGGGGACACGGGGGGGCCACAAACTTATAGGATCGAGCCCCCCCACGCCCCTTGTCCCTTGTCCCCCCCCCAGGTGAAGCGGGGCGAGGTGCACGTGCTGCTGCTGTCCCCCGAAGCCCTGGTGGGGGGCTGGGGGGGCTCCTCGGCGGGGTCCTGCTGCCTGCCCCCCGCCGCCCAGCTGCCCCCCGTGGCCTTCGCCTGCATCGACGAGGCGCACTGCGTGTCCCAGTGGGCACACAACTTCCGGCCCAGCTACCTGCGGCTCTGCAAGGTGCGTGGAGGGGGGGGGAGCCTCTTCTTCCTCGCCTCCTCATCCTCCTCCTCTTCCTCTCCTCCTCTTCCTCCCCTCCTCGCGTCGTCTTCTTCCTCCCCTCCTCACGTCCTCCTCTTTCCCTCTTCCTCTCCTCATCCCCTCCTCTCCTCCTCTCTTCCTCCTCTCCTCCTCCTCGCCTCCTCCTCTTCCTCTCCTCTTCCTCCTCACCCCCTCCTCTTCCTCCCCTCCTCACGTCCTCCTCACATCCCCCTCCTCTTCCTCTCCTCCTCTCCTCCTCTCTTCCTCTTCACATCCTCCTCTTCCTCTGTTCCTCTTCACATCCTCCTCTTCCTCGTCTTCCTCTTCCCCCTCACGTCCTCATCTTCCTCTCTTCCTCCTCACCCCCTCCTCTTCCTCTCCTCTTCCTCTCCCCCTCACACCCTCCTCTTCCTCCTCACATCTTCCTCACATCCTCTTCTTCCTCACATCTTCCTCATGCCCTCCTCTTCCTCCTCTCCCTCTCCTCTTCCTTTCTTCCTCTCCTCCTCTTCCTCCTCACGTCCTTCTCTTCCTCATGTCCTCCTCTTCCTCCCCTCCTCACGTCCTCCTCACATCACCCTCCTCTTCCTCTCCTCCTCTCCTCGTCCTCACCCCCTCCTCCTCTTCCTCCTCTTCCTCTCTTCCTCTCCCCCTCACCCCCTCCTCTTCCTCCCCTCCTCACCCCCTCCTCACATCCTCCCCTTCCTCCTCATCTTCCTGCTCTTCCTCACATCCTCCTCTTCCTCTCTGCCTCACGTCCTTCTCATCCCCTTGTCTTCCTCTCCTCCTCTTCCTCCTCTCCCTCTCCTCTTCCTCTTCCTCCTCACATCTTCCTCACGTCCTTCTCTTCCTCCTCTTCCTCCTCACGCCCTCCTCTTCCTCTCTTCCTCTCCCCCTCATGTCCTCTTCTTCCTCGTGTCTTCCTCTCTTCCTCTCCTCTTCCTCACGTCCTCCTCTTCCTCTCCGCCTCATGTCCTCCTCACCCCCTCATCTTCCTCTCCTTCTCTCCTTCTCTTCCTCCTCTCCCTCTCCTCTTCCTTTCTTCCTCTCCTCCTTTTCCTCCTCACGCCTTCCTCTTCCTCCTCACATCTTCCTCACGTCCTCTTCTTCCTCCCCTCCTCTTCCTCTCCGCCTCACATCCTCCTCACTCCCTCGTCTTCCTCTCCCTCTCCTCTTCCTTTCTTCCTCTCCTCCTCTTCCTCTTCCTCCTCACATCTTCCTCACGCCCTCCTCTTCCTCTCCTCCTCATGTCCTTGTCTTCCTGCTCTTCCTCACGTCCTCCTCTTCCTCCTCACATCTTCCTCACATCCTTCTCTTCCTCACGTCTTCCTCATGTCCTCCTCTTCCTCCCCTCCTCTTCCTCTCCCCCTCTCTTCCTCTTCCTCCTCATGCCCTCCTCTTCCTCATCTTCCTCTCCCTCTCCTCCTCACCTCCTCTTCTTCTCTTCCTCACGTCTTCCTCACCTCTTCCTCTGCTCCTCACCCCCTCATCTTCCTCTCTTCCTCACATCTTCCTCACCCCCTCCTCTTCCTCCTCTTCCTCACCTCCTCTTCCTCCCCCCCCCAGGTGCTCCGCGACCGCCTGGGCGTGCGCTGCTTCCTGGGGCTGACCGCCACCGCCACCCCCGCCACGGCCCGTGACGTGGCCGCGCACCTCGGCGTCCCCCAGGGCGAGGAAGAGGAGGGCGAGGAGGAAGAAGAGGAAGAGGAGAAGGAGGAGGAAAGCCCCACGGGGCGCTGCTCCGCCCTACCCCCAAACCTCCACCTCTCCGTCTCCATGGACCGCGACCGCGACCGGGTAGGGGCGAGAACGAGGCGGGCGACCCCCGACGGGGGGGCACAGAAGCCCCCCCCTCACCCTGGGGACCCCCCCCTCACCCTGGGGACCCCCTCCTCATCCTCAAGACCCCCCCCTCACCCTCGGGACCCCCCGTTCTTGCCCTCAGGCCCTCGTCTCCCTGCTGCGGGGGGAGCGTTTCGGCCGCCTCGCCTCCGTCATCGTCTACTGCACGCGGCGCGAGGAGACGGCGCGCCTGGCCGCGCTCCTCCGCACCTCCCTGCGAGGCACCGAGCCCCCCAGCGACACGGGGACGAACCAAAAACGAGGTAGGGAAGCAAACCCAACCCCCCCCGAGCCCCCCGAGCCCCCCAACGACACGGGGAGGAATTAAAACCGAGGTTGGGAAGCAAACGCGACCCCCTCGAGCCCCTTTGAACGCCTCGACGCCCCCAAATCCTTCCGGATTTTTATCGTCTACCCCTTAAACTCTTAATTATGAAGTAGAAAATGGAGAATTGAAGCTGATTAGGGTGTGAAATTGATAAATTAATCGTTTTTTTTGGTAGGGAAGGGCACGCCGACGTGGGTGGCGGACGCTTACCACGCGGGGCTGAGCGCCGCCGAGCGCCGGCGGGTGCAGCGGGGTTTTATGGCCGGCCGGCTGCGGGTGGTGGTGGCCACGGTGGCTTTCGGCATGGGGCTGGACAAGGCGGACGTGCGGGGCGTGGTGCACTACAACATGCCCCAAAACTTCGAGAGTTACGTGCAGGAGGTGGGGAGAGCCGGGCGGGACGGGAAACCGGCTCACTGCCACCTCTTCCTGCACCCCGAGGTGAGATCCTAAAACAAAAAACCCGCAAAAAACAACGAAAAAAAAAAGCTCGAGGTCTCGCCCCAAAATTTTAGGGGTGTTTCACAGAGACTCAAGGATTTTTGGGGTGGGCCCTCACTCAGCCCTAAACCACCCGGGGAGCCCTAAAAGGAGAGAAAGGGTCCCAGGAGGGGGGCAGCCAAGCCTTGGTGTCCCCCGCGGGTGCTTCCTATGGGGTCACGGCGCCGTCCCCTTTCCCCCTATTATTTTTTTTTTTTTATAGGGTGAGGACCTCCACGAGCTGCGGCGGCACATCTACGGGGCCACGGTCGATTTCCTCGCCATCAAGAAGCTGCTGCTGAAGGTTTTCTCCCCCTGCAAGTGCCGGGAGCTCCACCAAAAACGCCGGGAGCTCAGCGGGGTGAGGAAAAAGGGGTCAAAAGGAGGCACCCCGCTGCGCTTTTTTGGGGTCGCCGCACCCCAAAATATTCCCCTCGGGGCGGGGAGCGGCCGGGATTTGAGCCCCAAACGCCGGGGTTTGAGCCCGAACGCCTCGAAGGAGCCGGGAGGGGACCGGGCAGGGCTGTGGGGACACCCCAAAAGGGAGTGGGGGCGGGATGGGACCGGTCCCCGCGCCCACCCCACAGGACGCCGAGGTCGAGGACGCCGCCGCGGCGCGGCCCCAACGCGTGTGCCACATGCACGAGCGCGCCCTGCCCGTCCGGCCGACGGTGGAGGAGCTGGATCTGCGCGAGGAAGGTGAGCGGGGCCGCGCCCGGTGCCACCGTGACCCCAAAAAAAACCCCACACACCCCTCCAAGTGTCCCCCCTCCGCCCCACGCAGGCATCGAGACGCTGCTGTGCTACCTGGAGCTGCACCCGCGGCGCTGGCTGGAGCTGCTGCCCCCCACCTACTCCTCCTGCCGCCTGCGGTGCTACGGCGGGCCCCGGCAGCTCCGGGTGGTGGCGCGGAGGTCAGAGCGGGCCGGGAAGGGGGCAAAACATCCCCTTTTAGTCCCGTTTTTTAACTTTTTTTGCCTTTTTTTTCGCCCCTCAGCTGCCCGCCTGTCGCCGTCTTCCTGGCCCGCGAGCGCCTGGCGGGGCGGCCGCACGCCGGCGCCGCTTCCCTGGAGCTGGACGTGGTGGAGCTGAGCGACTCCATGGGTTGGGAGGTGCCCCTGGTGAAACGAGCCCTCCGCCGGCTCCAGTGGGACCCCCTCCTGCGCCCGGGGGGCTCGGGGAACCCAAGGGGGGCAGAGAACCCAAGGGGGGCACCCCAAAACCCGCCCTCGGCCGCGGGGAGCGGCGTGGTGGTGGAATTCGCCGAGCTCGCCTTCCACCTCCGCGCCTACGGCGACCTCTCGGAGGAGGAGCTGGATTCCCTCTGCGAGTTCCTGCACCGCAGGGTGGTGGCACGGGAAAAAGCGGCGCTGGGCCAGCTGCGCGCCTGCTTCAGGGCCTTCAAGAGGTGGGGAGAGGGGGTGGAGCCCCCCAAAACGCCCCCAAAACGCCCCCAAATTCATGGTTTGGGTCCGTTCTGGTGCCGCAGTGGGGGCTGACGGGGTTTTTGGGGTCGTAGCGTGGCCTTCCCGAGCTGCGAGCCGCACCCCGAACACGTGGAGGAGGAGAGGAGCTCGCGCCTCAGGGCTCTGCTCCAGGACTACTTCCAGAAGGATCCGCCGGCCCCGCAGGACCGCGAGGAAGAGGAGGAGGAGGAGGAGGAGGAGGAAGATGAGGAAGATGAGGCCCAGGTGCGCGCCGACGTCCGCCGCTTCCTCGCCATCCGCCAGGACGAGAAGTTCTCGGGCAGAGCCGTCGCCAGAATCTTCCACGGCATCGGTGAGCGGCCGCGGGGCCTCGCGCCCACCTCCGGGGTTCCCCGTTTGTTTGTTTTTTGGGGTGAAACGGGCTGATTTTGGGGGTTCCGCCCCGCAGACAGCCCCTGCTACCCGGCCCAGGTCTACGGGCGCGACCGCCGCTTCTGGAGGAGGCACCTGCGCTTCGACTTCTACCGCCTCGTGCGCCTGGCCACCCAGGAGATCCTGGCGCTGCGCTGAGACCCCAAAAACGACCCCAAAGAACCTTTGGGACACGGGGGAGGCGCGGGGGAGACCCCCAGGGGGGCGTGGGACCCTCGTTTGGCCCCGTTCCCCCGCGTTTAAGCGGTTCCAACCTCCCCTGGGGGCGTGGAGCGGGTCCGCTGCCGGATTTTCTCTTGGAATTAATAATTAAAGAGAATTTTAAAAATAAATTAAGAAATTTTTAAAAATAAATCGAGATATTTTTAAAAATGAATCCTCTCCCGTGGTTCCTGGTGCTTCTCCCCGCCGCGCGCACCGCAATTACCGCGCCCGCCTCTGATCGCGCGCCGTGCAGCCGCCGCGGGGCCGCGCCGCCCCAGCGGCCGCGGGGCGCCCTGCCCCTGTTCCCGTTCCTCTCCTCCCCGCCAGCAAAAACCCTCTTATTTTTTTTTGGCAAAAACCCTTTTAAAAGGTGATTAGTGCCCCGGGCGCGACGCGGCAGCGTACGCAGTCCTCCTGGGACTATAGGCACTGCTCCCCGTCGGCGCTCCGGACTATAAGCACTGCTCTCCCTCGGTGCTCTGGACTATAGGCACTGCTCCCTGTTGGCGCTCCGGACTATAGGCACTACTCTCACTCTCCCTCCTGCACCTCTCGAGGTAAGCCAAGCGCCCGCGGCACAAACTCGAGGCCACGCGGACCCCAAATGGGGTCACCGGGGCCTGATGGCACCCCCCTACCCGACCCCAAACCCGTTCCTATCCCCTAACCCCAGCGCCCCCGCGCCATGGCCCTACCCCGTGCCCTGCTCCTGCCGCTGCTCCTCGGCGAGGTCCTGGCGCAGGACGCGGCCCCGCAGAGCTGCCACCCGCTGCCGGACGGTGAGCACCGCCCCATGGGGACCCCAAAATGATGAATCCCTTTTTAGGGTGAAGGCCTAGCCCCCATTTTTCCCCCCTCCTGCAGCCCCCAACGCGGCGCTGGGCCGCCCGGCCTCCCAGTCCTCCCTCTACCCCAACCGCAGCATCGCCGCCAACGCGGTGGACGGCAACCGGGACGCCGACTGGCGCCACGGCTCCTGCGCCCGCACCCTGCTTGAACCCGAGCCCTGGTGGGCCGTGGATTTGGGCGGGCGGCGCGCGGTGGCGGCGGTGCTGGTGCAGAACCGCCACGACTGCTGCTGGCAGCGCCTGCGGGGCGCCCAGGTCCACGTGGGCGACGCGCCGGCCGAGCGCGGCCGCGACAACCCCATGTGAGTCGGGTTTGGTGACGCCACGCGGGGTCACTCAGCCCCCCCACGACCCCGCTAATCGCCCCCTCTTGTTTTTTTGGGGTTTTTTGGCACAGCTGCGGGGTCATCGCCGACGCCGGGCCCGGCTCGCTCAGCACCGTGTGCTGCCGGGGGCTGCGGGGCCGCTACGTCTCCGTCCTCATCCCCGGGCGCGAGGACGCGCTGGTGCTGTGCGAGGTGGAGGTGCTGCTGCAGGGCTGCGCCCCGCTGCCCGGAGGTGAGGAAACCACCCCAAAAATACCCCGTAGAGCCCCCCAAACCCACAGCCGGTCTCGTGCCCACCCTCCCCGCGGTCGTTCCAGCCCCCAACGTGGCGCGGGGCCGCGCGGCGGCGCAGTCGTCCACGCTCAACGCCCTCAGCCTGGCCGCCAACGCCGTGGACGGGAACCGGGACGGGGAGTGGGAGCGCGGCTCCTGCGCCCACACCGAGAAGGAGCTGGAGCCCTGGTGGAGCGTGGATTTGGGCCGGCGCCGCGCCGTCCTCGCCGTCACCCTCACCAACCGGCGCGACTGCTGCTGGGACAGCCTGGTGGGCGCCCAGGTCCACGTCGGCGACTCGGCGGCCGACCACGGCAGGAACAACCCCATGTGAGTGGGGTCTCCACCGGGGTGTCCCCCCCTAACCCCGCGGCCCCTCGGTAACCTCCCGCTCCTCTCCGGCAGCTGCGGGGCCGTCCTGGACACCGGGCCCGGCACCGCCAGCACCATCTGCTGCAACGGGCTGCCGGGCCGCTACGTCTCCGTCGTCATCCCCGGCCGCGTCGACTTCCTCGTGCTCTGCGAGGTGGAGGTGACGGCGCAGAGCTGCCACCCCCCGCCCGGCGGTAAGAGATGGTGGGAGGCCACCCCAAAGTGCCACCGCGGCGCCACAACCGCAGTTCGGTGCTGCCAAATACGGGGGAGGGAGGTGGGGACAGCAGGGTGGGGGACGGGGACGTTTACACGCAGGGTGAGGGCACGGCGTGGGTGCAGCGAGCCCGGAGCTGGCGTCACCACCCGTCCCGTGGCGTCCCCCAGCCCAAAATTTGGCGCTGTGGCGCCCGGCGACGCAGTCCTCCACGGCCAGGCCGGCCGGCAGCGCCATCAACGCCGTGGACGGGAACCGGGCCGGCCGCTGGCGCCACGGCTCCTGCACCCAAACCAAGAGGGAGCGGGAGCCGTGGTGGACGGTGGACCTGGGCCAGAGCCGCGCCGTGGCGGCCGTGGTGGTGAGGAACCGCCTGGACTGCTGCTGGCACCGCCTCAAGGGCGCCCGCGTCCACGTCGGCGACTCCCTCGCCGGCCACGGCACCAACAACCCGGTGTGAGTGCCGCCGCGCCCGCGCCGCACCGCGCCGTGCCACACCACCCTCACCGCCTCTCCCCCGTCTCGTCCCGCAGCTGCGGCGCCATCACCGACACCGGCCCCGGCTCCACCAGCACCGTGTGCTGCCGCGGGCTGCCGGGCCGCTACGTCACCATCTCCGTGCCCCGGCGCCACGAGCAGCTGAGCCTGTGCGAGGTGGAGGTGGTGGAGCAGGGCTGCACCGTGACGCCCGGCGGTGAGTCACCCGACCCCGGTGGGGTCCCCAAAACCTTCCTCCGTCCCCCCCCCCCCCCCCCCGTGGCGCGGTGACGGGGGTGTCACCGCCTCGTCTTGCACCCGCAGCCCCCAACGCGGCGCTGGGCCGCCCGGCCGCCCAGTCCTCGGTGCTGGACGCCGCCAGCGGCGCCGCCAAGGCGGTGGACGGCAACCGGGACGCCGACTGGGAGCGCGGCTCCTGCGCCCACACCCAGGAGGAGCCCGAGCCCTGGTGGCGGCTGGATTTGGGCGAGCGCCGCGCCGTCGAGGCCGTGCTGGTGCAGAACCGCCGCGACTGCTGCTGGCAGCACCTCAAGGGCGCCCAGGTCCACGTGGGCGACTCGCCGCTGGACGGCGGCCGGCGCAACGCGGTGTGAGCCCCCCGTACCCTTCCCCAAACCCCTCCCCGGTTTGTTGTAGGCACCGTGGCTCACCCTATTGTCCCCCAACCGTGTCACAGCTGCGGGGTCATCGCCGACGCCGGGCCCGGCTCGCTCAGCACCGTGTGCTGCCGGGGGCTGCGGGGCCGCTACGTCTCCGTCCTCATCCCCGACCGCGAGGACGCGCTGGCGCTGTGCGAGGTGGAGGTGCTGCTGCAGGGCTGCGCCCCGCTGCCCGGAGGTGAGGAAAACACCCCAAAAATACCCCGTAGAGCCCCCCAAACCCACACCCAACCTCATTCCCACCCTCCCCACGGTGTTGCAGCCCCCAACGTGGCACGGGAGCAGCGGGCCACGCAATCGTCCACCTCCGGCGGCGCCGGGGCGGCCGCCAAGGCGGTGGACGGCAACCGGGACGCCGACGGGCGCCGCGGCTCCTGCAGCCACACCCGGCGCCAACGCCAGCCCTGGTGGGCCGTGGATTTGGGCGAGCGCCGCGCCGTCGAGGCCGTGCTGGTGCAGAACCGCCGCGACTGCTGCTGGCAGCGCCTGCGGGGCGCCCAGGTCCACGTGGGCGACGCGCCGGCCGAGCGCGGCCGCGACAACCCCGTGTGAGTCGGGTTGGGTGACGCCACCGGGGGGGGTCACTCAGCCCCCCCACGACCCCGCTAATCACCCCCTCTCCTTTTTTTTTGTTTTTTGGGGGTTTTTTGGCACAGCTGCGGGGTCATCGCCGACGCCGGGCCCGGCTCGCTCAGCACCGTGTGCTGCCGGGGGCTGCGGGGCCGCTACGTCTCCGTCCTCATCCCCGGGCGCGAGGACGCGCTGGTGCTGTGCGAGGTCGAGGTCTACGGCACCTTCCTGGAGCCCTAAAGCCGCACCCCGGGGTGGGGACGAGGTGACAAGGTGCTGTCCCCCCCTCCCCCGGCCACCCTCGGGGGTCCCCGCGCTGTCCCCGACCCTTCCGTGGGCACCCAGGGGTCCTCGTCCTGCAGCGGGGTGGCCGGGCCCTATAGCGTGTCCCATAGGCACCCTATGGGGTCTCGGCTGCTCTCGGGGTGTGGGGGGGGAGCGGTGGGTGGCACCCATGGGTGTCCTCGCCCAGCGGGGTGCTGGGAAGAGCAATAAAGGGCTGAGAGTGAGTGTGGAACCCTAAAGTGCATTGGGGTGGAGATGGGATTGGGATTGGGGTGGGAATGGGGATGGGATGGGATTAGGGATATGGGATGGAATGGGATTAGGGATATGGGGTGGGGTGGGGATGGGATTAGGGATATGGGATGGGATTGGGGATGGGATTAGGGATATGGGGTGGGGATGGGATTAGGGATATGGGGTGGGGATGGGATTAGGGATATGGGATGGGGATGGGATTAGGGATATGGGATGGGGATGGAATGGGATTAGGGATATGGGATTAGGGATATGGGATGGGATTAGGGATGGGATGGGGATCACAGAAGGGCTCGCCCTGGAAGGGCCTTTTAGGATCACCTAACCCCATCCCCCACCATAGGCAGGGTTCCCACCCCCCAGTTCGGGTTGGCCTGGAGACAGGGCGGGTAATGGGGCGGGTAATGGGGTGGGTAATGGGGTGGGTAATGGGGGAGGCAGCAGGGCAGGTAATTAGGAGGGTAATGGGGCGGGTAATGGGGTGGGTAACAGGGAGGTAATGGGGCAAGCAATAGGGTAACTAATGGGGCGGGTGATGAATAACTAACAGGGCGAGCAATGGGGTGGGGAACGGGGCAGGTAATGGGGCAGGTAAGAGGAGTATTAACGGGATGGGTAATTTTGGGTGTTAATAGGGCAGGTAATGGGGCAGTTAATGGGGCAGTTAATAGGGACGTCAGTGGGGCAGGTAATAGTGCCAATGAGGTGCCACCCATGTCACCCCGGGGTGCTCGGGGATCTGCCCTATAAATGCCATCCCCCTGCTGTGGGGTGGGGATGTGGGGTGGCCCTGGCCACCATGGGGACACCACGAGGACGTGGGATGCCACGGGGACACGGAGCCCCATGGGGATGTGGGGCATAATGGGGTGGGGGACGTAACGGGGACGTGGGATGCGATGGGACTTGGGCACCGTATGGATATGGGGCACCCCATAGACAAGGGACACAATGGGGACAATGGGACACCACAAGGATATGGGGCACCCCATGGGGATGTGGACACCATGGGGACATGGGGCACCCCATGGGGACGTCGACACCATGGGGATATGGGGCACCCCATGGATGAGGACACTATGGGGACGTGGACACCATGGGGACATGGGGCACCCCATGGGGACATGGGACACCATATGGATATGGGGCACCCTATAGAAAAGGGACACCATGGGGACAATGGGACACCATGAGGACGTGGGGCACCCCATGGGGATGTGGGACACCGTGGGGACATGGGGCACCGTATGGATATGGGGCGCCCCATAGAAAAGGGACACCATAGGGACGTGGACACCATGGGGACATGGGGCACCGTATGGATATGGGGCACCCCATAGACAAAGGACACTATGGGGACGTGGGGCACCCCATAGACATGGACACCATGGGGACGTGGACACCATGGGGACACGGGGCACCCCATGGATGAGGACACCATGGGGACGTGGACACCATAGGGACATGGGGCACCCCATGGGGACACGGGGCACCATGGGGACAATGGGACCCCATGGGGACATGGGGCACCCCATGGGGCACCCCATAGACGTGGACCCCATGGGGACATGGGGCACCATATGGATATGGGGCGCCCCATAGCCAAGGAACACAACGGGAACGATGGAACACCACGGGGACACGGGGCACCCCATGGACACGGGACCCCATAGACACCCCATGGGCACCCTATAGGCACCCCATAGGACATGGGACCCCCCCCACCCGCCAGGAGGGGCCACCCATGGGTGCCCCCCACGCCCGCGGACGCGCCGGCTGCCGCTGATGCTTTATTAGGGGATATCCAACATCCGCCCCCCGACCCCCCTAAAACGAGCCCGGGAGCGCCCGCGCAGGGCCCCGCAGGGGGTTGGACGGGATTATTTTTTTGGGATTAGGGGGGGGTGGGGATTTGGGGGGGGCTCGTTAGGAGAATTCCTTAACGAACTTGGTGTAGAAGGCGCTGAGCTTCTGCAGCAGGACCTGCAGCTTGTCGGCGGGGGGCAGGATGGTCATCCTGGGGGGGGGGGGGACACAATGGGATTAGGGACCCCCACGGTGTGCCCCCCGCCCTATTAGGAGGATTCCCGTAGTCCCCAGGTGGTTTGGGGGATTTTTTTTTAACGGGGGGGCTCTGGAAACGTTGTGGGATCGTGGGGGGGTGGGGGTGGGGTCCTGGGGAGGGTGGGGAGTCCTGGAGGGGGGGGATGGACCTAATCCCATCCCTAATCCCATATCCCTAATCCCATTCCAATCCCATCCCCAATTCCCATCCCATCCCCATCCCGATCCCATCCCCATCCCCGGCCCCATTCATGTCCCTAACCCCATCCCCACCCCTGACCCCATTCCAAATCACCCCAATCCCCATCCCTAATCCCATCCCATCCCTAATCCCATCCCAATCCCCATCCCCACCCCTAACCCCACCCCATCCCATTATACCCACCCCTAATCCCACCCCTAATCCCACCCCTAATAATCCCAATCCCATCCCCATCCCAATCCCATCCCATCCCATTATACCCACCCCTAATCCCACCCCTAATCCCACCCCTAATCCCATCCCAATCCCCATCCCCACCCCTAATCCCACCCCATCCCAATGTGGCCATCCTCATTCCATCCCCACCCCTAACCCCACCCCATCCCATTGTACCCATCCCCAACCCCACCCCTAATCCCATCCCTAATCCCATCCCAATCCCCATCCCCACCCCTAACCCCACCCCATCCCATTATACCCACCCCTAATCCCACCCCTAATCCCAATCATCCCCAACCCCACCCCTAATCCCATCCCAATCCCCATCCCTAATCCCATCCCATTGTGCCCATCCCCACCCCTAATCCCATCCCAATCCCCATCCCCACCCCTAACCCCACCCCATCCCATTATACCCACCCCTAATCCCACCCCTAATCCCATCCCAATCCCCATCCCCACCCCTAACCCCACCCCATCCCATTATACCCACCCCTAATCCCACCCCTAATCCCATCCCAATCCCCATCCCCACCCCTAACCCCACCCCATCCCATTATACCCACCCCCAATCCCACCCCCAATCCCACCCCTAATCCCACCCCTAATCCCATCCCAACCCATCCCCGCCCCCATTCACGTCCCTAACCCCATCCCCACCCCACACCCCATTCCAAACCACCCCAATCCCCATCCCAATCCTATCCCATCCCTAATCCCATCCCATCCCCACCCCTAACCCCACCCCATCCCATTATACCCACCCCTAATCCCACCCCTAATCCCATCCCAATCCCCATCCCTAATCCCATCCCATTGTGCCCATCCCCACCCCTAATCCCACCCCCAATCCCCATCCCCACCCCTAACCCCACCCCATCCCATTATACCCACCCCTAATCCCACCCCTAATCCCACCCCTAATCCCATCCCAATCCCCATCCCCACCCCTAATCCCACCCCATCCCAATGTGGCCATCCTCATTCCATCCCCATTATACCCACCCCTAACCCCACCCCATCCCATTGTACCCATCCCCAACCCCACCCCTAATCCCACCCCTAATCCCATCCCATCCCTAATCCCATCCCATCCCATTATACCCATCCCCAACCCCACCCCTAATCCCACCCCTAATCCCAATCATCCCCAACCCCACCCCTAATCCCACCCCTAATCCCATCCCAATCCCCATCCCTAATCCCATCCCATTGTGCCCATCCCCACCCCTAATCCCATCCCAATCCCCATCCCCACCCCTAATCCCACCCCATCCCATTATACCCATCCCCAACCCCACCCCTAATCCCACCCCTAATCCCACCCCATCCCAATGTGGCCATCCTCATTCCATCCCCATCCCCACCCCTAACCCCACCCCATCCCATTATACCCACCCCCAACCCTACCCCCAACCCCACCCCTAATCCCACCCCTAATCCCAATCCCACCCCTTTACCTGAAGTGGAAGGTGCCCTCCTTCTGCCCGAACCCGGAGCCGGGCACCACGCAGATCCCGGTCTCCTCCAGCAGCCTCATGCAGAAGAACATATCGGGGGCCTGACCCTGCGCCTAGGGGGGGGGAACGACCCCGACCCTTTGGGTCACCCCGACCTTTGGGTGACCCCATACACCTTAGGGTGACCCCTAGGCCCCAAGGGGGGGGTTACCTGGGCCGCTTGTAGGGCGCGGGGCGGCAGCTCGATGCGGGGGAAGGCGTACATGGCGCCCTGCACCGGGTTGCAGCGGATGCCGGGCGTGCGGTTGAAAATCTCCTGGGTCAGCTTCGCCTTCTGGGCCAGCGCGCTCAGCACGGCCCGCTTCTCCTGGGGGGGGGGAGTGGGGGGGATAATGGGGGAAATAATGGGGGAAATGGGGGAAATGGGGGCGTGGTGGGGTTGAGCTCGCACTATGTGTCCCGATATCTCACCCCATGTGTCCCTATATCTCACCCTATGTAATCGATCCCTGCCCCGTGTGCTCCGTTCCCATCGCGTGTGCTCCGTTCCCATCCCATATCCCCATCCCATCCCCATCCCATTCCCCATCCCATCCTATCCCAATCCCAATTCCCATCCCATTCCCAATCCAGATCCCAATCCCATCCCATATCCCCATCCCATTCCCCATCCCATCCTATCCCAATCCCCATCCCCATCCCATCTCATTCCCAATCCAGATCCCAATCCCAATCCCATCCCATATCCCCATTCCCAGTCCCAATCCACATCCCAATCCCCAATCCCATCCCTAATCCCATCCCATATCCCCTATATCCCCATCCCACCCCATTCCATCCCAAATCCCAATCCCAATCCCATCTCTTCCTAATCCCATTCCCAATCCCATCCTGTCCCATCCCCATCCTGTGCCATTCCCATTCCCATCCTGTCCCACCCCATCCCATCCCATCCCATTCCATCCCAAATCCCAATCCCATCCCATTCCCAATCCCATCCTCATCCCAATTCCATTCCATCCCCATCCCAATCCCAATCAAAATCAAAATCCCATCCCCATCCCAATCTCAATCCCAATCCCATTCCCAATCCTATCCTATCCCCATCCCATCCCCATCCTAATCCCAATCCAAATCAAAACCCCATCCCCATCCCAATCCCATCCCATCCCCATCCCATCCCCAATCCCAATCCCCATCCCATCCGATCCAATCCCATCCCAATCCCAATCCCATCCCTTCCCCATCCCATTCCATTCCCAATCCCATCCCAGCCCCATCCTCATCCCAATCCCATCCCAATCCCAATCCAAATCCAAACCCCATCCCCAATCCCATCCCCATCCCAATCCCAATCAAAATCCCATCCCCATCCCAATCTCAATCCCAATCCCATTCCCAATCCTATCCTAATCCCAATCCAAATCAAAATCCCATCCCCATCCCAATCCCATCCCATCCCCAATCCCAATCCCCATCCCATCCGATCCCATCCCACCCCAATCCCATCCCTTCCCCATCCCAATCCCAATCCAAATCAAAATCCCATCCCAATCCCATCCCCATCCCATCCCAATCCCATCCCCAATCCCAACCCCATCCCGCCCCCGCCCCGCACCCACCGCCATGAATCCCTCGTAGGAGGGCTCCCCGGGCTGGGGGGGGTTGACGACGGCGTCCAGTATGATCTGCCCGGCCACGGGGGGGCAGAGCCGCACCGACACCAGTTTGGCCAGTTGCTGCTGCACCTCGGGGTCCATGTTCACCACCTCCACGTACCCGCCCCGGAACCCGCACCTGCACCGTAGGATCCATAGGGCCGCCGTGACCCTATATCCCACCCCATGGACCGCCGCATCCCCACCCCGCCCCATAGCACCCATAGGGCCACCACATCCCCATTCCCACCCCATAGCACCCATAGGGCCGCCCTGTCCCTATATCCCACCCCATGGACCACCGCATCCCCACCCCAACCCATAGGGACCACGGGGCCAGCACATTCCCATCGCCACCCCATAGGATCCATGGGGCCACAGTGTCCCTATTCCCACCCTGTGATCCAACACATCCCAATCCCCACCCCATAGTCTCCATAGGGTCACAGTGTCCCTATTCCCACCCCATGGTCCTCCACATCCCCACCCAACCCCATAGCACCCATAGGGCCACAATGCCCCTATTCCCACCCCATGATCCAGAACATCCCCACTCCATAGGGTCCATGGGGCCACCACATCCCCATCCCCATCCCACAGCACCCATAGGGCCACCCTGTCCCTACTCCTACCCCGTGATCCAATACATCCCCACCCAACCCCATAGCACCCATGGGGCCACCACATCCCCATCACCACCCCATAGCACCCATAGGGCCACAACGTCCCTATTCCCACCCCATGATCCAGACCATCCCCACCCCACAGCACCCATGGGGCCGTGGTGTCCCTATTCCTACCCCATGGACCACCATATCCCCTCCCAACCCCATAGCACCCATGGGACCACCACATCCCCATCCCCTCCCCATAGTAGCCATATGGCCATGGTGTCCCTATTCCCACCCCATACTCCAACACATCCCCACCCCACCCCATAGCACCCATAGGGCCACCACATCCCCATTCCCACCCCATAGCACCCATAGGGCCGCCCTGTCCCTATATCCCACCCCATGGACCACCGCATCCCCACCCCAACCCTTAGGGACCATGGGGCCAGCACATTCCCATCCCCACCCCATAGGATCCATAGGGCCACGGTGTCCCTATTCCCACCCCGTGATCCAACACATCCCAATCCCCACCCCATAGCACCCATAGGGCCACGGTGTCCCTATTCCCACCCCATGATCCAGAACATCCCCACCCCACTCCATAGGGTCCATGGGGCCACCACATCTTCATCCCCACCCCATAGTCTCCATAGGGTCACAGTGTCCCTATTCCCACCCCATGGTCCTCCACATCCCCATCCAACCCCATAGCACCCATAGGGCCACCACATCCCCATCCCCACCCCACAGCACCCATAGGGCCGTGGTGTCCCTACTCCTACCCCGTGATCCAATACATCCCCACCCAACCCCATAGCTCCCATGGGGCCACCACATTCCCATCCCCACCCCATAGGATCCATAGGGCCACAGTGTCCCTATTCTCACCCCATGATCCAGAACATCCCCACCCCACCCCATAGGGCCCATGGGGCCACCATATACCCATTGACACCCCATAGGATCCATAGGGCCATGATGTCCCTATTCCCACCCCATGCTCCACCACATCCCCACCCCACAGCACCCATGGGTCCACCACCTCCCCACCCAACCCCACATCACCCACGGGCCCACCCCCTCCCCACCCCACCCCACCCCACCCCACAACCCCCACAGAACCACAACATCCCCATCCCCACCCCATACTCCCCCACCTCACCCCCGTAGACTCCCCGGCGCCCCCTAAACCCCAGCACCCATGGGTGCCCCCCCACCCGGTCCCGGCGCCACGCACTCGCCGGCGAAGCCCTTGGAGATGGAGTGGAAGGAGGCGAGCTCCACGGTGTCGGCGTAGGGCGGCCCCAATTGGGCCAAAACCTTCTTGAAGGAGTGGAAGGCCGCGCCCTCGGCGTAGACGTTGTCTTGGTAGACCTGAGGTGCGAGCGGCGCGTCGACGCGGGTTTTGGGGTTTTTTTGGGTTTTTTGGGGTTTTTTGGGGTTTTTTGGTTTTTTTGGGGGGGTTTTGAGGTGCGAGCGGCGCGTCGACGCGGGTTTTGGTTTTTTTTTGGGGTTTTTTGGGGTTGTTTTGGTTTTTTTGGGGGGTTTTGGGGTTTTGGGGTCAGGGGACACGCGGTTATAGGGTCGGGGTCGCCGTCACTCACCTCGTCGGCCAAAAGGAAGAGGCGCTCCTCGTAGGCGAATTTGATGACGGCCTCGATGTCCTCGCGGCTCTGCACCTGCCCTAAGGGGGGCGCGGGGTGGGGGGGGGGCGCCGGGGAGGTGGGGGGTACTGGGACCGGTAGGGTGCTGGGGGGACTGGTGCTAGTAGGGCACTGGGGTCCCAGTAAGGCATTTGGGTCTCAGGACCAGTAGGGCACTGGGGTGCCCGGTGCTGGTAGGGTGTTGGGAAGCCCAGTCCCGGTAGGGCACTGGGGGCCCAGTCCCAGTAGGGTGTTGGGGAGCCCAGTCCAAGTAGGATATTGGAGTGCCATTACCAGTAGGGCACTGGGGGCCCAGTACCGGTAGGGTGCTGGGGAGCCTAGTCCCAGTAGGATATTGGAGTCCCATTACCAGTAGGGCACTGGGGGCCCAGTCCCAGTAGGCTGTTGAGGAGCCCAGTACTGGTAGGGTGTTGGGGTCCCAGGACCAGTAGGGCACTGGGGGCCGGGTGTTGGGGTCCCAGTAAGGCATTTGGGTCTCAGGACCAGTAGGGCACTGGGGTGCCCAGTGCTGGTAGGGTGCTGGAGAGCCCAGTCCCAGTAGGATATTGGGGTCCCATTACCAGTAGGGTATTGGGGTCCCAGTGGGGTATTATGGTCCCATTACCAGTAGGGTATTGGGGTCCCCATCCCAACAGAGTATTGGGGTCCCAGCCCTAGTACTGATAGGGCAGGGCAGTCCCAGCCCCAGTAGGGTATTGGGGGCCCAGCCCCGGTACCAGAAGGACACTGGGGCTCCCAGTTCAGCCCCAGGCTCCCAGTATGACCCCAGGACCCCCAGTATGACCTTGGTACCCCCACCCCACACAGTGCCCACGGTGTCCATGGTGCCCATGGCGGCGCCATACTGGTAGGGTTGCTCCCAGTCCAACCCCGGTACCCCCAGTATGACCCCAGTGCCCCCAGTATGACCCCAGCACTCCCAATCTGACCCCAGTGCCCCCAGTACAACCCCAGGACCCCCACTACCACCCCAGTAACCCCACCCCACGCAGTGCCCGCAGTGCCCACGGTAGAGCCATACCAGTAGGGTTGCTCCCAGTATGACTCCAGTGCCCCCACTATGACCCCAGGTCTCCCAGTATGACCCCAGGTCTCCCAATATGACCTCAGGGCCCCAAGTACCAACCCAGTACCCCCACCCCACGCAGTGCCCATGGCGGCACCATACCAGTAGGGTTGCTTCCAGTCCAACCCCACTGTCCCCAATATGACCCCAGTGCCCCCAGTCCAATCCCAGTGCCCCCACTATGACCCCAGTGCCCCCAGTATGACCCCAGCACTCCCAATCCAACCCCAGGTCTCCCAATCTGACCCCAGAACCCCCAGTATGACCCCAGGACCCCTAGTATTACCCCAGAACCCCCAGTATGACCCCACCACCCCCCACCCCACCCAGTACCCTTGGCGGCGGCGATGCTGCCGTACCGGTGGGGCTGCTCCCAGTCCAACCCAGTGCCCCCAGTATGACCCCAGTGCCCCCAGTATGACCCCAGCACTCCGAATCCGACCCCAGCACTCCCAATCTGACCCCAGGACCCCCAGTATGACTCCAGGTCTTCCAGTATGACCCCAGCACTCCCAATCTGACCCCAGGACCCCCAGTCTGACCCCAGGACCCCCAGTATGACCCCAAGGCCCCCAGTACCACCCCACCACCCTGCACCCCACCCAGTACCCTTGGCGGCGGCGATGCTGCCGTACCGGTGGGGCTGCTCCCAGTCCAACCCAGTGCCCCCAGTATGACCCCAGTGCCCCCAGTATGACCCCAGCACTCCGAATCCGACCCCAGGTCTCCCAATCTGACCCCAGGACCCCCAGTATGACTCCAGGTCTTCCAGTATGACCCCAGCACTCCCAATCTGACCCCAGGACCCCCAGTCTGACCCCAGGACCCCCAGTATGACCCCATTACCCCCAGTCCCACCCCACCACCCCCCACCCCACCCAGTACCCTTGTCGGCGGCGATGCTGCCGTACCGGTGGGGCTGCTCCCAGTCCAACCCAGTGCCCCCAGTATGACCCCAGTGCCCCCAGTATGACCCCAGCACTCCGAATCCGACCCCAGCACTCCCAATCTGACCCCAGGACCCCCAGTATGACTCCAGGTCTTCCAGTATGACCCCAGCACTCCCAATCTGACCCCAGGACCCCCAGTCTGACCCCAGGACCCCCAGTATGACCCCATTACCCCCAGTCCCACCCCACCACCCTGCACCCCACCCAGTACCCTTGTCGGCGGCGATGCTGCCGTACCGGTGGGGCTGCTCCCAGTCCAACCCAGTGCCCCCAGTATGACCCCAGTGCCCCCAGTATGACCCCAGCACTCCCAATCCAACCCCAGGTCTCCCAATATGACCTCAGGAACCCCCAGTATGACCCCAGGACCCCCAGTCTGACCCCAGAACCCCCAGTATGACCCCACCCAGTCCCCTTGTCGGTACCGGTGCCGCCGTACCGGTGGGGTTGCCGGGGTTGATGACGCAGAGGGCTCGGGGTTGGCAGCGCCGCCTCCCTTCTCCCAGCACCCGGCGCAGTTCGGCGACGTCCAGGGCCCAGGCGCGCTCCTCGGCCAGCAGGTAGCCCAGCTGCACCGCGCCCAGCTCCGCCAGCGCCGCCGAGTACAGCGGGTACTGCGGCACCGGCACCAGCACCCCGCAGCGCCCCGAGCCCTCGCCGCACACCAGGAGCTTCAGGATGCTCTGGGGGGATATGGGGATAAAGGGGTGTATGGGGTGTGTGGGGTTGGGGTATGGGGGTATGGGGGTATGGGGGTATGGGGGTATGGGGGTATGGGGTTGGGGTATGGGGATATGGGGTTGGGGTATGGGGATATGGGGATATGGGGGTATGGGGATATGGGGTTGGGATATGGGGTTGGGGTATGGGGGTATGGGGTTGGGATATGGGGGTATGGGGTTGGGATATGGGGATATGGGGATATGGGGATATGGGGTTATGGGGTTATGGGGTTGGGGATATGGGGATATGGGGATATGGGGATATGGGGATATGGGGGTATGGGGATATGGGGATATGGGGTTGGGGATATGGGGATATGGGGATATGGGGTTGGGGATATGGGGATATGGGGATATGGGGTTATGGGGATATGGGGATATGGGAATATGGGGTTGGGGATATGGGGATATGGGGATATGGGGTTGGGGATATGGGGATATGGGGACATGAGGATATGGGGTTGGGGTGACATGGGGACATAGTGATATGGGACAGGGGGATACGGGGATATGGGGATATGGGGATATGGGGATATGGGGTTATGGGGTTATGGGGTTATGGGGTTGGGGATATGGGGATATGGGGTTGGGATATGGGGACATGGGATATGGGGATATGGGGTTGGGATATGGGGATATGGGGATATGGGGTTGGGATATGGGGTTGGGGATATGGGGATATGGGGATATGGGGTTGGGATATGGGGATATGGGGTTGGGATATGGGGATATGGGGTTGGGGATATGGGGTTGGGGAAATGTGGGGTTGGGGTGACATGGGGACATGGTGATATGGGACAGGGTGATACGGGGATATGGGGACATGGGGACATGGGGGCATGGGGATATGGGGAGGGGGTGGCATGGGGATATGGGGATATGGGGACATGATGGCATGGGGAGGGGGTGATGTTGGGTTGGGGTGGTATAGGGATGGGGTGGCATGGGGTTGGGGTGACATGGGGACATGGGGACAGGGTGATACGGGGACATGGGGAGGGGGTGACATGGGGTTGGGGTGACGTGGGGTTGGGGTGACGGGGATGGGGTGACATGGGGACATGGGGTGGCATGGGATTGGGGTTGGGGTGACATGGGGATGGGGTGGCATAGGGACATGGGGACATGGGGTTGGGGTGGGATGGGGACATGGGGACAGGGGGTTGGGGTGATGTAGGGTTGGGGTGGGATGGGGAGGGGGTGGCATGGGGACATGGGGACAGGGTGATATGGGGACAGGGTGGCATGGGGTTCGGGTGATGTAGGGTTGGGGTGGGATGGGGACATGGGGACATGGAGACATGGTGACATGGGGATGGAGTGACATGGGGATGGGGTGGCATGGGGATGGGGTGGCATGGGGACATGGTGACATGGTGGCATGGGGATATGGGGTTGGGGTGATATGGGGACATGGGGATATGGGGTTGGGGTGATGTAGGGTTGGGGTGGGATGGGGACATGGGGACATGGGGACATGGGGACATGGGGATATGGGGATGGGGTGACATGGGGTTGGGGTGATGTGGGATTGGGGTGGCATGGGGTTGGGGTGATATGGGGACATGGGGACGGGGTGGCATTGGGAGGGGGTGACATGGGGAAATGGGGATATGGGGTTATGGGGATGGGGTGATGTAGGGTTGGGGTGGGACGGGGACGTGGTGGGACAGGGTGGCACAGGGAGGGGGTGGCATGGGGACGGGGTGATATGGGGACATGGGGAGGGGGTGACACGGGGAGGGGGACAGAAAGGGGACAGGGACAGTGAGGGGACAGCAAGGGGACGGGGACAGGGACAGAAAGGGGATGGGGGTGACAAGGGGACGGGGACAGTGTGGGGACGGGGGCACTGTGGGGAGGGGACATTATGGGGCTGGGGACGTTGTGGGGACAGGGACATTGAGAGGACATTATGGGGACATTTTGGGGACTTTATGGGGTCACTTAGGGGACTTTATGGGGACATTTTGGGGACAATATGGGGACATTTTGGGGACAATATGGGGACATTTAGGGGACTTTATGGGGACATTTTGGGGACAATATGGGGACATTATGGGGACAATATGGGGACATTATGGGGACTTTATGGAGACATTTAGGGGACATTATGGGGACATTTTGGGGACAATATGGGGACATTTAGGGGACTTTATGGGGACATTTAGGGGACTTTATGGGGACATTACGGTGACAGCGTGGGAACAAGGACATTTGTAGGGCCGGGACGCCGCGGGGACGCCGTGTCCGTGCCAGCGGGCGCCATGGGGACACCGGAGCCAAATGTGTGTCCCCCCCCCCCTCCCCCCTAAATGTCCCCTCCCCTATAGGGGACGGTGCCAGGGGTGGCACAAAGGGACCTTTGTGGCCGTGCCACCGCCGGGCGTGGGAACGGGGACGGGGACACGGGGATGGGACGGGGACACCGGGACTGGGATGGGGACACTGGGACTGGGATGGGGACACCGGGACGGGGTTGGGGACACTGGGACTGGGTTGGGGACACTGGGATGGGGCTGGGGACACCGGGATGGGGCTGGGGACACTGGGACTGTGTTGGGGACACTGGGATTGGGATGAGGACACTGGGATTGGGTTGGGGACACTGGGACTGGGATGGGGACACTGGGGTTGGGCTGGGGACACCGGGACTGGGTTGGGGACACTGGGATTGGGTTGGGGACACTGGGATGGGGCTGGGGACACCGGGATTGGGTTGGGGACACTGGAATGGGGACACCGGGATGGGGTTGGGGACACTGGGACTGGGTTGGGGATACAGGGATGGGGACACCAGGATGGGGTTGGGGACACCGGGATGGGGTTGGGGACACCAGGACTGGGACACCGGGACTGGGATGGGGACACTGGGATGGGATGGGGACACTGGGATTGGGATGGGGACACCGGGACTGGGATGGGGACACCGGGATGGGGACATGGGGACACGGGGACACGGGGTCGGGTCCCCACCACGATGGCGTCGCTGGCGCCGGTGGCCAGGAAGATGTTTTGGGGACAGGCGGGGACCCCGTCGCGGCGCTCCAGGAACTGCGCCACGTCCTGCCGGATGGCCTCGATGCCCGGGCTGGCGCTGTAGGCACCTGGGGGGGGACCCCAATGTCCCCAAATTGTCCCCAAATTGTCCCCAAGGTCCCCAAATTGTCCCTGAGGTGTCCCCGAGGTCCCCAAGGTCCCCACTGTCCCCCTGTCCCCATGGTCCTTGTGGCTCCCCCAGCTCCCTGTCCCCATTGTCCCCCCATTGTCCCCATTGTCCCCCCTGACCCCATTGTCCCCACTGTTCCTAGTGTCCCCACTGTCCCCACCGTCCCCACTGTCCCCATCTCACCCATTGTCCCCCCACCGTCCCCATTGCCCCCATCATCCCCCGTCATCCCCATGGTTCCCCCTGTCCCCATTGTCCCCAAATCCCACTGTCCCCACTGTCCCCATTGTCCCACCACCCCCATTGTCCCCATTGTCCCCAAATCCCACTGTCCCCACTGTCCCCATTGTCCCACCACCCCCATTGTCCCCATTGTCCCCAAATCCCCCCATCCCCACTGTCCCCATCATCCCCATTGCCCCCACCACCCCCATTGTCCCCATTGTCCCCACTGTCCCTGTCCCCCCTGTCCCCATTGCCCCCACCATCCTCATGGTCCTCCTGTCCCCATTGTCACCCGTGTCCCCATCATCCCCACTGTCCCCATTGCACCCCATCATGCCCATTGTCCCCATTGTCCCCATTATCCCCATTGTCCCCAAATCCCCCCACCCCCATCACCCCCACCACCCCCATTGTCCCCCCATCACCCCCCATGTCCCCATTGTCCCCCCCATTGTTCCCATGGTCCCCACTGACCCCACTGTCCCCATTGACCCCACCAGCCCCATTGTCCCTGTTGTCCCCATTGTCCCCATTGACCCCACTGTCCCCATTCCCCCCATGTCCCCATTGTCCCCCCCATTGTCCCCATTGTCCCCACTGTCCCCACCATCCCCATGGTCCCCCAATGTCCCCATCTTACCCATTGTCCCCATTGACCCCATTATCCCCATTATCCCCATTGTCCCCGTTGTCCCCATTGCCCCCACCATCCCCAATGACCCCATTGTCCCCATTGCCCCCACCAACCCCATTATCCCCATTGACCCCATTATCCCCCTTGTCCCCATTGACCCCATTGTCCCCATTGTCCCCATTGTCCCCACCACCCCCATTATCCCCCTTGTCCCCATTGACCCCATTGTCCCCATTGTCCCCATTGCCCCCACCACCCCCATTGTCCCCATCGTCCCCATTGTTCCCATTGACCCCATCATCCCCATTGACCCCATTGCCCCCATTGACCCCATTGTCCCCATTGCCCCCACCACCCCCATTGTCCCCATTGCCCCCATTGTCCCCATTGACCCCATTGTCCCCATCAGCCCCATTGACCCCATAGCCCCCCCTGTCCCCATTGTCCCCATTGTCCCCTTGCTGTCCCCCCACCGGCGCTGTGCCCGCCGCACGCTGCCAGCAGTCTCCGTGCCCTGGCCTTGGCGTCCTCGGGGAAGGCGGCCTCCTGCAGCAGCTCCGGGAACACGCACAGCGCCGCCACCTGGGGAACTGGGCGTACTGGGGGCACTGGGGGATACTGGGGGCACTGGGAGACACTGCTGGGGGCACTGGGGGATACTGGGGGCACTACTGGGGGCACTGGGGGGACTGGGGGCACTGGGGGGCACTACTGGGGGGACTGGGGGGACTACTGGGGGGACTGGGAGACACTGCTGGGGGGACTGGGGGGTACTGGGGGGTACTGGGGGCACTGGGAGACACTACTGGGCGTACTGGGGGGCACTGGGAGTACTGGGGGGACTACTGGGGGGACTGGGGGGCACTACTGGGGGCACTGGGGGGTACTGGGAGACACTACTGGGAGACACTGGGGGGACTGGGGGGACTGGGGGATGTTGGGGGTACTGGGAGACACTGGGAGACACTGCTGGGAGACACTGGGGGTACTGGGGGATACTGGGGGATACTGGGAGACACTACTGGGAGACACTGGGGGTACTGGGGGATGCTGGGGGATACTGGGGAGCACTACTGGGAGACACTGGGGGGCACTACTGGGAGACACTGGGGGTACTGGGGGATAATGGGGGATACTGGGGGATACTGGGGGATACTGGGGGATGCTTGGGGATACTGGGGGATACTGGGAGACACTGGGAATACTGGGGACACTGGGGACACAGAGGACACTGGGGGATACTGGGGGATACTGGGGGATACTGGGGACACTGGGGGACCCCCGGCCCCGTACCTGGCGCAGGAAGGTGATTGGTTTCTGCCCCATGGCGTGCGCGTCGCCGATGTTGGCCTTGATCACCTCCGTGAAGGGTTTGGGGACACCCTGCGGGGTCAGGGGTCACGGGGTCAGGGGTTATGGGGTCATGGGGTCAAGGGGTCATGGGGTCAAGGGGTCAGGGGGTTAGGGGTCAGGGGGTGGGGGTACAGGGTGAGGGAGGGCATGGGGTGAGGGGTATGGGGGTGTTATGGGGACGTTATGGGGATACTGGGAGAACTGGGAGAACTGGGGATATGGGGACATTATGGGGATACTGGGATAACTGGGGACATTATGGGGTTATGGGGACAGGGGGATACTGGGATATTGGGGATATGGGGACATTATGGGGACATTATAGGGATATGGGGATACTGGGATAACTGGGGACATGGGGATATGAAGACAGGGATACTGGGATAAGTGGGATAACTGGGGACATGGGGATATGGGGACATTATGGGGACATTGTGGGGATGTTAAGGGGATATGGGGATAAGGGGATACTGGGATGACTGGGGATATGGGGACATTATGGGGGCACTATGGGGATATGGGAATACTGGGATAACTGGGATAACTGGGGACATGGGGACAGGGGGACATGGAGATACTGGGATAACTGGGGATATGGGAATATAGGAATACTGGGATAACTGGGATAACTGGGGACAGGGGGATATGGGGACATTATGGGGACAATATGGGGATATGGGGATACTGGGGATACTGGGATAACTGGGAACAGGTGGATATGGGGACATTGTGGGGACATTATAGGGATACTGGGATAACTGGGGACATGGGGACAGGGGGATATGGGGACATTATGGGGACATTATGGGGAAATTATGGGGAAATTATGGGGTTATGGGGACATTACGGGGATACTGGGATAACTGGGGACATGGGGATATGGGGATATAGGGACAGGGGGATAAGGGGATATGGGGATACTGGGATAACTGGGGATATGGGGACAGGGAGATATGGGGTTACTGGGATAACTGGGGATATGGGGATATGGGGATATGGGGACATTATGGGGATAAGGGGATACTGGGATAACTGGGGACATGGGGATATTATGGGGACATTATGGGGACATTATGGGAATACTGGGATAACTGGGGACATTATGGGGATATGGGGTATGGGGACATTATGGGAACATTATGGGAATACTGGGATAACTGGGGACATGGGGACATTGGGACATGGGGACGTTATGGGGACATTATGGGGACAATATGGGGATATGGGGATACTGGGGATACTGGGATAACTGGGAACAGGTGGATATGGGGACATTATGGGGACATTATGGGGACATTATGGGGACATTATGGGGACATTATGGGGACATTATGGGGACACGGGGACAGGGTGACACGGGCATACTGGTGACACTGGGCTAACTGGGGCCACCGGGGCCAGGCAGTAACGGGGTCACCGGGGCCGTCCCCACCCCCACCCCCCCCCGGGTTTGGACTTTGGCCCCGGGCGGACTCTGCCCACGGGGGGGGAGGGGACACGGGGGGGACACGGGGGGGACACGGGGGGGACACGGGGGGGGTCCCGAGAACCCGGGGGGGGGGTAAAGGACACGGGGACCCCCCCCGGGATGTGACAGGAGGGGACAAAAGGGGACAATTATGGGGTTGGGGGGGGCACTGGGAGGCACTGGGAGGTACTGGGAGGCACTGGGAGGTACTGGGAGGTACTGGGAAAGTGCCCAGCTGGGGACACGGGGGGGTGGGGGGGTGACAAGGGACAGGGGGGGATATGGGGGAGGGGGGGGGTCCTAAATCTGTGGGTTTGGGGGGGGGAAATTGGGGGGGGGGGGTCCCAGGTTTGGGGGTTTGGGGTCAGTGGGGTGGGGGTGCCAGGGTTTGGGGGGGGTCTTGGGGTTTATGGGGGGGGTCCCCGGTTTGGGGGACCCCATAAATATGGGGGGGGGTTGGGTGGAACAGGTCCCGGCCACTGGGGGGGCGCTGGGAGTCTTTTGGGGTCTATAGGATGGGCTGGAGACCCCAAATTGGGGGTCCCAATGGTTATAGGGTCCCCGGTGCTGGGGGTCCTGGATTTGGGGGGGGTCCTAAATTTGGGGAGGGGGTCCCAGATTTGGGGAGGGGGTCCCGGATTTGAGGAGGGGGCGTCCCCAAGGTTTCAGGGTTTGGGTTTTAGGGTCGGGGGGTCTATGGGGTCCTGGGCATGGGCTGGAGACCCCAAACTGGGGGTCCCAATGGCTATAGGGTCCCCAGTGCTGGGGGTCCCAGTTTGGGGAGGGGGTCCCGGATTTGGGGTAGGGGCGTCCCCAGGGTTTCCGGGTTTGGGTTTTAGGGTCGGGGGGACTTTGGGGTCCTGGGCATGGGCTGGAGACCCCAAATTGGTTATAGGGTCCCCGGTGCCGAAGATCCCAGTTTGGGGAGGGGGTCCCAGATTTGGGGAGGGGGTCCCGGATTTGTGGAGGGGGGTCCCGGATTTGGGGAAGGGGTGTCCCCAAGGTTTCGGGGTTGGGGTTTTAGGGTCGGGGGGTCTATGGGGTCCTGGGCATGGGCTGGAGACCCTAAATTGGTTATAGGGTCCCCGGTGCCGAAGGTCCCGGTTTGGGGAGGGGGTCCCGGATTTGGGGAGGGGGTCCCAGATTTGAGGAAGGGGCGTCCCCAAGGTTTCGGGGTTGGGGTTTTAGGGGTCTGGGGGTCTATGGGGTCCTGGGCATGGGCTGGAGACCCCAAACTGGGAGTCCCAATGGCTATAGGGTCCCCGGTGCTGGGGGTCCCAGTTTGGGGAGGGGGTCCCAGATTTGGGTAGGGGGTGTCCCCAAGGTTTTGGGGTTTGGGTTTTAGGGTCAGGGGGTCTATGGGGTCCTGGGCATGGGCTGGAGACCCCAAATTGGTTATAGGATCCCCGGTGCCGGGGGTCCCGTTTTGGGGAGGGGGTCCCAGATTTTGGGGGGGATCCCAGATTTGAGGAAGGGGCGTCCCCAAGGTTTCGGGGTTTGGGTTTTAGGGTCAGGGGGTCTATGGGGTCCTGGGCATGGGCTGGAGACCCCAAATTGGTTATAGGGTCCCCGGTGCCAGGGGTCCTGGATTTGGAGAGGGGGTCCCAGATTTGGGGAGGGGGATCCCAGATTTGAGGAAGGGGGTGTCCCCAAGGTTTCGGGGTTGGGGTTTTAGGGTCGGGGGGGCTTTGGGGTCCTTGGCATGGGCTGGAGACCCCAAATTGGTTATAGGGTCCCCGGTGCTGGGGGTCCCAGTTTGGGGAGGGGGTCCCGGATTTGGAGAGGGGGTCCCAGATTTGGGGAGGGGGATCCCAGATTTGAGGAAGGGGGCGTCCCCAAGGTTTCGGGGTTGGGGTTTTAGGGTCGGGGGGGTGTGGGGTTATCCCATACCTGGCGCAGCTCCTGCTCCAGCTGTAGGGCGCGGGTGACAATGGGGCCGCGCACGGCGTACTCCACGCGCCGCACGGCCGGGTTCATGGTGGCACCGCTCAGCACCGGGGGCCGGGGACCCCCCGACCCCAAGACCCCCGACCCCGACCCCGACCCCAAAGACGTCGCCGCCGCCGCCGCCATGGCCGGGAGCCTGTGGGGTCGCCGAGCTCTCAGGGCCCGCATTTGGGGCCGGGGATATGGGGTTGGGAAGTTGGCACCAGGACAGGAGGGCGAAGGCGGCACCGCCCCGGGGGCAGAGACGGGGCCACGGGGCGGGACGGGGGGTGTGGGGTGGGTGTGGGGGGGGGTGTGGGGCACGGGACGTGGGTATGGGGTATGGGGTGTTGGGAGGTATAGGGTGAGGGGTATGGGGTGGGATATGGGGCGTGGGGTGTGGGTATGGGGTGTGGGGTATGGGGTATGGGGCATGGGGCATGGGGTGGGGGTGTGGGGTGGGATATGGGGCACGGGAGGTGGGTATGGGGTGTCAGGGGGCATGGGGTATGGGATATGGGGCATGGGGTGAGGGGTATGGGTTGGGATATGGGGCATGGGGTGTGGGTATGGGGTGTGGGGCAAGGGGTATGGGATATGGGGCATGGGGTGTGGGTATGGGGTATAGGGTAAGGGGTATAAGAAGGTAGTGGGGCACAGGGTGTGGGGTGGGGGTGTGGGGGGTGGGATATGGGGCACGGGATGTGGGTATGGGGTATGGGGTGTCAGGGAGCATGGGGTAAGGGGTATGGGGCAGGGGGTATGGGTTGGGAGTGGGGCATGGGACGTGGGGCAAGGGGCATGGGGTATAGGGCATGGGGTGTGGGGCACGGGGTGTGGGGTGTTGGGTATGGGATATGGGGCACAGGAGGTGGGTACGGGGTATGGGGCAAGGGGTATGGGGCACGGGACGGGGGGCATGGGGTAAGGGGCATAGGGCACGAGGTGGGTGTGGGGCAGGGGACGTGGGTACGGGGCATGGGGCAAGGGGCATGGGGCACGGGACGGCAGTGGGGCACGGGGCGGGGGATGTGGGGCACAGGATATAGGGCACGGGGTGCGGGATATGGGGCACGGGGCACAAGATAGGATACGGGACACGGGGTGTGGGGTGCAAGGTGTGGGGTGTGGGGCTCAGGGTGTGGGGCGCGAGGTGTGGGGCACGGGGCTATGGGGCTGTGGGGCTGTGGGGCTGTGGGGACGGAGGCAGGCAGGGACCCAAGGTTATGGGGACGTGGGCACGGGGCCACCGGGACGCGGGGACGGGGCCAGGAGCCGCCGGTGGCACCCGGCACCGCCAGGACCCACGGCACAGCCGGGGGGGGGGGGCAAGGGGGAGATGTGGGGCAGGCCCCATAGCAGGCCCCACAGCTCCCCATAGCGCTGCCCCACTGCCGCGCCCCCCAACCCGTTGCCCCCACGTCCCCCCTGTACCCCCTCCTGCCCCATAGATCCCAGTTGCCCCATAGCCACCCCCACTGCCCCATAGACCCCTGCCCCATAGATCCCCCCCAGCCACTCTGCCCCATAGCTCTCCTGCCCCATAGCCCCCCCTCCTGCCCCATAGCCTCCCAGTTGCCCCATAGCCCCAATTGCCCTATACCACCTGCCCTACAGCCACCCTGCCCCATAGCTCTCCTGCCCCATAGCGCCCCCCACTGCCCCATAGCCACCTGCCCCATAGCCCCCCCAACTGCCCCATAGCCCTCCCAATTGCCCCACACCCCCCCGCCCCATAGTCCCCCAACTGCCCCATAGAGCCTCTGCCCCATAGCCCCCTGCCCCATAGCTCTCCTGCCCCATATCCCCCCTAATTGCCCCATACTCCCCCTATTTGCCCCCCACCCCCCCCAATTGCCCCATAGCCCCCCTAAACTGCCCCATAGCCCCCCCAAACTGCCCCACACCCCCCCAACTGCCCCACACCCCCCTGCCCCATAGCTCTCCTGCCCCACATCCCCCCCTAATTGCCCCATACCCCCCCTAATTGCCCCCAACTGCCCCCCACACCCCCCAACTGCCCCACACCCCCGCCCCGTACCCCCCCCAACTGCCCCATAGCCCCCTGCCCCACAGCCCCCCTGCCCCATATCCCCCCCCAATTGCCCCCCACCCCCCCTAATTGCCCCCCACCCCCCCCAACTGCCCCCCGCACCCCCCCAATTGCCCCCCCCCGACTGACCCGCGCTGCTTCATGGCCCCTCTGCCCCACAGCGCCCCCTGCTGCCCCAAACGGCCACCGGCCTTGGCCCCGCCCCACCGCGCCCCCGCAGCCAATCAGCGCCAGGCTCCTTTATCCTTGGCCCCGCCCCCCCTCCGCCCATTGGCTGCAGCCGCGTCCCCCAGAGGGGTAGGGCTGGCCCCCCCCCTCCCCCCTCCGTGGGGCGCCCCCTAACTGCCAGTGGGGGGGGGTGGGGGGTGCCCCATAGCGCCCCATAGAGCCCCACAGTGTGCCCCATAGCGCCTGTGCTGTGCCCCATAGCGCCCCATAGCGCCCCATAGCACCTATATTGTGCCCCATAGCGCCCCATAGCACTCCACAGTGTGCCCCATAGCGTCCCATATTGTGCCCCATAGCGCCCAGTGTGCCCCATAGCACCCCATAGTGCCCCATAGCGCCCCATAGTGCCCGTTGTGTGCCCCATAGCATCTGTGCTGTGCCCCACAGTGCCCATATTGTGCCCCACAGTGCCCCATAGTGTGCCCCATAGCACCCCATAGTGCCCCATAGTGCCCCATATTGTGCCCCACAGCACCCACAGTGTGCCCCATAGCACCCCATAGCGCCCCATAGCGCCCCATAGCGCCCCACAGCACCCACAGTGTGCCCCATAGTGCCCCATAGCACCCATATTGTGCCCCATAGCGCCCCACAGTGCCCCTTAGTGCCCCATAGTGCCCATATTGTGCCCCACAGTGCCCTAGTGTGCCCCATAGCACCCACTGTGTGCCCTATAGTGCCCGTTGTGTGCCCCATAGCGTCTATATTGTGCCCCACAGCGCCCATATTGTGCTCCATAGCAGCCTGCTGTGCTGCCCCATAGCGCCCCATAGCGCCCAGTGTGCCCCTTAGTGGCCCATAGTGGCCATATTGTGCCCCATAGCGCCCATATTGTGCCCCATAGTGCCCATAGTGTGCCCCATAGCGCCTGTGCTGTTCACCATAGTGCCCCATAGTGTGCCCCATAGTGGCTATTGTGTGCCCCATAGTGCCCATATTGTGCCCCATAGTGCCCGTGCTGTGCCCCATAGCGCCCAGTGTGCCCCATAGCGCCTAGATTGTGCCCCATACTGCCCATCATGTGCCCCATAGTGCCCATGTCCTGCCCCATAGCACCCATATCCTGCCCCATAGCGCCCATTGTGTGCCCCACAGCAGCCCACCGTGCCGTGCCCCATAGCGACCCACTGCTGTGCCCTATAGCACCTGCACTGCATCCCACAGTGACCCACCACCCTGCCCCATAGCGAGGCGTGCTGTGCCCCATAGGAACCCCCATGCTGTGCCCCATAGCACCCCCGCTTTGCCCCATAGCCTCACACCCAGTCCCCAAATCAACCCACCTGCCCCACAGCCCCCACTGCGCCGTGCCCCATAGCTCCCCCCCCCGCTTGCTGTGCCCCATAGCTGCCCCACAACCCCCTCCCCAAACGTTCCCAGTCCCCAAACCACGGGTGCCCACACCCAACCCTTACATATGGGGCACCCCATAACCGCCCCCCCCCTTCCCTATGGGGCGCCCCACACCACCCCACACCCCCTCCCTCCCGGCCAGCCGTGGGTCCCAGCCCCACATACTCACTCCTGGGCTCCCATGGGTCCCGGCCCCACGTGCTCCCCCGGGGAGGGAGGGGGGGTGGGGGCCCCCTGGGTGTGGGCCCCTTATCAGCCCCACACGCTATGGGGCGGTGCTGGCTATGGGGCCGCCCCACATCTCCCTGCCCCCCACCCACCCACCCACCCCTGGGTCCTTTTCCCTTGCACCCGGCCGGGCTCACCCCACGTCCACGCGCTGTGGGGCAGCCGTGGGGCAGCCGTGGGGCAGGGAGGCGGCCGCCTTGTCCCCGTGGCCGTCGCCGCCACCCTGACCTTTGCGGGGCCCTAAATATAACCCGGCAGCTGCCGGGGGGCCGCGACCCCCACCCGCTGTGGGGCAGGGACACTTGTGGGGCGCCAGGACCCCATAGCAGGGGGGACAGCCCCGCTGCGTGTCCCACCCTATAGACACTTATGGGGCAGCACCGCCCCACAGGGCTGCCCCACAAGTAGGGGGCTGGGTGGGTGGGGAGGGGGGGTGACCGCGCTCCCAGCCCCATAGCGCGCCCCATAGCGGGTGCTATGGGGCGGAGGGAGGTGGGGGGGGGGTTGGGGGGGGTTCCTTGCTATTTTTACAGCGCCTCGGAGGTGACATTGGGGCCCCCGGGGCGTTGCCAACACCGACGTGACAGCGTGGGGGGGTTTGTATTTTGGTGCAAAAAAGCTTTAATTCGGGTCGTGGAAAAACTGAACGGGACGGGGGGCACCCGACGGGGCGTCCCCGCGCCGTGGGGTGCCCCCAAAAGCGGGGTTTTTTGCCCCAAAAGTGTGTGTCCCCCCCCCTCCTCTCCAGGCTCACATCACCTTGCAGCAGCGCTGCTTGGGGGCCGGGGGCTCCTCGGGGGGGGCGGTGAGGCGGAGCAATGGGGGGGGGGGCGGCACTTATGGGGCAGCCGTGGGGCGGAGGTGTGGGGCGCTGCTGCTGCTGCTGCTGCTGCTGCTTGGTGGCCGCTCGCTGCCGCTTCAGCTCCGCCAAGGTTTGCGCCGGGAGCGGGTCCGGAGGCGCCGGCGCCGGGGGGGGGGCCTGGAAAGGTGACGTTGGGGACACCCCCAAAAGCTTGGGGACATCGGGGACAACCCCAGGGTGGTCCTAAAGGGAGCGGTGACCCCCCCCGGGGCACCCCAGGGCACCCCAGGGCACCCCAGGGTGCCCCACACCAGCGCCAAGGCGCTGCGCCCCCGTTGGGACCTCTCCAAGACGCCCAAGGGCTCGGTGCCACCGCTCGGTGCCACCGCCGCCACCAATTGTCCCCAAGGCCACCGGCTCACCTGGGGGCAGCGCCGGGCTTCGTCCTCGCCCTCCTCTTTCTCCTCTTCCCCCTCTTCCTCCTCCTCCTCCTCTTCCTCCTGGCCTCGCTGTCCCCGCTGCCACACCAGAGCCTCGCGCGCCCGCGCCCGCCGGTACCGCTGGCTGCGCTCCGTCACGCTGGCGCGCCGCGCCGCCTTGCTGGGGACAAAGAGGGGGACACGGGGTCACCGAGGAGAGGGACACACAACCCCAAAACCTTGAGAACTGACCCCAAAAACCGCCTCTCACCCGCGGCTGCCGGCGCTGGAGGTGCGGCGCTGGAGGGAGGAGCGGTGGCGGCGCTGGGAGCGCAGGACGGCCTCGCGCTGCTGCTTCAGCTCCAGCAGCTTGGCGCGCACCTCGGCGTCCCCGCAGACGTCTGGGGACACCGAGGGGACAGCCCCGAGGGGACAACGCCCCCGGGGACGCCAAGGGGACGTCGGGAGGGGTCCCGAGGTCCCCAGGGGTGTGGTGGGGTTGCAGAGGGTTTGTGGGGTTGGCGGTCAAACCCCATGGGGTTGGTGGTCACCCTATGGGGTTGGTGGTCACCCTATGGGATTGGTGGCCACCCTATGGGGTTGGTGGCCACCCTATGGGGTTGGTGGCCACCCTATGGGGTTGGTGGCCACCCTATGGGGTTGGTCACCCTATGGGGTTGGTGGTCACCCTATGGGGTTAGTGGCCACCCTATGGGATTGGTCACCCTATGGGGTTGGTGGTCACCCTATGGGATTGGTGGTCACCCTATGGGATTGGTGGCCACCCTATGGGATTGGTGGCCACCCTATGGGATTGGTGGTCACCCCATGGGTTTGGTGGTCCCTTCCCATGGGTTTGGTGGCCACCCTATGGATTTGGTGGTCACCCTATGGGGTTGGTGGTCACCCTATGGGGTTGGTGGTCACCCCATGGGGTTGGTGGTCACCCTATGGGGTTGGTGGCCACCCTATGGGGTTGGTGGCCACCCCAAGGTCTTGGTGGTCACCCTATGGGATTGATGGCCACCCCATGGTCCCCACAGTCCCTACAGACCCCAAGGTCCTTGTGGTCTCCTCCATGGTCCCCCCCCCATGGTCCCCTTGGTCTCCGTAGACCCCATAGACCCTATAAACCCCATGGGCCTCATTGTCCCCACAGACCCCCAAGGTCCCCATAGACCACATGGTCCTTACGGCCCCATGACCCACACGGTCCCTGCTGTCCCCAGTGGCCACCATTGTCCCCATAGTCCCCACAGACCCCATGGTCCTCATTGTTCCCATAGACCCCACAGACCCAATGACCCCCGTGGTCCTCATTGTCCCCACAGACCCCCAAAGTCCCCAAAGACCCCATGGTTCCCACAGACCCTCACGGTCCTCATTGTCCCCACAGACCCCATGGACCCCATAGTCCCCATAGACCTCATGGTCCCCATAGACCCCATAGACCCCCATGGATCCTATGAACCCCATGGTCCCTATTGTCCCCACAGACCCCCAAGGTCCTCATTGTCCCCATAGATCCCATGGACCCCATAGTCCCCATAGACCCCATGGTCCTCATTGTCCCCAAGGTCCTCATTGTCCCCATAGACCCCATGGATCCCATGGTCCCCATAGACCCCCAAGGACCCATAAACCCCATGGACCCAATGACCCCTCATTGTCCCCATAGACTCCCACGGTCCTTATGGTCCCCATAGACCCCATGACCCCTATGACCCCCATGGTCCTCATTGTCCCCATTGACCCCATGGTCCCCATAGACCCCAAAGGTCCTCATTGTTCCCATAGACCCCATGGACCCCAAAGACCCTCATGGTCCTCATTGTCCACATTGACCCCATGGACCCTATAGACCCCGTGGTCCCCATGGTCCCCATAGACCCCAAAGGTCCTCATTGTCCCCACAGACCCCCAGGGTCCCCATAGACCCCACGGACCCAATGACCCCCACGGTCCTCATTGTCCCGATAGACCCCATGGACCCCATAATCCCAATAGACCCCATGGTCCTCATTGTCCCCACAGACCCCAAAGCCCCCACAGACCCCACAGACCCCACAGACCCCGCACTCACCCAGCGGCGTCTCGTCCATCGCCGACTTCCCCCCGAGGTCGGCGCCGTGCGCCACCAGCAGCTCCACCAGCGGGATCTGCGCGGCACCACCGTCACCACCACCGCCCCCGACCCCGAACCCGACCCCAAAGTGTCCCCAGAGTGTCCCCAACCTGTCCCCAGCAGGCGGCGGCGTGCAGGGGCTGCCACCCGTCCTCGTCCCGCGCGCTGGTGCTGGCCTCGTGCCGCAGCAGCAGCTCGGCCGCCTCCAGGTACCCGTTGGCCGCCGCGATGTGAAGCTGCCACGGGGGTCACGGGAGGGACAAATTTAGAGGGTGGAGGGGTTCGGGGGACCCCCGGCGTGTCCCTAAATCTGTCCCTTGTCCCCTTACCAGGGTGGCGCCGCGCGGTCCCGGCGCGTCCAGGTCGGCGCCGGCCGCCAGCAGCGCGCGCACCTCGTCCAGCAGCGCCCGCTCCGGGGCGCCCCGCGCCTCCTCGATGCGCTCCTGGGTGATGCCTTTGGGGACAGAGGGACGCGTGGCACGGGGACAGACGGACACGGGGACAACGGGGACAAAAGGGACGAAGGGACGGAGCTCACCCTGCTCGGCCATGGCCGTCTCCAGGCAGTCCAGCGTGGCCTCGTCCTCGCACAGGTCGTAGGGCATGTCGCCGTCGGACGTCACCGCCAGGAGGTTGGCGCCGCTGGGGGGGACAGGGGGACAGGGGGACAGGGGGGAGTGAGGTGGGGGGGACAGCACGGGGATGTGGGGACACCACGAGGACACCACAAGGACGTGGGGACACCTCGAGGACACCCCAAGGATGCGGGGGACATGGGGACACCACAAGGACATGGGGACACCTCAAGGATGTGGGGGACACCCCAAGGATTTGGGGGACATGGGGACACCTCGAGGACGTGGGGGACACCCCAAGGATTTGGGGGACATGGGGTCACCACAAGGACATGGGGACATCACAAGGACATGGGGGACACCACGAGGACGTGGGGGACACCCCAAGGATGCGGGGACGCCACAAGGACACCACAAGGATGTGGGGGTCACCACGAGGACGTGGGGGACACCTCGAGGACGTGGGGGACATGGGGACACCACAAGGACATGGGGACATCACAAGGACATGGGGAACACCTCGAGGACATGGGGGGCACCCCGAGGACACAACAAGGCTGTGGGGGACACCCCAAGGACATGGGACACCTCAAGGATGTGGGGGACACCCCAAGGATTTGGGGGACATGGGGTCACCACAAGGACATGGGGACACCACAAGGACATGGGGTCTTGGGGATGTGGGATGTGGGGACGTGGGGACGCCACAAGGATGTGGGGGACACCACAAGGACATAGGGACACCACGAGGACACAGGGGACTTCCCAAGGACACCATAAGGCTGTGGGGGTCACCACGAGGACGTGGGGGACACCTTGAGGACGTGGGGGACATGGGGTCACCACAAGGACATGGGGACATCACAAGGACGTGGGGGACACCTCAAGGACGTGGGGGACACCCCGAGGACACAACAAGGCTGTGGGGGTCACCCCGAGGACATGGGGACACCACGAGGACACCACAAGGACGTGGGGGACACTACAAGGATGTGGGGGACACAGGGACATGGGGTCTTGGGAATGTGGGATGTGGGGACATGGGGACACCACAAGGATGTGAGATATGGGGACGTGGGGACACGGAGAGATGCCACAAAGCCACGGGGCCATGAGACACAGGGACGCAGCGACATGAGACATGGGGACATGGGACATGGGGACACGAGGATGTGGGACATGGGGACATGGGGACACAGGGGTGTGAGATATGGGGACACGGGGACATGGAGAGATGCCACAAGGCCACGGGGCCACGAGACACGGGGACACGAGGACACAAGGACATGGGGACACGGGGACACAGGGCCACGAGGACGTGTGACACGGGGCCACAGGGGACACAGGGGACACGTGTGACACGGGGGACACGGGGACACGAGGACGTGTGACACAGGGGACACGGGGACATGGGGACACAAGGATATGAGATATGGGGACGTGGGGACACGGAGAGATGCCACAAGGCCATGGGGCCACGAGACACGGGGACGCGGCGATGCGAGACATGGGGACACGGGGCCATGGGGACACGGGGACACGAGGATGTGGGACATGGGGACATGGGGACACAGGGGTGTGAGATATGGGGACACGGGGACATGGAGAGATGCCACAAGGCCATGGGGACACGAGACACGGGGACACGAGGACACAGGGCCACAGGGCCACGAGGACGTGTGACACGGGGACATGGGGACACGAGGACACGAGGATGTGGGACATGGGGACACGAGGACACGGGTGTGAGATATGGGGACGTGGGGACACGGAGAGATGCCACAAAGCCACGGGGCCACGAGACACGGGGACACGAGGACACAAGGACATAAGGACATGAGGATGCGTGACACGGAGCCACGGGGCCACGGGGATGTTGGACATGGGGACATAGGGACATGGGGACACGGGGACACAGGGGTGTGAGATATGGGGACGTGGGGACACGGAGAGATGCCACAAGGCCACGGGGCCACGAGACACGGGGACATGGGGCCATGGGGCCACAAGGACGTGTGACACGGGGACACGGGGGCCACAGGGGACACTGGGACACGGGGCCACAAGGACGTGTGACATGGGGACATGGGGACACAAGGATATGAGATATGGGGACGTGGGGACACGGAGAGATGCCACAAGGCCACGGGGCCACGAGACACGGGGACACGAAGACACAAGGACATGGGGACACGGGGACACAGGGCCACGAGGACGTGTGACACGGGGCCACGGGGGCCACAGGGGCCACGTGTGACACAGGGGACACGGGGCCACGAGGACGTGTGACACGGGGCCACGGGGGCCACAGGGGACATGGGGACACGGGGCCACGAGGACGTGTGACATGGGGACATGGGGACACAAGGATGTGAGATATGGGGACATGGGGATGTGGAGAGATGCCACAAGGCCATGGGGACACGAGACACAGGGACGCGGCAACGTGAGACATGGGGACACGGGGCCATGGGGACACGGGGCCATGGGGACACAAGGATGTGGGACATGGGGACATGGGGACACCACAAGGATGTGAGATATGGGGACGTGGGGACGCAGAGAGATGCTACAAGGCCACAGAGCCACGAGACACGGGGACACGAGGACACGGGGACATGGGGACATGGGGACATGGGGACATGTGACACGGGGACACGGGGACATGAAGACACGAGGATATGGGACATGGGGACATGGGGACATGGGGACACGGGTGTGAGATATGGGGACGTGGAGAGATGCCACAAAGCCATGGGGACACGAGACACGAGGACACGAGGACATGGGGACACGAGGACGTGTGACACGGGGACATAGTGACATGGGGACATGGGGACACAAGGATGTGGGATGTGGGGACACGAGGACATGGGGACATGGGGACACCACAAGGATATGAGATATGGGGACACGGGGACACGGAGAGATGCCACAAGGCCACGGGGCCACGAGACACGGGGACGCGGCGATGCGAGACACAAGGACACAGGGACACGGGGCCACGGGGCCACGAGGACGTGTGACACGGGGCCACGGGGGCCACGTGTGACACGGGGGCCACTCACCGTGCCACCAGCAGCTCCACCAGGTGGCGGTGGCCGCAGGTGGCGGCGGCGTGCAGCGGGGTCCAGAGCTCGGCGTCGCGGGCGTTGACGCCGGCGCCGGCCTCCAGCAGCAGCGTCACCACGTCCCCGAGGTCATCGATGCAGCACTGGGGGGGGACACGAGGGGTGTCACCGGGACTGGGACCAGTACCGGGAGTGGTACTGGGACCAGTAAGGGCACTGGGACCAGTTGTAGGGCCGACCTGGTGCAGGGCGGTGAGGCCGTCCTCGTTGCACAGGTCGGGGCTGGCGCCGGCGCTCAGGAGCTGTCGCACTGCGGGGGGGGGGGACACAAAATTTTTGGGGTCACCTCCCCCCCCCCGGGGTCGTGGGGTCACGCTCAGGGTCACGGGGTCACCCTCGGGGTCGTGGGGTCACCCTCGGGGTCACGGGGTCACCGCCTGGGGATGTCCCCGAGCCGCGTGGGGACATGGGGAGGTCGTGGTGACACCGGGGGGGTCACGGTGACACGGAGAGGTCATGGTGACACTAAGGGGGTCGTGGTGACACCAGGGGGGTGGCAGTGACACTGAGGGGTTGTGGTGACATTGGGGGGGGTCATGGTGACATCACAGGGTCGTGGTGACACCGGGAGGGTTCTGGTGACACTGGGGGTCTGGTAGTGACACTGGGGGGGTCATGGTGACACGAGGGGGGTTCTGGTGACACGGGGAGGTCATGGTGACACGGGGGGGGTGGCAGTGACACTGGCGGTGTTCTGGTGACATGGAGAGGTCATGGTGACACTAAGGGGGTCGTGGTGACACTAAGATGGTCACGGTGACACCGGGGGGGTCATGGTGACACCACGGGGTCATGGTGACACCGGGGGGGTGATGGTGACACCAGGGGCTGACAGTGACACCGGGGGGGTCTTGGTGACACCAAGGGGTTCTGGTGACACTGGGTGGTCATGGTGACACTGGAGGGTCCTGGTGACACGGGGAGGTCATGGTGACACCAGGGGGGTGGCAGTGACAGTGAGGGGGTCACGGTGACACTGGTGGGGTCATGGTGACACCATGGGGTTGTGGTGACACTGGGGGGTCGTGGTGACATTGGGGGGGTCCTGGTGACCACCGGGGGGGTGACAATGACCCCGGGGGGGTGACAATGACCCCGGGGGGGTGGTGACAGTGACAGTGACCCCGCGTGCCGCCCACCTTCCTCCAGGTCGCTCCGCGCCGCCGCCTCCAGCAGCCGGACGCTGGCCGGGAACCTGACGCGCTTCTCCGTGCCGCCGTCCCCGCTCTTCCTCCTCCTCCTCCTCCTCTTCCTCGCCCCGCTGTCACCGCTGTCACCGCTGTCACCGCCTCGTCCCCGCGCCTCCTTCTCCAGCCTCGCCCAGGCCTTGAGCTGCTGCGCCCGGCGCCGCTGGGCGTGCTTCAGCCGCTCGGCCGCGCTCATCCGGCTCACCGCCGGCATCTCCGCCAGCAGCTCGGCGTGCTCGGCCATACTGGGAGCACTGGGAGCACTGGGAGCACTGGTGGGGAGGGTGCTGAGGGTGCTGAGGGTGCTGGGGGGCTCGGGGTTCAGCCGCGGTGCCCCCGGGGGCATGCCGGTGCCGGGGGGTCACCGCCGTGCGCCCGGCATCGCCCGGTGGCCTTCGTCCTCTTCGTCCTCCTCTTCCTCTTCTTCCTCCTCCTCCTCCTCCTCCTCCTCCTCCTCCTCCTCCTCCTCCTCCTCCTCCTCGTGGTCTTCCTCGTCCTCCTCTTCCTCCTCCGGGGTCCCGGTGCTGAGGCCGAAGGCGTGGAGGCCGCGGTGAGGCCGCGGTGCCGCTCCCCGCCGGACCTTGCTTCGGGCACGCCCGCGGCACAACCTGCCCTTCCTCCTCCTCCTCCTCCTCCTCCTCCTCCTCCTCCTCTTTCTCTTTCTCTTTCCCCTCCTCTACCGCGGAGGTCGCCCGAAGCGGCCCCAAATTTGCCTTTTTTGCACCCGAAGCTGGGCACCTGGCTCGCACCGACAGCGGGACACGGGGACACGGGGATGGGGTCCCCGAGGCCACCGGGGTGGGGGAGGCCGGTCGAGGCGGTTACCTGCCGGCCTCGTTATGCTCCGGCCTCGTTACCCACCGGCCTCGTTACCTGCTGGCCTCGTTACTCCCCAGCCTCATTAGCTCCTGGCCTCTACCTTCCGGCCTCTCCACTTTCCAGCCTCGTTACTTGCCAGCCTCGTTACCTGCCTCGTTATGCTCTGGCCTCGTTACCTGCCGGCCTCATTACCCACCGGCCTCCTCCCTCCCCTCTACCCTCGTTACCCCCCAGCCTCGTTACCTGCCTCGTTAGCTCCTGGCCTCCACCTGCCGGCCTCTCTACCTGCCTGACTCATTACTTACCAACCTCATTACTTACCAGCCTCG